>NC_092617.1:1287500-1657500 GCF_047663525.1 Anas platyrhynchos | reverse complement strand
CGCCTGCGTGCGGGTGACGTGAGGTGCATCGTCGGGAGCCGGAGGCGCCGCCGCCTCGGCCGTGACAATCCGCGGGGTCCCCCCTCTTTCGCTTTCCGAGCCTCCGGGACCCACACAAGCAGCCGGGGACGCCCCCGGACAGACGCGTTCGGGCGCCGGCGGACCGCCCGCCGGCTTCTGGCCGCTCTCTCTCTCTCTCCACAGCTCTGAGCTCGCGGCTCGTTGCTGCTTCTCCGGCGACTCGCACGCGCGAGACCGCTTCTCGCTCGCCGGCGGGGTAGCTGGGTCGGCAAACAGCTGGCGGCTACCGCTCCACACAACCCACGCCCGAGCCGACGCCACCACCGACGCCGCGCGCCCCCTTCTCGCTCGCGCGCCGGCTCTCCAAGCCCCAAGCGCTCGCTCGGCACCGCTGGCGGAGCAGAGTCCTCACTCTCTCCTATAGACGGACAGAAAAGTCCTTGCCTCAGAAACGACGCACGTCCTTTTCCAGGCTACCGCGGCGAGGCACCCGAGCGCAACCGACTTTTACCTCGACCTAACTGGAGGCACAGAGAAACAGCGACGCCTACCACACCTTCCGAGCCGTGGCACGAGCTGCTAGTCTACCTCCAGCCCCACGGCGGGCCCCAAAGTCCCGTCGGAGACGCGGTAGACCTGGCCGCCGTTCCCTCTGCCCGATCGTCGGCAAACTCCTTCGCGCGGGTAGACCTGGCAACCTCAGGAGGACACGGGGAGACCCGCCGGCCGGGAACCAACACCGCCGGCCCGCCTTCCTTCGCTTTTCGAGCGGGCCCTTCCGGCACTTTTCGGACCTTTTCGGGCTTTTTCGGACCTTTCCGGGAATTTCCGACGCTTTCCGCGCCATCGGAACCGCTCGGGAACCGCTCGACCCACCGACGGGCGCGCGCCTTCGCAAACGCGCGCGCGCGCGCGCTCCCGTCGCTGCCGGGCAGACCCCAACGCCGTTCTCGCGGCCGGACCTGCAGCGACCCCTACAGGTCGCCAACCGGCAAAACAAACATGGCGACCGCGGCCGGGTAGACCTGGCGGCCGCAGAATGCTACGGGGAGACCAGGCGGCCGCGGAAGGACCGGGAGACGAGGCTACGGGGTATACGGTAGACCTGGCAACCTCAGGAGGACACGGGGTGACCCGCCGGCCGGGAACCAACACCGCCGGCCCGCCTTCCTCTGCTTTTCGAACGGGCCCTTCCGACACTTTTCGAACTTTTTCGGGTCCTTTCGGACCTTTCCGGGAATTTCCGACTCTTTCCGCGCGATCAGAACCGCTCGGGAACCGCTCGACTGACCGGGGGACGGGAGCCTTCGCAAACGCGCTCGCGCCCGCGCTCCCGTCGTTGCCGGGCAGCCCCCCACGCCGTTCTCGCGGCCGGACCTGCAGCGACCCCTACAGGTCGCCGCCGGCTAAGCAAACATGGCGACCGCGGCCGGGTAGACCTGGCGGCTGCTGTCCGCAACGCTTTTACAAAGCGCCCGCGGCCCCCCCGAGCCGGGGAACACCTGCCGGCCGGGAACCAACCCCGCCGTCGTTTCCCTAGCAGGGCTCTGCTTTGCCTTGCTCAGCTTCCATCCGCATTGCTCTGCTCTCCTGTGCTGTGCTAGGCTTCTCGCGGAGATGTCCCGCTGATTTTGATGCCGAGTCGATCGGTATAATTACGAACGCATAAACCGTCAGACACAGAGCTTGGCCTCCCCGCAGCCCAGCGACTGTTCCCTTAGAACTGGCACGAGGGGGCAGCAGGCATGCAGATATAACCCAGCATGTAAGTAAAAACATGATTCACACAGCTACGGTGGAAGAAAGGCAACAATAAAGAAATAAACAGCTAAAGCAAGACATGGTTCTTGCCCACCGTCATGGTGCACCAGGAGATGTGAAGGAGGCTGGGGAGAGGGTGATCAGGGTACAGCCACTGTCCAAGTCTGGCTGCCACCTGCACACAACATGAGGGCCCTCCGGTCTGCCCCCCACAGCCACTTGGAACCCAAAGGAGGGCTGGCCACCAGTTCGCTACGTTCGCTTTGCTTCTCTTTGTTTTGCCTTGCTCCACTTTGCCTTGCTCATCCAGGCACAGTTTTGCTTTCCCATACCTCCTTTCCTCTGCTGTTCTTGCCCCTGCTTTGCCTCAGAGTGTTTTGCTCTTTCTCTCCTGGAAATACTTTGCATTTCCTTGTGCTACTTTCCTTTACTTTGCTTTTCCTTAGCTCTGCTTTGCCTTCCCTGGCCTTGCTTTCGTTTGCTTTATCAGGCCATGTTTTCCTTTGTTTAGCTTTGCTTTGCTCTGCTTTGCCTTTCATCTTTTATTCGTTTTTCTTTTTTTAAAATTTATTTATTTATTTATTTATTTATTTAATGTTCCTTGCATGATTTGTTTTCATGTTGGACCTATCTGATGTGTTTTTACAGGCCGTGCTTTGCTTTTCCAGGCCCTGGTGGTCACTGCTTTTCCCTATGCCTAGCAGGGCTTTTCCTTGTCTTGCTCAGCTTTTATCCGCATTACATCCGATCAGGGTACAGCCACTGTTCAAGTCTGGCTGCCACCTGCACACAACCTGGAGCCCTCCGTTTTCCCCCCAACAGGCACTTGGAACCCAAAGGAGGGCTGGCCGCCAGCTTGCTACGTTCGCTTTGCTTCTCTTTGTTTTGTCCTTGCTCTGCTTTGCTTTGCTCTTCCTGGCAGTTCTGCTTTTCCATACCTCCTTTTGTCTCCTGTTCTTGTCTCGGGTTTGCTTTGTTTTGCCTCAGATTGTTTTGCTGTTTCTTTCCTGAAAATGCTTTGCTTTTCCTTGTGCTACGTTCCCTTGCTCTGCTTTGACTTGCTCGGCTTTCCCTTCCCTGGCCATGCTTTCCTTGGTTTAGTTTTGGGTTATAGACCTGGCACTGCTTTGCTTTTCCTACCCCTGCTGTGCTTTGCCTTGCCTCAAACTGCTTTGCTTTGCTTTGTTTGCTTTGTCTTCCCTGGTTATGCTTTGCTTTTCCTGGTGCTACTTTCCTTTGCTCAGCTTTGCCTTCCCTGGCCGTGCTTTGTTTTGCTTTATGGGGCCATGCTTTCCTTTTTTTACGTTTGCCTTGCTCTCTTTTGCCTCACCTGCTCCTGCTCTCCTTTCCATTTTCAGGCCATGCTTGCCTTTGTTTTGCTTTACTTTGTATTCCTGGCACTGCTTTGCTGTTCCTTTTGCTACTTTCTTTTGTTCTGCTTTGCCTTGCCTGGCCATGCTTTCCTTTGCTTTGCTTTGTATTCCTGGCATTGCTTTGCTTTTCCTTCTCTGCTCTGCTTAGCTTCTCTTAACCCAGCTCTGATTTGCCTTACCTCCAACTGTTTCACTTTGTTGTGGTTTTATTGCTGGTTTTTTGTTTGTTTTTTTTGTTGAATTTTCATTTTTTAATTTATTTATTTTCACTTCTTTCTCTTTCCTGGTTATGCTTTGCTTTTCCTGGTGCTACTTTCCTTTGCTCTGCTTTGCCTTCCTGTGCTTTGCCTTCCCTGGCCTTGCTTTGTTTTGCTTTATGGGGCCATGCTTTCCTTTGCTTAGCTTAGCTTTGCTTTGCTTTGCTCAGCTTTCCCTTCCCTGGCCATGCTTTCGTTTGCTTTATCAGGCCATGCTTTCCTTGGTTTAGCTTTGGGTTATAGACCTGGCACTGAATTGCTTTTCCTACCCGTGCTGTGCTTTGCCTTGCCTCAAACTGCTTTGCTTTCCTTTGTTTGCTTTGTCTTTCCTGTTTATGCTTTGCTTTTCCTGGTGCTACTTTCCTTTGCTCAGCTTTGCTTTCCCTGGCCATGCTTTCTTTTGCTTCATCAGGCCACGCTTTCCTTGGTTTAGCTTTGGTTTATAGACCTGGCACAGGTCTATAAATGGCCTTGCTCTCACCCTTAGCTACATTAATATCCATTCACCACAAATCTTTTGACCCAGCCACACAGCCAGTTTTTAACCCATTGAAACATAATTCTTTCCAGGCCTTAAGCAGCCAGATTCTCTGGAAGAATGCTGTGGCAAATCGTTTCAAAAGCCGTTTTGAAGTTTAGGTAGACCACATCCACAGCCTTTCCCTTGTCCACTGAGCACATCACCTTCTCATAGATTTAGATCTGATTTGTCAAGCAGGTCCTGCTTTGATAAACCCAACTGGGTTTATCAAAGGGCCTGATCAGCTGGTTGTCCTGTTGTGTGATGGTACTGAAGATAATCTGCTCCATGAGTTTCCCTGGCTCAGAGGTCAGACTGACAGGCCTGTAGTTCTCAGATCATCCTTCTGTCTCTTCTTGTAGATATCCATCATATTTTCTAGTTGACAGTTGACAGGGACCTCCCCTGATAGCCAGGACTGCTGAAAAATGATGGAAAATGGCTTGGTGAGCACTTCAGCCAGCTCCCTCAGTACCAATGGGTGGATCCCATCTAGCCCCCTATACGTCTGCATATCTGGGTGGAGTAGCAGTTCTCTAACCATTTCCTCATGGATTATGAGAGCTTCATTCTGTTCGAGGTCCTTATCTACCAGCTCAGGGGCAGAGTATCAGGGTAGCAACTGGTCTTGCTGCAAAACACTGAGGTAAAGAATGCACTGAGTACCTCAGCCTTTTCATCATCTCTTTTAATTCAAACGAACAAACAAACAAAAACCATTTTTATTGTCTTTAACAGTAATAGACATATTGAGCTCCAGCTGGGTTTTGGCCTTTCCAATTTTTTTTCTTTGCACAGCCTAACAACATTTAGGACTCCAGAGAAAATGACAGGGCTTCAGAGAAAATGATAGCATACATGAGAAGCACAGAAAAAATGGAACTGGGCAACCTTCCGTCCTCTACCCTTCTGTGAGCCTGGTCTGCAGCTCCATTCAACTAGTTACTCCTCTACTGTTCACACTCTCCTACAACTGCTGATACTGTTATCTTGTGAGAGCACAATTAGAATGAGACATCTCCCTGCAGATATTAACAGCTGACAGAATGTGGCATCTGTCCAGAGGAACTTTGAGAACTGCAGGATTTTCCCTATACAAACTTTTTGACATTGAGAAGGAGAAGAGCCCATTCCTGCACTGGAGGAAGAGGAACCCCACACATCAGGGCAGACTGGGACTGTGCTGAGTGAGCAGTGCCCAGGGCACCACGAGGGATGCCATACGAGCAGTAGTGCCTGCTCACCAGGAACCAGGCCAGCTTCCTACAGAGCTGCCTTATGAGGAGCATAGCCACCAAGAAGATCTGGATTGTCAGACTCAGCTCACATCCAGTGTGACACCACATGGAAAAGTGTCTACAGCTAGCCGGTAAAGAGGTACACGAGAGTCCCTACAATATCCTGATTTGGAGAGGAGCTAGGGCTATGGAAAGGCTGAAAGTCCCAACAGGACCCAGGTCTTTGTGTCTATAGCTATGGCTGTTGTCTCTGCCAGTGAGACCTACGAGGAGAGAGCACCAGGGCCTCATTGCCTCCTTGCCCCTACCCATGAACCAGGAAGGGGTCGTACCATTCTCCTGAACTTGGCAATGCACATCCCCATCTCCTACTGCCCCAGGAAGAGCCCTGAGCAAGGTGTAAAGGGAAAGGTTCTCTCTCCCAGAGGCAGGGTGTCAAGGTTTGGCCCTTGTGCTTGGTGAAACGCATCCACTTTGTCTACACCTCAGTGTCACCTTCACACTGTTTTTGTCTCCTTGTCCTCACTGCCTCCACTGTTCTATTCTAACGAGCTCCAAGGGGGAGCTGTGTCAGTGCTGGCCATCAGGGGGACACTCCAGGAAATATACATCTGACATGGACTTCTGGAGAGATGTCTTCAATTGTCTCTTAGTGCTTGAGGTCTGTGGGCTCATCATCAAAGCCCCCAGAGAAGTAATTACAATGCCTTGGGTTGCTGAGCTGGGCCGGGCTCCTGGGACAGAGAGAGCTCCTGGCAAGAGGCCCTGGTGCAGAGAGACAGCTCTGCCCAGGAGCAGCTCCTCTGCACAGTGCAGCAGGGCTGGGGGCTCTGACCACAGCTGGCATGGGGAGAGGAGAGAAGGAGAGAGGGCTTGGAGGCAGTTGGGAGTGGGAGGATGCTGAGCGCTGACCGCAGGAGAAATCTGCACAGCCCTTGACGAGGTAAGTGTCTGGCTGCAAGGCCATGCAGCTGCAGGTCCTGGAAGGGTCTCCTCCTGGGTCTTGTTTCTGGGAGGGCAGTGGGCAATGCAGTAGGCTTTGAGAGTCCTGCTGGATTGCACTGAGAGGTGAGGATGTCTGGCAGAAGCCCCTTGGAGTGCCCTAAGCCAGGTGCCCCCGGTCAGCCCAGAACACCCTGCCGTGGCCGCCCATGCCAGGCTCTCTGTCAGCTACCCCGTAGCCATGGAGGTGCCCCTTGACAGGGTCCTGTTGGTGGCAGGGTGCTACAGGGCAGCGCTGAGCACAGCCACATGGGATGGGGTCTGTGAGCATGGGCAGGGGGAAAGAAGAGGTGGGCGCAGATCAGCAGCTCCCGGCAGGAACAGCTGCAGGCAGCAGAGAGAGGGGCAGGCGGCCAGAAGGAGCTGTTGCCAGAAACACCGTGTCAGGGGGGATTCGGGAACCTCGTGGCCATGCCCTGCAGTGCAGATGCCTTCTCCTGGAGCAGTCCCTCCCTGGCTTCCTCTCCCCCTGCACCCCATGGGCTGTGGGGCAGGCATGGCCAGCACAGCAGGCAGAGCCCAGATGAGGAGAAGCTCTCAAGCTCCTTCTGGCTTGCTGTGGCTCTCCTCAATTAGCAGCCATCTAATGTTTTTTTTTTTTTTTTTTTTTTTTTCCTCAGGGAAACACCAGAGTGGGATGGTCCTGTAGCTCAGAGGAATAACAAAAGTGACAGAGCTGCACTGCTCAGTCTTCACCAAGGCACAGTCCCTTTGCCTCCTGGCACCCACAGGATTTCTCTGGGAGTGCACAGGTAATGTAAGGGAGTTCAAGCATCCAACACCTGTCATAAGCATTAGAAGTGTTATTGAAAGCTAAATTAAAAAAAAAAAAAAGGGAGGGGCAAAAAAAAAATAAAATACCTGCAGCTCTGCTCTGCATTGGGTTGTTGACAACAACACTGAAAAGCTCATGGATGTGACAAGTGGACGGCACTTGAGTTTCTCCCATCTTCCTGCTTTCATCCTGCAGCACAGCAGGAAGGACTCCTCTGGAGCCCACAGCAGCCCCTGCTCCCAGTGCCACTATCAGCCAGCACCAGCTGGAGCTCAAGCAAGAAAGCTGCAGAAAGGTTCTCCTGCAAACAAATGCTCGGGCTGGGGGTGCTCTAAGGCTTGTAATAAGTCTCCCTCAGAGAAGTGTGTACTAACTTGTTCTGCCTTATCCTCTTCAACAGACAGCTGTGTTTAATGTCAGCAAATGCCCAACGTCAGCACTGTGAGTGAGTTCCTCCTGCTGGCATTTGCAGACAAGCGGGAGCTGCAGCTTCTGCACTTCGCGCTCTTCTTGGACATCTACCTGGCTGCCCTCCTGGGCAACGGCCTCATCCTCACCACCGTAGCCTGCGACCACCACCTCCACACCCCCATGCACTTCTTCCTCCTCAACCTCGCCCTCCTCAACCTGGGCTGCATCTCCACCACTGTCCCCAGAGCAACAGCCAATGCCCTCTGGGACACCAGGACCATCTCCTATCAAGGATGTGTTGCACAAGTCCTCTTTTTCGTATTCTTCATTGGAGCAGAGTATTCCCTTCTCACTGTCATGGCCTATGACCGCTACGTTGCCATCTGCAAGCCCCTGCACTACGGGAGCCTCCTGGGCAGCAGAGCTTGTGCCCAGATGGCAGCAGCTGCCTGGGGCAGTGGCTTTCTCAACGCTGTCCTGCACATGGCGAACACATTTTCCCTGCCCCTCTGCCAAGGCAATGCGGTGGACCAGTTCTTCTGTGAGATCCCCCAGATCCTCAAGCTCTCCTGCTCAGATGCTTACCTGAGGGAAGTTGGGGCACTTGTCTTTACTCTTTCTTTAGTATTTCTTTGTTTTGTTTACATTGTGGTGTCCTATATGCTGATCTTTAGAGCGGTGATGAGGATGCCCTCTGAGCAGGGCCGGCACAAAGCCTTTTCCACGTGCCTCCTTCACCTGGCTGTGGTCTCCCTGTTTCTTTGCACTGGCATATTTGCCTACCTGAACCCTCCCTCCATTTCTTTCCCATCCCTGGATCTGGTGGTGGCTGTTCTATACTCACTGTTGCCTCCAGCAGTGAACCCCCTCATTTACAGCATGAGGAACAAAGAAATCAAGCATGCAGTGAGGAAACTATTTGAATACATCTTTCTTCAGCAGAAATAATGTGCATATAATACTAACAGGACACAGGATTTCTGAAAAAAAGACTCAATGCAAATTCTTGAAAGTAATTTTCTTTATTATTATTCCCTCTAACTTGTGGCTTCAATTTAATGTTATTCTAAGTCTCTTAATTTGTATTTTATTATTATTATTATTATTATTAAGTCAATAATTTCAAATACCTTTATAATCAATATTCATGTTTAAATAAAGACAATAAAGAAACAGGGAGAAATTCATTGGTCTCAACTGCAATCTCTTCCCATCACCAGTGCCTCCAGCTGTGAACCCCCTCATCTACAGCATGAGGAACCTGGAACTAAGGGATGCAGTGAGGACACCATTTTAATACATGTTCTTCAGCTTCTTCGCCTATAACAATTAGCCTATAATCAGAAACACCTATTTTTCTCAGATTTTTTTTTCTTAGTTTACATTTGTCTGTGTTATTATTTTCACTAACTATTGTTTCTGATTTAAATAATATTATTCTTAGCCTTCTACTTGTTAAAGATTTACCTATAGAACCAGGATTCCTGTGTAGATAAAGACAATAAAGAATCCAGCAGAAATTCATTGGTCTCAGCTGCCATCTCTGCCCATCTCCTCTGGAGCTGGGGGAGCAAACCCCGGCATGCAGGAGGGGCTCAGGGACAAGAGCCCAGCTGACACATGAACGAGCAGCCCCAGTGGCCCTCGGGGCTGCCCCTCACTGCCCGCTGGGTTCTGCCTCTCTGCTGCCTTCGGGTCGGGGCTGCTGCTTCCCTGGAGCCATGGCCATGGCCAGCAGCAGGACGTGGCCTTTTCACTGCTGCTCTCTTTTGGATTCCACATTGGTCTCTTGTGTTTCTTGTATTTGGGTTAGACTTTATATCTCATGTAATTTGATGCCAGTCCTGTTGTCTCTGCAGTGGCATCCGTGTCCCAGCAGACAGCAGCAGGCACTGTGCAGTCCTTTGTCACAGCTGGCCTCCCTACTAGCACCAAACTAAAACCAAACAGTAACAAAAGGGGCTGTTCAGGGCAAACCAAGAAGCCTGGATGCCTCTTCCAATGCTACTGTCTGGAATAGAGAGAAGGGGTTCCTCCCTGCTCTTCTGTTTTCTGGGCCTCTTCATGGAGTAAAGAACACAGGCTGAAAATCCCAGGGTGATCTGTGAGGGATCAAGGACTGCACCAAGAGCTCTCTTCATGGTGGCACTTGCCAAAGTAGACAACTGGATTCATCTGCATGGGACTACACCCCCTGCAGCGGGGCTGATGGCCAATGCAGGCCTGGAGAGGAATCTGGAGCTGCCAGGAGAAGTCAGAAGATCTGCAGGAACAAGGTGTTCAGTGGGCAGTGATTAGAACCTCATAAAATGAGTGATCATCCAAAAAAGATTTTGGTAAAGGAAAAGGCGGATTTGAGGAGACAATGGGCTAAAGCAGGGCTCTGCAATGCCAGAAGAGGTGGTGAAGAGTCATCAGGTAAAGACCCATAAGACTGCACAGTAATTAAGGATAAGCATTTTGAAGTGCCGTGGGCAAGGTCTAGTGCAACACTTGCCTGTCCTTTGTGCCCTCAGAGACACCCCATGGTCCTGCCCAGCACTGCCCTGTGTTGCTGTGTTATCCATGGCAGGGAAGCCAAGCGGCTGGGATCCCTTGCTCGAGATGCCGGCATTGACAAAGCAATTGCAGATGGAGCACAATCCACCAGCCTTTGGAGGCGTCTCCTCTCAGCTGTGAGGGAAAGGTACCCCTTCAAGGAAGAACTTTTATGTCTACCAGGCAAGTGGACCACTATGGAGAAGGGAATCCAGTACCTGAGGGAATTAGCCGTACGGGAAGTGATTTATGAGGATCCAGACCTCAGACAAACATCCAAAGACCCAGATGAAGTCAAGTGTACACGACCCATGTGGCGGAAGTTTGTACGGAGTGCACCATCATCATATGCCAGCTCATTGGCAATAATGGCCTGGAAAGAGGATGAGGAACCCACAGTGGATGAAGCGGCTAAACAACTCCGGCAGTACGAAGAAAGTCTTTCCTCTTCCTTACAGGCCTGTGTCTCAGCTGTGGAGAAATTTTCTGAAGAGTTCCACCAACTTAAAGAGAATCTATCTTCCCCCCAACCTGAACCAACCAGTGTCCAACGACCGAAAGAGAACACTTGGGAGAAACTTTCTGAAAAGGTTCACCAACTTGAGGAGAGATTATTCTCCTCCGTACCTGTACAAAGCAGTGTCTCAGCTGTCAGGGGTAGGCGTTCACCCACACAAGGAAGACGATATGGTGGGTACTCACCCCGTGCCACCCTGTGGTTTTACTTACGAGACCATGGAGAGGACATGAGAAAATGGGATGGAAAATCTACCGCGACCCTAGAGGCACGGATACGTGAGTTGCAAAAGAAAACAATCAGGAAAAAGGGATTCTCCGAAAAGTTTGCTGCTCCAACTTCCAGCAGACAGTCCTTCAAACACAGAAACGAAGAAGATTCTGACCAGGATTAGGGGGGGCCTGCCTCCAGCCAGGGGGAGGAAAGGGACAATCGAGTTTATTGGACTGTGTGGATTCGATGGCCTGGCACATCACGCGCACAGAAGTATAAGGCTTTAGTAGACACCGGTGCACAATGTACTATAATGCCATCGAGCTATAAAGGACCAGAGCCCATCTATATTTGTGGAGTGACAGGGGGATCTCAGCAGTTGACTGTATTGGAGGCTGAAGTGAGTCTGACTGGGAATGAGTGGGAAAAGCACCACATTGTGACTGGCCCGGATGCTCCATGTATCCTTGGCATAGACTATCTTAGAAGAGGATATTGCAAGGACCCAAAAGGGTTTCGGTGGGCTTTTAGTATAGCTGCCTTAGAGACAGAGGGCATTAAACAATTATCTACCTTGCCTGGTCTCTCAGAGGACCCCTCTGTTGTGGGGTTGCTGAGGGTCGAAGAACAGCAGGTGCCAATCGCTACCACAACTGTGCACCGTCGGCAATATCGCACTAACCAAGACTCCCTGATTCCCATCCATAAGCTAATTCATCAATTGGAGAACCAAGGAGTGATCAGCAAGACCCATTCACCTTTCAATAGTCCCATATGGCCAGTGCGAAAGTCTAATGGCGAGTGGAGACTAACAGTGGACTATCGCGGCCTGAACGAAGTCACGCCACCGAGTGCTGCAGTGCCGGACATGCTGGAACTTCAGTACGAACTTGAATCGAAGGCAGCCAAGTGGTATGCCACCACTGATATCGCTAATGCATTTTTCTCCATCCCTCTAGCAGCAGAGTGCAGGCCACAATTTGCCTTCACTTGGATAGGAGTCCAATATACTTGGAATCGGCTGCCCCAGGGGTGGAAACACAGCCCTACCATTTGCCATGGACTGATCCAGTCTGCGCTAGAGGAGGGGGAAGCTCCTGAACATCTGCAGTACATCGATGACATTATTGTGTGGGGTGACACAGCAGAGGAAGTTTTCGAGAAAGGGAAGAAAATAGTCCAAATCCTTCTGAAAGCCGGTTTTGCCATAAAACAAAATAAAGTCAAAGGACCTGCACGAGAGATCCAGTTTTTAGGAATAAAATGGCAAGATGGACGTCGTCAAATCCCAATGGATGTGATCAACAAAATAACAGCTATGTCTCCACCAACTAACAAAAAAGAAACACAGACTTTCCTAGGTGTTGTGGGGTTTTGGAGAATGCACATCCCATATTACAGTCTGATTGTAAACCCGCTCTACCAAGTAACCCGTAAGAAGAATGAGTTTGAATGGGGCCCTGAACAACGACAAGCCTTTGAACAAATCAAGCAGGAAATAGTCCATGCAGTAGCCCTTGGGCCAGTTCGAACAGGACCAGATGTAAAGAATGTGCTCTACACTGCAGCCGGGGAGAACGGCCCCACCTGGAGCCTCTGGCAGAAAGAACCTGGGGAAACTCGAGGTCGGCCCCTGGGGTTTTGGAGTCGGGGATATAGAGGATCTGAGGCCTGCTATACTCCAACTGAAAAGGAGATATTGGCAGCATATGAAGGAGTTCGATCTGCTTCGGAGGTGGTCGGTACTGAAGCACAGCTCCTCCTAGCACCCCGATTGCCGGTACTAGGCTGGATGTTCAAGGGAAGGGTCCCCTCTACGCATCATGCAACTGATGCTACATGGAGCAAGTGGGTTGCCCTGATTACTCAGCGGGCTCGAATAGGAAACCCCAGTCGCCCAGGAATATTGGAAGTGATCATGGACTGGCCAGAAGGCAAATACTTTGGGATATCATCAGAGGAGGAGGTGGGTCGTGCTGAAGAAACCCCGTTGTACAACCAGTTACCGGAGAATGAAAAGAAATATGCCCTGTTCACTGATGGGTCCTGTCGTATTGTGGGGAAGCATCGGAGATGGAAGGCTGCTGTATGGAGTCCTACGCGACGAGTTGCAGAAGCTGCTGAGGGAGAAGGTGAATCGAGTCAGTTTGCAGAAGTGAAAGCCATTCAGCTGGCTTTAGACATTGCTGAACGAGAAAAATGGCCAGTTCTCTATCTCTACACTGATTCATGGATGGTAGCAAATGCCCTGTGGGGATGGTTACAGCAATGGAAGCAAAACAACTGGCAGCGTAGGGGCAAACCCATCTGGGCTGCTGCATTGTGGCAAGATATTGCTGCTCGGGTAGAGAACCTGGCTGTGAAAGTACGCCACGTAGATGCTCATGTGCCCAAGAATCGGGCTACTGAAGAACATCAAAACAACCAGCAGGTGGATCAGGCTGCTAAGATTGAAGTAGCTCAGGTGGACCTGGATTGGCAGCATAAAGGTGAATTATTTGTAGCCCGATGGGCCCATGACACCTCAGGCCATCAAGGTAGAGATGCAACATACAGATGGGCTCGTGATCGAGGGGTGGACCTGACCATGGACGCTATAGCACAGGTTATTCATGACTGTGAAACATGTGCTGCAATCAAGCAAGCCAAATGGTCAAAGCCTCTTTGGTATGGAGGACGATGGCTGAAATATAAATATGGAGAGGCCTGGCAGATCGATTACATCACACTCCCTCAAACTCGCAATGGCAAGCGCCACGTACTTACAATGGTGGAAGCAACCACCGGATGGCTGGAAACATATCCTGTGCCTCATGCCACCACCCGGAACACCATCCTGGGCCTTGAAAAGCAAGTCCTATGGCGACATGGCACCCCAGAAAGAATAGAGTCAGACAATGGGACTCACTTCCGAAACAACCTTATAGACACTTGGGCCAAAGAACATGGTATTGAATGGGTGTATCACATCCCCTATCATGCACCAGCCTCCGGGAAAGTTGAACGATACAATGGCCTGTTAAAGACTACCTTGAAAGCAATGGGCGCTGGGACATTCAAAAACTGGGATACGCATTTGGCAAAGGCCACCTGGTTAGTCAGTACTAGGGGATCTACCAACCGAGCTGGACCTGCCCAATCAAACCTGTTACGTACTGTAGATGGGGATAAAGTTCCTGTAGTGCATGTAAAAAATATGCTGGGTAAAACAGTCTGGGCTACTCCTGCCTCGGGAAAAGGCAAACCTATTCGTGGAATTGTTTTCGCTCAGGGACCGGGATACACTTCGTGGGTGATGCAAAAGAACGGAGAGGTCCGGTGTGTACCTCAAGGAGATTTAATACTGGGTGAGAATAGCCCATGAACTGAATTGTACCATGTTAATTAGTATATTATACTGTATGTTATCACTACCATGATTACTATAGGTGACTAACTAGAATGTATGGAAAAGAGTGTAACGTGAGCATGACATAAATGGTATGGAATAAGGGGTGGATAGATGTCCTGGTTTCAGTTAGAATTAATTTTCTTCCTAGTAGCTGGTGGAATGCTGTGTTTTGGCTTAGGATGAGAAGAGTGCTGATAACACCCCGATGCTTTAATTGTTGCAGAGCAGTGCTTATACTAAGCCAAGGACATCTCAGCCTTTTGCTCTGTCCTGCCAACGGGCAGGCTGGGGGTGCAGTAAAAGCTGGGAGGGGACAGACCCAGGACAGGTGACCCAAACTAGCCAAAGGGGTATTCCATACCATCTGACGTCATGCTAAACAATATATAGGGGTGGCTAGCTGGGGGGAGGGGACCGGACTGCTCGGGGTTAGGCTGGGCATCGGTCAGCGGGTGGTGAGCAATTGCATTGTGCATCACTTGTTTGTACATATTATTATTACTTTCCTATTATCACCATTGTATTATTATTATTATTATTATTATTATTATTATTATTATTATTATTATTATTATTATTATTATTATTATTATTATTATTATTATTATTATTATTATTATTATTATTATTATTATTATTTTCCTGTCTTATTAAACTGTCTTTATCTCAACTCACGGGCTTCACTTTCCATTTCTCTCCCCCGTCCCAGAGAGGGAGGGGGGAAGGTGAGCGAACGGCTGCGTGGTGTTTAGCTGCCGGCCGGGTTAAACCACGACACCAGTACAGCAAAACAGTAACCTTAAACCAGCCCCCAGAACTGAAAAACAGCATGACATGGAAGTTACTAATGTGCTATACAACACAGTTCTGAAAAGAAGCACAACAGACCCCAGATCAGATTATTGATCAATATTATGATCAGCAACTTTTAAAATGATCTAATGCTTGTAACAATTTATTTTTAAAACACTGGTCAGATCTGTCATCTCAACCTTTGTGCTCCACGCTAGGCACCAAGAAGACTTGCTGTGGTTTGACCCTGCAGGCAGCTCAGCACTACAAAGCTATTCATACAATGGGACGGAGGAGAGAACTCAGAGGAAAAAAAAAAAAAAAAAAAAAAAGTAAAAGTTCATGGGTTGAGATAAAGGAAATTTAATAGAACGCAAAAGGAATTATTATTATTACTATTATTATTATTATTATTGCCACAAATCAACTAAGGTCATGATATTTTTGTGTGTGTATCAAAAGATATTTTGATATTTTCTTAGTTTTGTCTGAGATGGAGTTAATTTTTCTTCCTAGTAGCTGGTATGGTGCTGTGTTTCATTACGGAATCACAGAATAGTTTGGGGATGAAAAGACCTTACAGATCACATAATTCCAACTCACCTCCCATGGGCAGGGACACCTTCCACTAGACCAGGTTGCTGAAAGCCCCATCCAAACTGGCCTTGAATGCATCAAGGGATGGGGCACAGATCTAATAGATCCATGTCCTTCTTACACAGGGAGCCCCAGAGCTGAATGCAATCCTTGAGGTGTGGCCTCACCAGGGCCAAATACAGAAGGACTATCACTTCCCTACATCTGTTGACCACGGTATCCTTGGTACAAGGCAGGCCTTCTTGGCCACCTTAGCACACTGATGGCTTATATTCAGCCGACTATCCACCAATATCCCCAGGTCCTTTTCCCCTGGGCAGCTGTCCAGCCACCCTTCCCACAGCATTGCATGGGGTTCTTGTGCCCCAAGTGCAGGACCCAGCACTTGGCTATGTTGAACTTCATGCAGTTGGCCTCAGCCCATGGGTGCAGCAATCAACAAGACACAAGTCACCTCACCAGCATTTTTAAAGCCATGGGCTGACTGCTGCTCTTGCAGCTTCTTGGCTACATGCAGTTGTGAGATATGTTCATCTGATTCATGTCATTATGGAACAATGCTAGGGCCGCATGGTATGATGAATGTGACCTTCTGTCTTACATACCCTTGTATAAGCACAAGTCTAAGAAAAACAGAGTGGTTAATGTATATAATTCTTGTATCTTGCAAAGGAATGTTTTAGCAATTCGTGTCAATAGAGAGTTTGAAGGGAAATGTATTTGTAGGCTTTTCCTTGGAGTCTCTGATATCTGGGGGGTTCAGAATAACTGCTAACTATTATGACTATTGCATGGGACACTATGCAAGTCTCTGATATCTGGCCAGGAGATTAAGGAGACGGGAAGAGCTGAAGAACAACTAAAAGACAAAGCTTGCAGGGGACGCTGCACAAGTCTCTGACATAAAGCCAAGTTGGACAAAGGAGAAGGACAAGAGGGAGGAAGACTATGAGCCTTCAGCATGAGAGACCCTCAGAGACCCCCAGAGGGACCATCGGAGACTGATACGCATGCTCCAATAGGAGGGTTTGGATTCCGGAAACTAATTAAAATAACCCTGTTTTTTTAGAAGTAGTAATGAATTTGTATCAGCCTAGGAAAATAAAAATCAGCTGCTTGATGTAACTGGTGTGCATCTTGGTGGAGCAGAGACTCCCGGCGCACCCAGCGCTGTTTGCTTAGCTCTATTCCTTTAATAAATTGTAAACTTTGATTATAGTCCTGTTTTGAAGACAGAGCCATTTATTACACAGCCAAGCCTTGTGCCTCCTGCTGTCCAGTCGTGGACTCAAGCAGAAGGGCATATGTGGGCCTTCTTTCTGTCTGGGTCCTCCTGGGTATGGAGGCAGAGGGGATCCCACAGTCAGCATGCCAAGCAGGTGCCTTCTGCTGGCCTTCCAGGGCCACTGGCAGATGTCAGCCCAAAAGTCCATACCGAGGGAGAAGTCAAGGATGACCTGTCAGCTACAGACAGAAGAGACCTCACAGTCCCTTTCCATGACACGTTCCTGCTGCTGCCCTATCCACTGCAGAGACAGAAGTGACCTCACAGTCCCTGCCACAGTCACATTCCTCCTGCTGGGGCAGGAGATCCTGACGCAGAGCTGACCTCTCTAGTCCCTTAGAGACTAGGGCTCACTTTTCTGGATTAGAAATTTAGTAAATGTGTCGTTCTGCTTGTGGTGTCAGGTCTGTGGTTAGGCTATGGGAAAGCTTTGTGGAATAGTTTTTTGTTTTACATCTGCCTAGAAGTCTGGGTTTAATAGAGCATGTTAATGCTAGTATTGAAGGCAGGGATTAGGGTGAGCACAAGAGTAAAGGCAAGGGCGAAAGACTATGGGCTGAATTTTGCTTCATGGAACACTTTGAGTTCAAGCATTAGAATAGGGGATTCCTGTCAGGGTGTTGGAGTAGCATTTAGGTTTAGGGATTACTCTTTAAAACTCTTTAAAATTGGGTACTCTACAAATTGGTTACTCTTTAAAATTGGTTACTCTTTAAAATTGGCTAATGGCCTTACATCAATGTTTTAATTCAGTGTTAAAGCAGCATCAACATTACCTGCAGCCTCTTACCTCTACGAAATCGTTGTAGAGGATCACTCACCCTCCTCCCTCCCTCTCTAGGTATGTCTGGATCAGGCCCTGGCTTTGTGTTTCATGGATTACTGAGGGCAGATTGAGAGACAACAGTCAAGGCAGGGAGTTGCTCAGGTGAGAGCAATGTGGGGAAGCGAGGTGGATATCTATGTCCTGCAGGGAAACAGGTGCAGACATGTGACAGTATCGGACAGCCTGTGGTGGTTATTGTCAAGGATCTTTTGCAAGATGAAAGCCCCCGACGGAGCCAACAGCTTTGTCTGCTGGGCTCTGGCCCTTGTGTCTGTCAGTGATGCCTATGAGGAGACATCTCATCCTTACAGCAGTAGGACCTCAGTGCCTCCTCAACCCCCTCCAGGAGCCTAGGAGATGTCCTCCTGTAGCCTTGTACTTGGCACTGCCCTTACCCACTGTGCATTGACCCAGGAAGAGCCCTAAACCCCACTGGAGGGACAGGATCTCCCTTCCCAGAGGCTGGGGTCAGGGCCTGACTGTTGGACTTCATGGGACACATCAAGGTTTCCTCAGCATCAGGGCCACCTTTCCTGGGCCTTGGTCTCCCCGTCATCACTGCCTGCCCTTTTCTGCTCTAACAAGTCCATGGGGAGGCTTTGTCAGTAATGTCTCTCAGCGGGACCGTTAGCACTGTGAGAGGCTTTGGAGTTTGCATCAGACTTGGACTACTTGAGAAGCTGCTTCAGCCACCCAGATAAAGCTCCTCTGCCAGGCACAGCATTGCTGGGGGCACTGCGTGCAGCTGGTATGGGGAGAGGAGAGAAGGGGGAGAGAGGTTCAGGGCAGCCTGGAATAGGAAGGCAGGGGAGAGCTGGCAGAGGGAGAAATCTTCCCAGCCACCTCCCCATGGTAAGTCTCTGGGTGCAGGGCAATGCTGCTGAACACCCTGCCAGGCTCTACTGGAGCTGGCCCAGCCCTCAGCTGATGGGAGCTGTCAGGAGGATGCTCGGTGTTGGAGCTGAAGGGCATGCAGGGCTTGTGTACTGCAGGGTCAGCGTGCAGGGCCCGAGGGCTCCCTTCTCTTGAGGCCGGCTGCAGGCTGTGAAGCCGGGGATGCAGGCAGGGGTGGCCAGGGCTGTGGTGAAGAGCAGGGTCCCTGCTGTGACCCAGAGGCTGTGTGCCGCGGCAGGGCCTCTGCTACCTGCCAGTCTCCACAATCAGCCTGCCTGGGGAGCTGCCCAGGGGCTGCGGGGAGAAGCTGCGGGTGGAAGGACCCCCCCTGGTACCGCAGGGCAGGGCAGGGTCCTGCTGCTGCCCAGAGCCTGCTGCCTGGGGCAGGCTGCTCACAGCCCCACACCTCCCCAGGGCACTGCACTGCAGAACTGCCTAGCAAGAGCTACCTGAAGGCAATGCACTTTTTAGAATCTGCTTCATTTTCCTGCCCACATGCTGAGGCAGAAGGATGGTAATGGAGTAAGAATATCTTTAGTAGAGACAAAGGCTCCTTGAGCATTGCTGCTGCTCTGAGGCACCTCACACACCTCAGCATACAGACACCACCTTTGTTGTTTCTTAAGGAGTTATTTGACCTTCTCCTCTCCTGCAGGCAGGGACATGTCCTTGCCCAGTGGACTTCTCAGATCACTCAGGGTTCCCTTTTACCTGTCTACACCAGGACTGACTGCTGCAGAGCCCACAGCACAGCCCCCTGCTTCTTTTGGCACCCTCAGAGCACCAAGCAGAGGTAAGCCAAGCAGCTACAGAAAGCTCTTCCTGTGAAAGGAATGGGAAAGAGAATGTGTTCTGTGTGACTGTTCTATGAGATGTGCAAAGTATTTTGGTCGGAGAAGTCCTTAAATTTTACAATGTCGCTTCTTCTTTTGGACAGACTACCTTGCTCAGGGGCAATAAATGTGTAACAACAGCTCCATCACCGAGTTCCTCCTGCTGGCATTCACAGAAACATGGGAGCTGCAGGTCCTACACTTTGGGCTCTTCCTGGGCATCTACCTGGCTGCCCTCCTGGGCAACGGCCTCATCCTCACTGCCGTAGCCTGTGACCACCGCCTCCACACCCCTATGTACTTCTTCCTCCTCAACCTCGCCCTCCTCGACCTGGGCTGCATCTCCACCACTCTGCCCAAAGCCATGGCCAATGCCCTCTGGGACACCAGGGCCATATCCTATCATGGATGCGCTGTACAGCTCTTTTTTTTATTCTTCTTGATGTCAGTAGAGTACTGCCTTCTCACCATCATGGCCTATGACCGCTACGTTGCCATATGCCAGCCCCTGCACTACGGGAGACTCCTGGGCAGCAGAGCCTGTGCCACCATGGCAGCAGCTGCCTGGGGCAGTGGCTTTCTCCACACTGTGCTGCACATTGCCAATGCATTTTCATTGCCTCTCTGCTGTGGCAATTCCCTCAACCAGTTCTTCTGTGAAATGCCCAAGATCCTCAAGCTCTCCTGCTCAGACTCTTACCTAAGGGAAGTTCAACTTACTACAGTTACTGCTTTTCTATTGTTGGGGTGTTTTGTTTTCATTGCTCTGTCCTACGTGCAGATCTTCAGGGCTGTGCTAAGGATCCCCTCGCAGCAGGGACGGCAAAAAGCCTTTTCCACATGCCTCCCTCACCTGGCTGTGGTCTCCCTCTTTCTCAGCACAATTATTTTTGCCCACCTGAAGCCCCCATCTATTTCCTCCTCTTCCCTGGATGTTGTTCTGGCATTTCTGTACTTGGTGGTGCCTCCAGTAATGAACCCCTTCATCTACAGCATGAGGAACAAGGAGATCAAGGTTGCCATGTGGAAAGTGATGACTGGGTGTTTTTCTTGACCAAAATATTGCCTGCCTTTTTCTGTAAACCACTTGTAATTTTATTCATGATAGGTGAAGCCAGTGGGTATTATGTTCTTGTGTTGTCATGGTAGCTTTTTTTA
This sequence comes from Anas platyrhynchos, assembly GCF_047663525.1. Classification (NCBI taxonomy): domain Eukaryota; kingdom Metazoa; phylum Chordata; class Aves; order Anseriformes; family Anatidae; genus Anas; species Anas platyrhynchos. The sequence continues at coordinate 1,637,098 of NC_092617.1, read as the reverse complement.
TTCTCAATTTTATTTTATTGGATGTTTTCCACAAAGAAATATAATTCTTCATTTTGCTTGAGTATTTAAATGAATTAAAGTGCCTTTTTTGTCTTATATCCTTCCTCTGAGATGTTTCCTGTGGCTGCAGAGGCAGTGCCTGTATGCAGAGGTGGAGGGGAAAAGAGTAATGGCCCAGCAGTCCAGCCCGAGAGCACTAGCGCTGGGTCCATGCAGAGCTGCTCTCCTGCCACTGCCACCCTCTCCTGCTGAGCCCTGCTGGCAGAGTAAGGCCTGGCTGCTCCTGTAGCTTGGTGCCAGTGCTGCTATGGGGCTGTGCTGGGACTGCAGGCAGGGACAGGCAGTGGGCACATGAGTGACACAGCTGGCCTCCAGAACAGCATTTGCCTCCTAAAAGGGCCATGCCTGAAGGCTCACATCATCTTTCAGTGTTGCTGTCACATCAGAACGTTCTCAAAGAGAGTCCCGAAGGCTCCCTGGCACATAGGATGTGCTGGGAGAAGAGCAGGGCCTGTCCAGGTGCAGGAGATACACAAAAACAGAAACCCTTTGCTGCTGCTGCTACCTGCAGGCACATCGTATGCACATGGAGGGAGGAACAAGAGCAAGCACAAAGGCCATCGGCTATCCCTAGGGGTGTCATGAAGGCAAGTGGGGCAGAGTGTCCTCAGGATCATTCTTCCTGAAAGTAACAACCATGGGGCATCTGCCTGAATAGCAGAGAATAGTCCAGGGGGAAGGCACCTTCAGAGACCATCTAGTCCAAAGTGCAAGACCTGAATGCAGCTCTGCAATGTGTTTCCTTGAACCCTCAAGGTCCCTGTGCCCATTCCTCATGCTTTGGGACATCTCAGAGGAGGACAGAGCAAGGTGATGCACCCACCACAGGGCTGAGGTGCCTCCCAGCCTCTGGCAGTGGCTGCAGGAGCCAGAGGGACCCTGCAAGTGCTGCAGTGCACTGCCTGTATTTGTGTAAGGCAGGGACTAGTGTCTCTGTGCAGCCCAGTGTGGATGAGCAGTGCACGAGGCCAGCTCAGATATGGGCACTTCACAGAGCCTTGACCATTTCTCTGTGTAGAACTCCAGTAATTATCCCCAGTGTTCCCATGAGATTTTTGTCACCCTCCTTGCACAGGTTCATTGCAAATGCCTCTCTCTGACAGGTCATTCTACTCTGCCTTTTGGACTGGTGGTGACAGCAAACTGGTGGCTGTTGGTGACAGCCAACATGGCTTCACACAGGTTAGATTGTGCCTGACAAACCTGGTGGCCTTCTACGATGGGCTTACAGCATTGGTGGAGAGGGGAAGAGCACCTCACATCATGAACTTTGACTTGTGCAAATCATTTGACACTGTCCCACACGATAGCCTTGTCTCTCAATTGAAGAGACATGGGTGTGATGGATGGATCAACTGCTGGGTGAGGAATTGTCTGGATGGTCACCCTCAAGGAGCTGGAGTCTACAGCTCAATGTCCAAGTGGAGGTCAGTAAAGAGTGGTGTTCCTCAGGGGTCAGTATTGGGGCCAGCACTGTTTAACACTTTGTCAGTGACATGGACAGTGTGACTGAGTGCAGTCTCAGTGAGTATGCTGATGACACCAAGCTGGGTGGTGCAGTCAATACACTGAAGGGAAGGGATGATATGCAGATGGACCTGGACAGGCTTGAGAGATTTTCCTGTGGGAACCTCATGAGGTTCACAAAGGCCAAGTGCAAGGTCCTGCAGCTGGATTGGGGCAATCCCAAGCACAAATACCAGCCGGGTGGAGAATGGATAGAGAGCAGCTTTGAGGAGAAGGACCTGGAGTGTTGGTGGATGAGAAGCTCAACCTGTGACGGCAATGTGGGTTTGCAGCCCAGAAAGCCAACTGTATTCTGGGCTATATCAAAGAAGTTTGGCCCAAAGGTTGAGAGAGGTCGTTCTCTCACTCAACTCTGCTCTTGGAAGACCCCTCCTGGATTACTGCATTCAGTTCTGGGGCCCCAAACTCAGGAAGGACATGGAAGTATTAGAAGTAGTCTAGAAGAGGCCAAAAACATGATAGAGAGGCTGGGGCACCTTTTCAATGAAGACTGGCTGAGAAAGCTGGTTCTCTTCAGCCTGGAGAGACCCTATTGCAGCCTTCCAGTACCTAAAGGGGGCCTTTAGGTAATGTTTTAAAACTAAAAGAGGGTGCTTTAAAATTAGGAATAAGGAAGACATTCTTTCCTTTGGGGGTGGTGGTCAATGGAACAGGTTGCCCAGAGAAGTTGTGTCAACCTATCCCTTGCCCCTTCGTGGCCAGAAGCCTCCCATGCCAAACCACGATGGACACCCCCCCTGCAAAGTTGCTGTTTAACCTCATCTTTTCTGCATGGGGCCTCCTCTGCACCGCAGAACCCAATCTCAGCTCCTACTTTGCCACAAGTGCTCTGCATGGGCGCTACAGGGCCTAACTCTATCATGTCCTGCCCTGGCTCTTCCATCCCGCTGGGCAGGGGAGAGGGTGACAACAGCAAAGGGATGTGTTTGGGTGTGGAACATGGGGCCTGGCGGAGACAAGGAGTTGAGGGAGAAGACAGGGCGAGGCAGCAAAGGCAGCATGAGCAGTGGTGTTGGTGCGGGGCCACGTTTATACCAGGATCCTCAGTGGGCAGCAGCTGGCAGGAGGCAAAGGTGATACTGTAAAAGCCAGTCAAAATAACTCTCTAAGACTCAATTTGGAGTTTTAGAAAGCAGGCATTCTTTTACTGAGGTGATGGACACACAGGGGATCACTCCAGTGCTTACAGAACTGTTTGAGCTATAGGGGTTATATAAAAGCAAAACAAACATGTTAATCACATTTCCCCAAAATATACTCATACCACTTCCTGTAACTCATGAAAATCAGTAAGTGTCGCTGACACATGCACATTTGTTTCCCCTGTCTTTCAGGGGTCTCTGGTGGTCATCGGTAGTCTTCCTCACTATATTCATCAGTTGAATCCAGTTCTTGTCCATGCTCAAGTCATCGAAATCTTTCTTCTCTTATTCTTTCATCTTAGGCATGCATACAAAGCTTAGGTGGTTACACATCCAAGGATATATGCATAGCATGAGTTCCTCACCTAGTCTTCTGACACATGCTCTAGGCCTGGGTCACCTTGCCCTCATTCTGAGATACAAGTCTGTAGGCTCTTATAAATAAAGCTGACTAATTAGTGACTAAGGTAACATCAGAGATGAAAGTTTCTAAACTTCCTTCTCTAACAGAACCTAGAAAAGGTTTCACCTATCTGCTAATGAAGTTTATCACATTTGATGCCATTGTTCTGTCAAGGAAGAGACCATTTTTCCTTTGATCTTGGTATTGAGGGGAGGCCAGGGAGTGCCTCCTAAGGCTGCTCCTGCCAGCAGAGACAAGGTCGGGGATGAGGGGAGGAGAGGGGAATGGAAGGGCGGTGGTGAGGTCCCTGCCGCTGTGCGGCCTGGTTGCCCTGCAGGAGATGTGCTGGCCAGCAGGCCTTGTGAGGTCACCCAGCGCCTGACAGAGCACCCCAAGGCAGCAGGGATGGCACTGGAGAGGCGGGTGGCAGAGCCCAGCCAGGGGCTGCCTGTGGGTCCCCTCTGCTGCAGCCACCTGATGGAGCGTGGCAGGAGGAGGGCAGGCAGGGCTCGGGGCCACCATGCTCATGGTTCCCAGTTTCTTTATATGGTTCCTAACCTGAGACTTGTCCATCGACAGTAAGTGTTCCTTGCAGACGACCTTGTGAAACACTGGGATTTGGTGAATAAATCTCATTTTGTTTTCCAAGCAGAAGAGAGCCTCTCTTTCCCATCTTGTGATGCTCTGCTCTGCATCAGGGGCAACACAGCTCCATACATCACAGCAGGCTTAGACCAGACTGCAGGAAGAGCAACCAGGAGGAGAGAGCTTGGGCACAACCAGGAATGCCATATGAGCCAGCAGTGTATACACGGATATGGTCACATCCACATTGGGATGCTATAGAAGGAGTTTGTCCACCCAGGCAGGGGACTTCTCCTCTTCCATGACTCCACACTGGTGTGGCCCTAACTGGAAGAGGGCTTCCCAGTGTGAGGCTCCTTTTCTGAAGGACTAGGGAGGGATGGAGAGGGTTCAGAGGAGGTGTGCCAAGACAGGGCTAGGGGTCATGTGTGTGGAGGCTGAGAGGCCTGTGCTTCATAGGCCTGGTGATTAACAGGCTCAGAGCACCCTTTTAGGAGCTCCTGACAGACAGAAATCTGCTTTCAGAGATGATTGCATATTTTGGGTAGGGGTAGAGAGCATGAGAAAGGAAATCCACCAAGAAGTGGCTGTTTTGGAGGTCCAGAGTGGTGATGAGGAGAAAGAAATGCCACTCCAAGGGCAGTGCTGTGGTGACTCAGAGGGTGTCTGCTTCAGCCCATGGCTTGTGTTTCAAGTCAGAGGCAGTGAGCACAAGGAGTCCCTAGTATGGGTAGGGAGATGCTGTGGTGGGGAAGCAGGTTGGATGTCCCCAAGCTGCAGGGAAAATGGTTCATGCATGGAACAGGATAGGACAACCTGTGGGGAGATGTCCAAGGGCACTGGCAGGGCTGGAAGGCCCTGACACAGCAGAAGTCTTTGTCCCCGTGGCTCTGGCTGTTGTCTCTGCCACTGGGGCCTATGAGATGACACATGGTGCTCCTGGCACTGGAACCATGTGGCCTCCTTGCAGCCCTGTGCACTGATGTTGTACTGTTCTCCTTTAGTTGCCATCACACACACCAGATCCCACTGCCCCTTGAAAAGCAGCGTGAGGGACAGAAGCAGTCTTCCCAGAGCTGGGTGTCAGGCCTTGGTGCTTGCTTTGATAAAACACATCAAGGTTTCCTTGCCATCAGGGCCACCTTTACTTTGCCTTTGCCTGCCTATCATCACTGCCTCCCGTTTCCTTTGCTAACAAGTCCATGGGGGAGCTGTGGTGGTAATGGCCCCCAGTGGGACCAATTAACACTCCCTGAACCTTCAGCATTTCTCCTGGCCTTAACCTCTTGAACAGCCTGTGCTATCTCCTCTCAGCATCAGAGGTGCATGGACTCAGCGCCAAATACACCCTGGGGCTCGGCACAATGCAGAGAGCCCTCCTGTGCCCTCTTGCTGCCCAGCAGTTCCTTCAAGGCTTCAGGGCTTTTACGTCTAATTGGGGAGATTTCAGAAAGCTAGTGAATGGGGCACATTTCAATGAGCAGTTGATAATAAGGGAGTTTTCCCTTCAAGCTGGGTTCTTTATTGATTTGTTTCAATTCCCTGCCCTCTTCCTTTGCTATTGATCCAGTGGGTCTCCTAAGGAGGCCTGGTCAGCTTGGAAAGGCACTCCCTTGAGGCCAGGCACTCCATGGGCAACCTTGCTCCTCACCTTCCCAGCCCCACCATTTCTCTCAGGAGCCACCTGGGACTTGCAGCACTTCTCCTCCCATCAGACTTCTCCAGTCAGGACTGCAGCTGCATGTTACAGCTCCTTTGCACCAACTCCCAGCCCTTTTCCCCACAGAACTGCCTGCACGCAGGCACAGAAGGACTGCTCGACGAACCTGATTTCCTGCTTGACGAACCTGATTTCCTGCTTGACGAACCTGATCTCCTTCTACGACAAAGTGACGCGCTGGGTGGATGAGGGAAAGGCCGTGGATGTGGTCTACCTTGACTTCAGCAAGGCTTTTGACACCGTCTCCCACAGCATTCTCCTCAAGAAACTGGCTGCTCTTGGCTTGGACTGGCGCACGCTTCGTTGGGTTAAAAACTGTCTGGATAGCTGGGCCCAAAGAGTTGTGGTGAATGGAGCCAAGTCCACTTGGAGGCCAGTCACTAGTGGCGTCCCCCAGGGCTCGGTGCTGGGGCCGGTCCTCTTTAACATCTTCATCAATGATCTGGATGATGGCATTGAGTGCACCCTCAGTAAGTTTGCAGATGACACCAAGTTAGGTGCGTGTGTCGATCTGCTCGAGGGTAGGAAGGCTCTGCAGGAGGATCTGGATAGGCTGCACCAATGGGCTGAGGTCAACTGTATGAAGTTCAACAAGGCCAAGTGCCGGGTCCTGCACCTGGGATGCAATAACCCCAAGCAGAACTACAGGCTGGGAGAGGAATGGTTGGAGAGCTGCCAGGCAGAGAAGGACCTGGGAGTGATGGTGGACAGTCGGCTGAATATGAGCCAGCAGTGTGCTCAGGTGGCCAAGAAGGCCAACGGCATCCTGGCTTGTATCAGAAACACTGTGACCAGCAGGGCTAGGGAGGTGATCGTCCCCCTGTACTCGGCTCTGGTGAGGCCGCACCTCGAGTACTGTGTTCAGTTTTGGGCCCCTCGCTACAAGAAGGACATCGAGGTGCTTGAGCGGGTCCAAAGAAGGGCGACGAAGCTGGTGAGGGGCCTGGAGAGCAAGTCCTATGAGGAGCGGCTGAAGGAGCTGGGCTTGTTCAGCCTAGAGAAGAGGAGGCTCAGGGGTGACCTTATTGCTCTGTATAAGTACATTAAAGGAGGCTGTAGAGAGGTGGGGGTTGGCCTGTTCTCCCATGTGCCTGGTGACAGGACGAGGGGGAATGGGCTAAAGTTACGCCAGGGGAGTTTTAGGTTAGATGTTAGGAAGAATTTCTTTACTGAAAGGGTTGTGAGGCACTGGAACGGGCTGCCCAGGGAGGTGGTGGAGTCACCATCCCTGGAAGTCTTCAAAAGACGTTTAGATGTAGAGCTTAGGGATATGGTTTAGTGGGGACTGTTAGTGTTAGGTTAGAGGTTGGACTCGATGATCTTGAGGTCTCTTCCAACCTAGAAATTCTGTGATTCTGTGATTCTGTGATTCTCCCCATTGAAAACCAACCAAAGTTAAATGTGGTGCAGTTCAGTAAACAGTAAAACACTCTCCTCTGCAGTGTGCCCAGTGCAAGCTGCAGCTAATGAGGTTCACCTTCCCCATGGGATGGCCATACAAGGACTGTTCTAGGCAGAGTGTTTGAAGTGATGAACACGTGCTTTTTTATTTATTTATTTATTTATTTATATTTTCTTTCCTATGTTGGAATAATTTGTTTACCTTTCCAGGCAGACCTTGCTAGGTTCAGGGGCCCCTCTGTACTGAAGGTGTTTTCCTGAGGCTGGCAGCAGTCAAGAGGACCTGTGGGAGACCGGACGCCCTCAGGAGCTGCAGGTGGAAGCTGGGCAGTGTGTCTCAAAGGATTGATACCGGCCATTCATAAATATGAAAACAAAGGAAAACAAAGTTTCAAAAATCATAAAAGTGGAAATGTGCATCCATAAATTGTCAGTGCTTTAGAAGTTTGCCTTTATTTCTGTTTAGTTTTGTTTTCTTTTTTTCTTTTTTTTTTTTTTAAACGACATTTCAAAGCATTTCTAGTATTGTTAGGCCAACACTATCAAGTAAGATCATTCTGCATCTTATACAAAGCCCTGTGCCCCCCAGAAGAATCTTATCATATCCATGACAATTCAAAGTCTTTGCAAAAAAGTACATAACACTGAGATGTGGACCTTGCTGCACAGATGGAGGAAAGCAGGGACACGAACATGCACGCAATATTCACTTTTCCAGGTGACAGACCCAGGAGATGTGGAAGTGTGGCAAAAGTAGAAAACATGCTCAGCTTTATGGCCAGGACAGAGTATGCATTTCCCTCCAGGTAGGAAAGACAACGAAAAATGAGGACCGTCTCCGAGAGGAGCAGCGTGCAGAGGGAGAGAACTAACACCCCAGAAAAGCCCAGATCTCTTCCCACACCTCAGAGCACAGCCAGGCAATAGACTTTCAGGTGCTTACAGCTGGAAGACAGGAGCTGGAGGTGTAACGCAGAGATGGCTGAGGCAGTGCCTCCCAGGCTACAGTTACAGCCAAGGGAGAAGAGGAGATGTTCACCTGCCTGGCTTTAGATGGTCCCCTACAGCACAGGAGGATTCAGGCTCCACAGCATCTCCTCTGGCACCACCAGAAACTGGGCCTGAGGTCAAAAGACTATAAGGCATGTTGGCAGGGACCTCAGGAGGCCTGCAGCCCAAGCTGTCACAAGCACGGTCAGAACAGGCTGTTCAGGGCTTGATCCCGTTGCATTCTGCAAAACCAGCAAAGACGGAGACTGCACAGCCTCTGGGTGACGCCTGGCTGAGCTCATGGTGAGAAGGCTTTTTGCCTTCTTTTTAGCCTGAAGCTCTCCTCTTTCACCTTCACAGCTGTTGTCTTTTGTTCTCCCACCCTGAACCCAGCTGAAGATCCTGGCTCCACATCCTCCACAACCCCCTCAGAGATACAGCCAGAGGAGGTCCCCCTCACCCTGCCCTTCCCCAGGCTGGACAAGCCCAGCAACCTCAGCCTCTCCTCACAGGCAGAGTTCTCTGGAGCATCTTGGGGGCCCTGTGCTAAACCTGCTACAGCTTGCTGACATCCCTCCTGTCCTGAGGACCCAAAATCTGGGTGCTGTCTTCTGGATCATCCCTTCCCTGCATTCCCTGGCCATTCCCGGCTCACACAGCCCAGTACACTGCTGGCTGTCCTTGCTGGTTACAATTCCTTTGTTATTATCCTCCCTTCCTTTTCTGTCCTCTTCAACTGTTTTTACCTTACCCGACAATTTTTTTCCATTTTCTGATTCTCTCCCGTATCCCTGAGCAGAGGAGAGGGAGATTTTTGGCAAATTCTAAGGAAAAAGAAGGCACTGAGTCCCTCAGCCCCATCTGTGCCCGTTGCTATTAAATGACCTCTTTGGCACTGAAGAGACACGAGGGGATGCCTCCCATGACTGGCATGTTGGAATGGAAGGACGTGGGCTCTTTAGGAAGGACAGGCTGGGGATATGAGGAGGGGGCATCGCCCTCCCTGTGAAGGAGCAACTGGAGTGCCTGCAGCTCTGCCTGGGGATGGGTGAGGATCTGACGATGAGCATGATGGGTCAGGGTTATAGGAGGGCAGGGACAGGGGACATTGGAGTGGGGGTCTGCTACAGGCCGCCTGATCAGGAGGAGCAAGCAAACGAGGCCCTCTTGTTTGTTTGTTTCTCCAGAGAGTATTTTGGGTGATGCAGTGTGCTTGGGTACCCTTGTTAGATGCTTGGCTACTGCAGGAAGTGGCTGATAAGCTCCCATGAGAAGATTGGTGCTCCAGGTGTTGTTTTGGAGCCCTGAGAAGATGCCTGGGTTTGGAGCCCTGGGAGATGCTTGTGTGATCTGGGAACTACTTGGGTGCCCAAAGTAGTGCTTGTGAGCCCTAGGACATGTTTGCCATCAAAGGAAGGAACCTGGGTGTCCCAAAGAAGTGCATGGATGCTCTGGGGTGATGCTTAGGTGCTCCAGAGAGATGCCTGTGTGCTTAAGGAAGGTAGTTTGGCTCAAGCGAGGAGATACTAGCGTGCCCTGGAAAAATGCTTGGGGATTCCAGAGATCCTTGGGTCCTCGAGGAAGGTGCTTGTGTTCCCCAGAGAGATGCTTGTGTGGTTTCTCCAAGGAGGTACTTCATTGCTGTGTGCAGATGCTTGGTCCTGCAAGGATTTTCTTGGGTGCCCCATGGAGATGCTTGGGTGCTCATGGTTGATGCTACTCTTCCACAGAGAGGTGCTTGGGTCTTCTACCAAGAAGGTATTAGAGAGAAGTATGGAGATGCTTAGATGCGTGAAGGATATTCTTATTTAGGGTAGATTCTTGAATGCTCTAGGTAGGGGCTTGATGTCTCCAAGGAGATGCTTTTGAGCACTGTCATGATGATTCAGGAGGTGCTTGGGTTCCCTGGCTTGAAACTTGCATGTCAAGGGATGTGCTGTGGAGCATGAGGGGATTGTTTGGATGCCTGGGAAGGTTTGGGTGCACAAAAAAGCTCTTGGTGTTCTCCAGGAGGATGCTTCTGTGCTGTTACAAAAGGGTTGTGTCGTTGTGGTGGTTTTACTGCGGAGGGCAGCCAAGCTCCACCACAACTGCTCTCTTACTCCCCCTTCTCAAAGAGGAACGGGGAGAAAATACGATGAAAAGGGCTCAAGGGTTGAGATAAGGTTGAGGAGATCACACAGTAATTATCGTGATGGGCAAAACAGACTCGGCATAGGGAGATAGTACTTATTACTAACAAGCTATAGAAGTGAGAAACAAAGGAAAGAAACCAAAAGCACCTTCCCCCCCCATCCACCCTCTTCTACCTCCTCCCCCCGGGTGGTGCAGGGGACTGGGGCAATGGAGGTTATGGTCAGTCTATAGTGCTTCTTTTCCACTGCTCCCTCTCAATCACTCTCGTCCCCTGTGCTGTGGGGTCCCTCCAACGGGATGCAGTCCTTGCTGAACGGATCTGGTGTGGGCTTCCCACAGGCAGCAGCTCTTCCAGAACTGCTCCAGTTATGGGTCCGTACCACGGGGTCCATCCCTCAGGAGCAAACTACTCCAACCTGGCTCCCCCACGGGCAGCAGCTCCTGCCAGGTCACCTGCTCCTGCGTGGGCTCCTCTCCACAGGATACAGGTCCAGCCTGGGATCTGCTCGGGCAGGGGTCTTCCACAGGCTGCAGCCTCCCTCAGTGCAGGGCCACCTGCTCCACCATGGTCTCCTCCACAGGCTGCAGTGTGGAACCCTGCTCCACCGTGGTACTCCATGGGCTGCAGGCGGACAGCCTGCTTCACCGTGGTCCTCACGACAGGCCGCAGGGGACTTCTGCTCCGGCGCCTGGAGCACCTCTCCCCCTCCTTCTGCACTGACATTGGTGCCTGCAAGGCACCTCACTCCTCTCCCTCTTCCAGCTGCTGTGTGGTGCAGCGTTTTTTCCCCTGTCTTAAATATGCTCTCACAGAGGTGCAAAACAACATCGCTTATTGGCTCAGCTCTGGTCAGCAGTGGGGCCCTTACCAAACATGGGGCAGCTTCTAGATCCTTCTCACAGAAACCACCCCTATGGCTCCCTGCTACCAAAACCTTGCCACATAAACCCACTACACACATCAACTTCCCATAGATTGATATCAGATTTGTCAAGCACGACCTGGCTTTGATAAACCCATGCTGACTGGGCTTCCTCGCCTGATTGTCCCGAAAGTGTTGTGTGATGGTACTCAAGACAATCTGCTCCATGAGCTTCACCAGCTAACAGGTCAGACTGACAGGCCTGTAGTTCCCCAGATCTTCTTTCTGGCCTTTCTTTTACATGGCTGTCACATTTGCTAGTCGCCAGTCAACTGGGACCTCCCCTGATAGCTAGGACTGCTGGCAAATGATGGAAAGAGGCTTGGTGAGCACTTCAGCCAGCTCCCTCAGTACCAATGTGTAGCCCAAATAGCCCCCTAGACTTGAGTACATCGAAGCAGAATAGCAGTTCTCTAACCATTTCCTTGTGGATTATGAGGGCTTCATTCTATTCAATATCTTTATCTACCAGCTCAGGGGGTTGAGTACAAGGGGAACAACTGGTCTTGCTGCTAAATATTGAGGTAAAGATTGCACTAAGTACCTCAGTCTTTTCCTCATCTCTTCTTATTCTGTTTTCTCACATCCAATATAGGATGAAGATTCCCCTTAATTCTCTCTCTCTCTTTTTTTTTTCCTTATGTATTTATATTTAAAAAACAAACAAACAAAAAACATTTTTATTGTCTTTAAAAGTAATAGATGTATTGAGCTCCAGGTGGGCTTTAGCCCTTCTAAATTTTTTCTTTGCACAGCCTAACAACATTAAGGACTCAGCTTCCGAGAAAATGACAGCATACATGAGAAGAACAGAAAGATGGAATCTGGCAGCCTTCCATCCTCTACCCTTCTATGACACTGTGCTGGAGCTCCATTCTACTGGTTACTCCTGTAGTGCTCAAAATCCCTGCAGCTGCTGATGCTTTTAGCTTGTGAGAGACAGCACAGTTAGGATGAGACATCTCCCTGCAGACATTAACAGTTCACAGAATGGGGCATTTGTCCAGGGGAACCTTGAGAAACTGCAGGATCTTACATACAAAAAACCTCTTGATATTTACAAGGAGAAGAGCCTAGTCCGACAGAAGAGGAAGAGGAACCCCACATATCAGGGCAGACGGGGACCCTGCTGAGTGAGCAGCGCCCAGGAGGAGGAGGGGAGCACCATGAGGGATGCCATATGAACAATGGTGCCTGCTCACCAGGAGCCAGGCCAGCATCCTACAGAGCTGCCTTATGAGAAGCTTGTCCATCAAGAAAATACGAGTTATCAGACTCAGCTCCAATATGGTGTGACCCCACCTGCACAAGGCTGTCCCAGTGAGTAGTTCCTCATTTACGAGAGATGCAGGACTGTGCCCAGAGAGGTTGTGCCAAGGTGGGGTTCAGGGCCTAAAGCACCTGCTCTGTGTAGAGAGGCTGAGAGACTTGAGTTTCTCTGGCCCAGTGGCATGGAGCATCCAAGCAGAGCAAAAGTAGCCTGAGACTGCCTAAAGGGTGGTTTTGGAGATGTTTTAGCTTTCCTCTGTAGGGAAAAACGTCATGACAAAGAAATAATGCTTCAAAATTGACTTCAGGATGTTGAGACTGGATTTGAAGAGAAAGAAATTCCCATCTCCTACTGCCTCAGGAGGAGCCCTAAGCAAGGTACGAAAGGAAAATATCTCCCTTCCAAGAGGGTGGGCATCAAGGCCTGCCCTTGTGTTTGGTGAAATACATCCAGTTTGTCTACACATCAGTTTCACCTTCACATTGCCTTTGTCTACTTGTCCTCACTGCCTCCAATATTCTGCTCTAACAAGCTCCAAGGGAGGCTGTGTCAGTGCTCCCCTCAGGGGGAAACTCCAGGAAACTTACATCTAATTTGGAATTCTGGAGAGATGTCTTCAATTGTCTCTGAGTGCCTGAGGTTCATGGGCTCATCAGCAAAGCCCCCAGAGGAGTCATTGCAATGCTTTGGGCTGGGTCTCTGTTGCTGATCTGGGCTGGACTCCTGGGACAGAGAGCTCCTGGCAAGAGGGCCCTGGTGCAGAGAGACAGCTCTGCCCAGGAGCAGCTCCTCTGCACAGTGCAGCAGGGCTGGGGGCTCTGACCGCAGCTGGCACAAAGAGAGGAGAGAAGGAGAGAGGGCTTGGAGGCAGTTGGGAGTGGGAGGATGCTGAGAGCTGCCTGCAGGAGAAATCTGCACAGCCCTTGACAAGGTAAGTGTCTGGCTGCAGGGCCATGCAGCTGCAGGTCCTGGAAGGGTCTCCTCCTGGGTCTTGTTTCTGGGAGGGCAGTGGGCAATGCAGTAGGCTTTGAGACTGCTGCTGGGTTGAACTGCAACGTGAGGAAGTCTGGCAGAAACCACTTGGAGTGCCATATCCCAGCTGCCTGTGTTGGGTCTGTCTGAGCTGGAGTCACCTTTTCCCTGCAGCAGCCTGCACAGTGCTGTGCTCTGCACTCGTAGCTGGAACAGCACTGATATCACTCCAGTGTTGTGTCTATTGCTGCGTAGTGCTGGCACAGCATCAGGACTCCTTCTAAGCCCCCAAGAGCCATCAGGCTGGGGGTGGGCAAGTGATGGGGAGGGGACATTGCCGGGGCAGCTGACCTAAACCAACCAAAGGGATATTCCATAACACCTGATGTCACACTCAGCAATAAAAGGGGGGGGCTCTCGTGGGGGAGGGGGCTGTTCCTCCTGAACAACCACTACGCATTTGAGGCCCTGCTTCCCAGGACGTGGCCGAACACTGCTCGCTGATGGGAAGTAGAGAATAATTTTTCTCTCTCTCTGTGCTTCCGCACAGACTGATTGTTTCTTTTGTATCTGTTTTTCCTTCCCATTCCCTTTCCCTTTAATTAAACTTTTCTCATCTCAAACCTCGAGTTCTCTGTGTTGTATTTTCTCCCCCTTCCTTCTGAGGAGAGGGGGAGTGAGAGAGCGGTTGTGGTGGAGCTTGGCTGCCCACCTGAATAAAACCACCACACTTCCCCTGGTCTTCCAGGGGAAACTTAGTTACAAGAGATGAGGAAAAGGCGGAGGTGCTCAATGCCTTCTTTGCCTCAGTCTTTAGCGGCAATACCGGTTGTTCTCTGGATACCCAGTACCCTGAGATGGTGGAAGGGGACGGGGAGCAGGATGTGGCCCTCACCATCCACGAAGAACTGGTTGGTGACCTGCTACGGCACTTGGATGTGCACAAGTCGATGGGGCCGGATGGGATCCACCCAAGGGTACTGAGAGAACTGGCAGAGGAGCTGGCCAAGCCCCTATCCATCATTTATCAGCAGTCCTGGCTATCGGGGGAGGTCCCAGCTGACTGGCGGCTAGCAAACGTGACGCCCATCTACAAGAAGGGCCGGAGGGCAGACCCGGGGAACTACAGGCCCGGGGCCGGAGGGCAGACCGGGGAACTACAGGCCGGTCAGTTTGACCTCAGTACCAGGGAAGCTCATGGAGCAGATCCTCTTGGGAGTCATCATGCGGCACTTGAAGGGCAAGCAGCTGATCAGGCCCAGTCAGCATGGGTTTATGGAAGGCAGATCCTGCTTGACGAACCTGATCTCCTTCTACGACAAAGTGACGCGCTGGGTGGACGAGGGAAAGGCTGTGGATGTGGTCTACCTTGACTTCAGCAAGGCTTTTGACACTGTCTCCCACAGCATTCTCCTCAAGAAACTGACTGCTCTTGGCTTGGACTGGCGCACGCTTCGTTGGGTTAAAAACTGTCTGGATAGCTGGGCCCAAAGAGTTGTCGTGAATGGAGCCAAGTCCACTTGGAGGCCAGTCACTAGTGGCGTCCCCCAGGGCTCGGTGCTGGGGCCGGTCCTCTTTAACATCTTCATCAATGATCTGGACAACGGCATTGAGTGCACCCTCAGTAAGTTTGCAGATGACACCAAGTTAGGTGCGTGTGTCGATCTGCTCGAGGGTAGGAAGGCTCTGCAGGAGGATCTGGATAGGCTGCACCGATGGGCTGAGGTCAACTGTATGAAGTTCAACAAGGCCAAGTGCCGGGTCCTGCACCTGGGATGCAATAACCCCAAGCAGAGCTACAGGCTGGGAGATGAGTGGTTGGAGAGCTGCCAGGCAGAGAAGGACCTGGGAGTGATGGTGGACAGTCGGCTGAATATGAGCCAGCAGTGTGCTCAGGTGGCCAAGAAGGCCAACGGCATCCTGGCTTGTATCAGAAACACTGTGACCAGCAGGGCTAGGGAGGTGATCGTCCCCCTGTACTCGGCTCTGGTGAGGCCGCACCTCGAGTACTGTGTTCAGTTTTGGGCCCCTCGCTACAAGAAGGACATCGAGGTGCTTGAGCGGGTCCAAAGAAGGGCGACGAAGCTGGTGAGGGGCCTGGAGAGCAAGTCCTATGAGGAGTGGCTGAAGGAGCTGGGCTTGTTCAGCCTAGAGAAGAGGAGGCTCAGGGGTGACCTTATTGCTCTGTATAAGTACATTAAAGGAGGCTGTAGAGAGGTGGGGGTTGGCCTGTTCTCCCATGTGCCTGGTGACAGGACGAGGGGGAATGGGCTAAAGTTGCGCCAGGGGAGTTTTAGGTTAGATGTTAGGAAGAATTTCTTTACTGAAAGGGTTGTTAGGCACTGGAACGGGCTGCCCAGGGAGGTGGTGGAGTCACCGTCCCTGGAAGTCTTCAAAAGACGTTTAGATGTAGAGCTTAGGGATACGGTTTAGTGGGGACTGTTAGTGTTAGGTTAGAGGTTGGACTCGATGATCTTGAGGTCTCTTCCAACCTAGAGATTCTGTGATTCTGTGATTCTGTGATTCCACGAGCAGGGTGGCCAAACCTCCTCCAGACACTGCAGTGGGATACTGGGACACCCCAGCTAGTGCATATCCAACTCTGTCTGTGGGGTGTTCTACTGGGCTGCAGGTTCCTCTCCATCAGGTCTTACCTCTCTCATGGCATGCTTGTGTTATCCAGGATCCTGAAGGAGAAGACACCTCCATGCTAAGTCGCTGTCGTGCTGCTGGATGGCTGTCTGTGGGCAGCTGGAGTGAGGCCTCGGCACCCCCATCTAGGAGAGAAGAGCTGAGATTCTGATCAGGTATACCAGAAATGAGGTGAGGATTCTGTGCAGCCTCACTTCGGCTGGGGCTTCTCTGCTCTCAGCTGTCTCCACTTTCATCTTGGAAAAACACAGTAGTGTGATCGTCATCTTAAGAATTATAGGGCTTACTACTAGAAAATAAAGCAAAGAATTTACACCTTGCTCTACAGTGTTTTTGGATGAGTTGCTTGTAACAACACTGCAAAGCTCATTGATCTGATAAGTGGATTGCACTTGAGTTTCCCCCACGTTCCTGCTTTCCTTCTGCTGCACAGCAGGAAGGACTCCTCTGCAGCCCAAAGCAGCCCCTGCTCCCAGTGCCAATCTCAGTCAGCCCCAGCCACAGCTCAAGCAAGAGAGCTGCAGAAAGGTTTTCCTGCAAAGAGAGAGGCTCGAGCTGGAGGGTGCTTTTAGACTTGAAATAGGTTTTCCTCAGAGAGGTTTTCTAATTTTGCTCTACATACTCCTTAACAGAAAACTGTGTTCAATGTCAGACAATGCCCAACATCAGCTCTGTGAGTGAGTTCCTCCTGCTGGCATTCGCAGGCACACGAGAGCTGCAGCTCCTGCACTTCACGCTCTTCCTGGGCATCTACCTGGCTGCCCTCCTGGGCAACGGCCTCATCCTCACTGCCGTAGCCTGCCACCACCGCCTCCACACCCCCATGTACTTCTTCCTCCTCAACCTCGCCCTCCTTGACCTGGGATGCATCTCCACCACTCTGCCCAAAGCCATGGCCAATTCTCTGTGGGACACCAGAGCCATCTCCTATCAAGGCTGTGCTGCCCAGGTCTTTCTATTAGTCTTCCTGATTACAGCAGAATTTTATGTTCTCACCACCATGGCCTATGACCGCTACGTTGCCATCAGCAAGCCCCTGCACTATGGGAGCCTCCTGGGCAGCAGAGCTTGTGCCACCATGGCAGCAGCTGCCTGGGGCAGTGGCTTTCTCAACGCTGTCCTGCACATGGCCAACACATTTTCCCTGCCGCTCTGCCATGGCAATGCTGTGGAGCAGTTCTTCTGTGAAATCCCCCAGATCCTCAAGCTTTCCTGCTCAAATGCCTACCTCAGAGAATTTGAGTTACTTGTTTTCAGTTTTTCTTTACTCTTCAGTTCTTTTGTTTTCATTGTGTTATCCTATGTGCAGATCTTCAGGGCAGTGCTGAGGATGCCCTCTGAGCAGGGCTGGCACAAAGCCTTTTCCATGTGCCTCCCTCACCTGGCCGTGGTCTCCCTCTTTGTCAGCACTGTCCTGTTTGCCCACTTGAAGTCCCCCTCCATCTCTTCCCCATCCCTTGACCTTGTGGTGGC
This sequence comes from Anas platyrhynchos, assembly GCF_047663525.1. Classification (NCBI taxonomy): domain Eukaryota; kingdom Metazoa; phylum Chordata; class Aves; order Anseriformes; family Anatidae; genus Anas; species Anas platyrhynchos. The sequence goes on along the minus strand of NC_092617.1, from coordinate 1,619,844 downwards.
AGTTCTGTACTCAGTGGTGTCTCCAGCAGTGGACCCCATCATCTATAACATGAGGAACCAGGAGCTCAAGGATGCCTTGAGGAAACTGATGACCTGATAAAACCTGATAATCTTTAAAAATATTTTTTTTTTTTTAAAAATCTAATTGTCTTCTGCATATGACTCATAAAGCATTTCAGGAACAAGGTTATCTTTTGGTCATTTTTCATACTCTGGAGACCGCCATCACAAGCTGTGGGGTGTATGGGCAGAGGGTTCAGCAATGACTGAGCAGGCCATTGCTCATTGCTCACTTGCTCTTCAGGGGATAGGATTTCCCAGAAGAGCAGGGCCTGCTGTATGTGCATGGAAGACATGGAAAGAGAAACCCAATGTTGGTGACAGCAGGCATATCATATGTGTGTGGAGAGATGAACACGAAGGAGCACAAAGGCCATCCGCTATTCCTAGAAGTCTCATGAAGGCCAGCTGGGCAGATAGTGTCACAAGACCAAGTAACATCCCCTGGGAAGCCACCTGAAGGCAGCTCTGGGATGATGGGAGTGATGGTGGACAGTCGGCTGAATATGAGCCAGCAGTGTGCTCAGGTGGCCAAGAAGGCCAACGGCATCCTGGCTTGTATCAAAAACACTGTGACCAGCAGGGCTAGGGAGGTGATCGTCCCCCTGTACTCGGCTCTGGTGAGGCCGCACCTCGAGTACTGTGTTCAGTTCTGGGCCCCTCGCTACAAGAAGGACATCGAGGTGCTTGAGCGGGTCCAGAGAAGGGCGACGAAGCTGGTGAGGGGCCTGGAGAGCAAGTCCTATGAGGAGCGGCTGAAGGAGCTGGGCTTGTTCAGCCTAGAGAAAAGGAGGCTCAGGGGTGACCTTATCACTCTGTATAAGTATATTAAAGGAGGCTCTAGCGAGATGGGGGTTGGCCTGTTCTCCCATGTGCCTGGTGACAGGACGAGGGGGAATGGGCTAAAGTTGCGCCAGGGGAGTTTTAGGTTAGATGTTAGGAAGAATTTCTTTACTGAAAGGGTTGTTAGACATTGGAACAGGCTGCCCAGGGAGGTGGTTGAGTCACCATCCCTGGAAGTCTTCAAAAGACGTTTAGATGTAGAACTTAGGGATATGGTTTAGTGGGGACTGTTAGTGTTAGGTCAGAGGTTGGACTCGATGATCTTGAGGTCTCTTCCAACCTAGAGATTCTGTGATTCTGTGATTCTGTGAACGTCTCTGTGCCCATTCCTCATGCCTTGGGGTATCTCAGAGGAGGGCAGAGCAGGGCGAGGCACCGCAGGGCTGAGGTGCCTCCCAGCCTCTGGCAGTGGCTGCAGGAGCCAGAGGGACACTGCAGGCACTGCAGTGCACTGCCTGTGGATGTGCAAGGCAGGGACCTGTGTCTCTCAACAGCCCCATGTGTATGAGGAGCATGGGAGGCCAGCTCAGACATAGACACCTCACAGAGCCCTGACGCTGCCCTGTGTGACTCCAGAAACAACCCCTGTTGTCCCTGTGAGATTTCTGTCATGCCTCTTGCACAGATTCAATGCAGATGCTCCTCTCCTCCATGTCACACTACCATGACTTTCTGGACTGGGCTGTCAGAGGTTTGGATCAGAGATTTCTGGGGACTCAGAAAAGGCAGGCATCAAAAGCATCTTATGGAATGACAGTAAATAAATAATTAAATAAAAGGGCGAGGAGAATTGCAACTGTCACCTCTGCTTCTGCTGACATGATGGGGAAAGTCCTGCCACAGCCATCTTCAGGTATGTGGCATAAAAAATAAAGAAATTGCTGAAGCAGTAGGGAAGGGGAAAGAAGGCAATGTGGTGAACCTGGACTTTATCAAGGCTTTTGCCATGGTCTTCTGGAGTTTCCCTTTAGCCAGACTGGTAATATTTGGACTGAAGAAAGGGATGATGACGTGAGGGGGAGGGTTGCTGGACATTAGTGGTACAAAGTCCTCCTGCCAGCCAGTTACCAGCAGCATCCCTCAGTGATGGGCACTTGGGTCAACACCATTGACCCTCTTTGTTATCTCCCTTTATGATGACACGGAGCACATTTTCAGCTCAACTGTGGCTGATGCCATGCTAGGAGGAGTCCTTGAGCAACTTCACCTTGCGCAGAGCACAACACTATGTGGGCTGCTGCAGGGCAAGTTAACTCCATCTCTGTCAGATCCAGTACAAGCAGACACTTGATTGCCATGCCGACTGTGAGATCCCCTCTGCCTACATACCCAGTAGGACCCTTACAGGAAGAAGACCTGGCTATAGGTCGTCATGTTCCTTCTTGGTGGTAAGGAACTGGACAGGCTTGAGAGGTTGCTTGCGGGAACCTCATGAGACTCCCACCTGCTCTCATGAGACGCCACCTGGAGTACTGTTTTCAGCTCTGGGGCTCCCAATACAAGAATGACTTGAAGCTATTAGAGTGAGTCCAGACAAGGACCACAGGGATGATCAAGGGGCTGAAGCACCTCTCCTATTAAAACAGGCTGAGGGACTTGGTGTTGTTCAGCCTGGAGAAGGCTCTGAGGAGACCTTAGAGCATCCATCCAGTACTTAAAGTGGGCCAACAGAAAAGCTGGGGAGAGACTTTTACTCAGGGTGTGCACTGATAGGACAAGGGGAATGGCTCTAAACTTAAAGAGGGTAGATTTAGAGTGGGTAGTCAGATGAAATTCTTGATTTGGAGGTGAGTCATTGGAACTGGTGCTGTGGGTCCAGAGGTCACCCAGAGGGAGTTTGGATCAGCCCACACCCTTGTGTTTGAAGGAACAGCTGGCGGGAGTGGAGAGGCATCACAGAAATCACGGCAATACCAGAGTGAGAGCAAGGTGGGGAAGAGAAGTGCCTGTCTGCAGCCTTCAGAGAGGTGTGGGACAGCATAGGAAAGTCTGCAGAGGAGAAGGCAGAGGGCTTTGACAAGAATGGAAGGCTGCAGCAGCACTGACACCTTTGTCCCCTTGGCCATGGCTTACGAGGAGATGTGTTATACTTGCAATAAATGACTGAGTCCCAAATAGGATTGCAATTAAAGTTTACAATTAATTAAAGGAATAGAGGCAAGGAAACAGCACTGGGTGTGCAGGGAGTCTCTGCTCCACCAAGACGCACACCTATTACATCAGGCGGCTGGTTTTTATGCTCCTAGGCTAATATATATTCTACACCACTTTTTGGAAAAGGCAGGGTTATTATAATTACTTTCCCGGGATCCAAACCACCCCATGTGCGCATGCGTATCAGTCTCCAGTGGTTCCTCTGAGAGGTCGCTCGTACTGAAGGCTCATAGTCTTCCTTCCAGGCTTTGTCCTTTGATTGTTCTTCATCTTCCCCCCTTCTTCTTATTTGGTCATCTCTTAGCCGGATATCAGAGACCCGTGCAGCGCCACATGCAATAGCTAGCAGCTATTTTGAAACCCCTTTGTTCTCTTATCCCAGATATCAGAGACTTGTCCCATGCAAAAGTCAGCTGTTTTTGGAAACTCCTTTGTTCTCTTATCCCCTAGACCCGAGTCTCACGATTTACCCTTCAAACCCTCTATTGACACAAACTTCTAGACTCTGTTTCACTTAGACGTGTGGTTATCCAAGGGTATGTAAGCCAGAAGGTCACATTCATCATACCATGCAGCCCTAGCATTGTTCCATATTGACACGAGTCAGATGAACATATTTCACATACTCATGGCATTCGGACAATGTATTCTCCTTTCAACCATGTGAAAACGCTGGATGGTGTCATAATGCTGTCTTTCACATGATATTAGGGGCATTGTCCCCTACCCCACAGACTCCAGGAAGAGCCCTGAGTGAGACATGGAGGTGCTAGGGGTGCAGGATCTCCCCTCCCAGTGGCTGGCGTCAGGCTTTGGCCTTCTGCTTTGGCAAAACAAACCGAGACTTTTCTCAGCACAGTGTCTTTGCCTGTCTGTAATCAGGGCCTCTAGTTATCTGCCATAACAGTTCCCATGCGAGGCTTTCATAGTAACAGACTAGAATGGCCAACAGAGTGTAGAGAATAGAGCAGTCTAATACTACGGAATAGAGTAGCAAGCAGAGGTGAGACAGGTACTTTGATATAATGAAAGCCATCAGAAAGCTGATCCCAGTTAGATGACTGATATGGGGAGGTCAGGAGTAACCTGGCCAGGACAGACGTGAGATTTGGGGGAGGGAAGAGAAGGGAGGAGGAGCTCAGAGTCTTACCTTTGGAGAGGTAAGAGGGTTCATGTAATGTTGAGGCTGCTGTAACGCTGACTTCAAACAGTCTTGTAGGGCCTATAAACTATTTTCAAGAGTAACAATAATCCCTCAACCTAAACATTACACAAACACCCTGACAGGAATCCACTATTGTAATGCAGAAATCAAAGTATCACCTGAAGAACAACTCAGCCCATAGCCCCTTTCCCTTACATTTACTCTCTTGCTCACCCGAATCACTGCCCCTAACACTAACATTAAACTGCTCTATTTCATCCTAGACTTCTTGACAGATGTAAACAAAACCTTTAAGCATAATGTGTGCCCATACCCTAATCAGAGACCTGACACCAGAAGCAGAACACCAAACGCTCCATCTAAAACTTTGCTTAATCTATAACACAGATTGGTCAAATCTAGTCCCTAGGAGAGTAGAGGGAGGTCAGCTCTACCTCAGGATCTCCTGCCCCAGCAGGAGGAATGTGACTGTGGCAGGGATTGTGAGGTCACTTCTGTCTGAAGCTGGCAGGTCACCCTTGCCTTCTCCCTGGGATCTGTACTTTTGGGCTGACATCTGCCAGTGGCCCTGCTAGGCCAGCAGAAGACACCTGGCTGGCATGCTGACTGTGGGATCCCCTCTGCCTACAAACCCAGGAGGACCCAGACAGAAAGAAGGCCCCAAGATGGGTTGTCCTGTCCCTTCTGCTTGAGTCCATGACTGCACAGCAGGAGGCACAAGGCTTGGCTGTGTCTAGCCAAGAAGCTGCAAGGCCAGCAGTAGGCCCATGGCTTGGAAGATGCTGCTGAGGTGACTTGTGTCTGGTTGGCTGCCAGGCCTCAAGGAGCCTGATGGGTTGGGATGCCTCTTCAGGAGTGGTTTCCACCCTGATGGAGCTCTCTTTGATATTAGCAAAGAAGAGGAGAGAATAAGCTGCCACAGAATGCGATGTGGAAGGTTGGCAGTGACCTCGACGAGGAAGAAATGCTGGGATGAGGGAAAGGTGGTAAACAGAGATGGGTTTCTGCAGACTTCAAGAAAATAGGGCAAAGTGTGGGACAGCATTGGAAAGCTTGCAGAGGAGAAGGCAGAGGGTGCTGGCAAGAATGGAAAGCACCAACATCCCTGAATTGTTTTCCCCTTGTCTAGAGCTTATGAGGTGATGAGATGTAGTCATTGCAGTGGGGCCTCCTTCCTTCCTTGCAATCCTTGCAGAGGCTGGGAGGTGTCATTCCAGTGTTCTTCTCATGGCATCACACTGCCCAGAACATCCCACAGATTGCCAGGAAGAGCCCTGAGCCAGACATGGGGTACAAGATCTCCCCTCCAGTAGCTGGTGGCAGACCTTGAATCTTCTGCTTCACTAAAAGAAATCAAGACATTTCTCAGCATAGCGCTTTGCCTGTCTGTAATCATGGCCTCCAATTATCTGTCCTAGCAAGGCCCTGGGGAGGCTTTGTTAGTAACAGCCCTCAGTGGGGCCCATTAATACACCAAGTCACTTCAACTTTTGTGCCTCCTGACTTGACTTGCTCAAGCGGTTACATCACTCTCCTCTCAGTATCTGAGCTTCATAGACTGAGCACCAAAATACACCATGGACCTCATTAAAATGAAGAAACTGCTAACATCTCTACCACAATTTTCTTAAAGACTTCAGGATTTGTTCAGCTAATTGCAGAGATTGCATGATGTAGTTAAAGAAGAAGATTTCAAAAAGCACCTAATCAAAAACTTCTTGTTTCAAAGTCTGAATTTTGCTGCATTTCAGTTTTGATCATTATTCTCCTATTGCTGTTCATCCAGGGTAACTTCTTTGGAGACCTCCATCAGGAAGGAAAAGCAGAGTCTGGAGGTCTTACACCTCCACTGCCAGCAGTGGTCTTTGTCCCTGTAACTGCAGCCCAGCCCAGCACATGAAACCCTTTCTAAGACAAGTCAGTTGTACTTTGGGAACAAAATAAATAATAACATAACATAACATAACATAACATAACAAACATAACATAACATAACATAACATAACATAACATAACATAACATAACATAATAATAAAATTGAAATAACCATTGGAATCTGAGAAATTCAGCTTGAATATTAGTAAACACCTGGACATCCATGGTCTCTCATGGGTCTTCTGTGGAAAACTCTGGAAGAAAAGTAAAGAAAATATTTCTTCAAGTGTCTGTAGTTGTACCCACGAGCTAAACCTCTTTTAGGAAATTGTCCCCTTCCAGTCACAGAAACATAAACTGAGTAATGTGAAAAGACCTGCCCAGTCAATAGAGTAGGGCAAAGTCATGCTTCCTGTGCTATAGATGCAAAAGGTAAAAAGAATTGCATTGTGCCTTACACTACTCAAAGATGTGTAAACCAGGTCATGCAACTTTACCTTAGTACTGACAAGTCCATCACTAAACCACGCTACCAAGTTCTACAACTACACCTTGGCTCTCCAGTCAATGAACCAGCTCATGGATGGCAATCAGGGAGTCCCAGTTAACATGATGCTGCCTCAGGTGCGCCACCATGGTAGCCATTGGCACCTGCTGTTCTTCAACCCTCAGCAAACCCACAACAGAAGGATTCTGTGGAAGGCCAAGCAAGGTAGACAACTGTTTAAGATCCTCCATCTCAAAGGCAGGTATGCCAAAGCCCCAGCGGTAGTGCCCTCTTGGAACTTTGAAGTTCCCTCTCCTGAAACAGTCTATGCTGAGAATGCACAGGCCAGTCCCAATGGGGTGTTTTTGCCATTCCTCCCCAGTTAGACTCACTTCAGCCTCCAAGACAGTTAACTCTTGGGATCCCCCTGTCACTCCAGAAATACAGGTGGGTTCTACCTCTTTAAGTCTTGATGTCGTTAGAGTACACTGTGCACCGGTATCCAGTAGAGCCTGACACATTTGTGGGTGTGATGTGCCAGGCCATTACACATACACAGTCCAGTAAACTCGATTGTTCAGAAACACCAGGAGAAGCATCCCAAGGGGTGGTGCTGCTGGTGAGGACAAATTTGTGCCAGCAGCATGAGTGGGCAGCAGCTGTGCACAGGCGAGGGGAGGCCAGGAAGCGCATGCCAAGAGTGCTCCTGCCAGCAGAGACAAGGCCGGGCAGAGGCCAAGGCAAGAGGCAGGCCCAGGGCAGGGGGCTTCAAGGGCCATGCTGAGCTCCCTGCCCCTGCAGCAGCCACACTGGCCCTCATCAGATGTGCTGGCCGGCACGCACGGGAAGGTGCTGGCGTGCATCAGAGAGCAGCAAGGAGGACGCTGGAGAGAGCCGGGGCGAGGTGGGCAGCAGATCCCCATGCAGGGGCTGGCTGGGGGTCCCCTCTGCTGCAGCCACCACACGAAGTATGGCAGGAGGAGGGCAGGCAGGACTCGTGGCCACGGGGCAGATCCTGGCCCTGGACGCTCCATGAGCGCCTTGCAGCTCCTGACAGGCTGCAGTGAGGTGCCCCTCAGCCTTCCCTCCTGTGCTCCCAGGGCACATGGCTGCCTCCTGCCCAGCTCACTGCCCACCAAGAACCTCTGACAGGGCTGCTTCCCAAGCTGGGCCTTGCCCAGTGTTAGTCCCCTGCCGGGGCAGAAAATGGCCCTTGTCTTCGTGGCTTTTCATGGTGTTCCTTTTGGTACATGCTCTTCTCATCCTTTATCTCTTTTACTGAATACAGAGGCCTAGGAGAACTTTTTGGTACAGAGTACTACAGAAAAAAACATCGAGTCCCTCAGCCACATCTCTGCTTTTCCCCCACATTGCAGCTGGGCTCTTCATTCCACAACCTCTGCTGTACCTGAAGAGAAATTATGAGAAACAAGACTCACAGAAAATGACTATCTGCTGGTTATTTTATTTGGTTAATTACAAAGCTTACCAGCACCTGTAAATGAGGTATTTGAGTTAAAAAACAAGAAAGACAACAACAACAAAAGGTTGAAGAAGTGAGATGGAGAAAAATATTTTTATTGGACTAGTATTGCAAAGAATGAAAAGCAGTTTTGAAATACATGAACAAAGCTGTTTCTGCCTTGTCCAGGTTTATGTGAGGAAGATGTGCAGGTACCTCATTGATGGGGAAATACTGTAGATTAGAATAACATCCTGAGTGCATCCTTCAGCTCCTTGTTCCTCATGCTGTAGGTGAGGGTTTCGCTGCTGGAGGCAACACCGAGTATAGAAGTGAAACCGCCAGGCCCAGAGATAGGGAGTTGGTGGAGGGAGGCTTCAGGTAGGCAACCATGGCAGTGATGCTATGCAGGGAGACCACGGCCAGGTGAGGGAGGCACGTGAAAAAGGCTTTGTGCTGGCCCTGCTCAGAGGGCATCCTCAGCACAGCCCTGACGAACTGCACATAGGACAGAGCACAATGAAAACAAAACATCCAAATGCTAAAAAGACACTGAACGCAAGTACCCCAACTTCCCTGCGGTAGGGATCTGAGCTGGAGGGCTTGAGTTGAGCTTTGAGGAGAGCCTGAGGAGAGCTTTGACTCAAAACAGAGCACTTTGACATGAAACAGCACATCTTTACACTTGCTGATTGCTCTTCTCAGCACTCTTCTCGTCCTAATCCAAAACATAGCACCCTTCCACCTACTAGGAGGAAAATGAACTCTGTCCTAACTGAAACCAGAACAAGGGTGCACTCTATTCCATCATCCAGGCCACTGACAAATAACTTGAACAGGACTGGACTCAGTGTAGGTCCCTGGGAGACACTGCTGGCTACAGGCCTTCAACTAGACCCTGTTCCACTAAGCACAACCCTCTGAACTCTGCCATCCAGCCAGCTCACATCCCACCTCACCGACCACTCTTCCATCTCATACTTCCTGAGCTTGCCTATGAGGATGTTATGGGAGACAGTGCTGAAAGCCTTGCTGAAGTCAAAGTAGACAACATCTGCTGCTCTCCCCTCACCCACTCAGCTAGTCATTCCATCATAGAAGCCTATCAAGTTGGTGAAGCATGGTTTCCCTTGGTGAACCTATGCTGACTACTCCTGATCACCTTCTTCTCTTCCACATGCTGGAGATGACCTCCAGGATGAGCTGTTCCATTGCCTTTCCAGGGATGGAGGTGAGGCTGACCAGCCTGTAGTTGCCTGGGTCCTCCTTCTTGCCATTGTTGAAGACTGGCATGACATGAGTTTTCTTCCAGTCTTGAGGCAGCTCTCCTGTTCTCCATGACCTTTCAAAAATGATTGGCCAGCAGTAACATCTGCCAGCTCCCTCAGAACTCATGGATGTATCCCATTAGGGTCCATGGATCTGTGGCTGTCAGGTTTGCCTAAGAGATCTCTGACCCGATCCTCTTCAACCAAGAGAAAGTCCTCGTTTCTCCAGATTTCCTCCCTTGTCCTGAAGGTCAGAGATTATGGAGGGCTGCTCTTAGCAGTGAAGACTGAATCAAAGAAGGCATTCAGTAATTCTGCCTTCTCTGTATCCTTTGTCACCAGGTCACCCACCTCGTTAAGCAGTTGGCCCACATTTTCCTTCCTCTTCCTTCTGCTATTGATATATTTGAAAAAGACCTTTTCTCAGACAATGTCCCTATATTCTTCCCAAGTGGCTTGTCCCTTTTTTCCACATTATGTATACATCCTTCTTCCATTTAAGTCACTCATGGATCTCCTTGATCATTCAAGCAGGTCTCCTGCCCTCTTTGACATTTTGCTCACAGGAATACATAGTTTTTGAGCTTGGAGGACTTGGGGGTCAATGCGCTATTGCTGCCGGTGCACCGTTGTGGCAGCCATCAGCACCTGCTCTTTGGTTCTCAGCAACCCCACAACAGAAGGGTCCTGTGTGAGACCAGGCAAGGTAGACAACTATTTGATGTTCTCTATATTCACGGCAGTTATGCCAACAGAACTATGGTACTCTTTTGTTTAGTTGTTTGCCCTTGGAAAAAGCCAGAAACAGTCTGGAGGCATATCATTAGGGTTACCCAATGATGTTCACATTACTCAAGAGCTATCATGACCAGCCCAAAAGAAAGAAGGGGAAGGTGCCATGCCTTGTTCCCTCCACCAAGTGGATTCATGAACGTCATACCAGTAACACCTCAAATAATATTTATTGGTTCAGATTTAGGGAAAGCATCACAAGCCCATATTTGCTTTCCTAGTGGTAACTTAGTAGTTTCTTTCAATATGTAGTTGCTTTACAGGGAAGGGTTGTACTGGGTCTGGCTGGAATGTTAACTTTCCCTGCAGCAGCCCATACAGTGCTGTGCTCTGCACTTGTAGCTGGAACAGCAGTGTTATCACATCAGTGTCATGTCTACTGCTGAGCAGTGCCGGCACAGCATCAGGCCTCTCTCTAACCCTCATAGGGGGTGGGCAAAAAGTGAGAAGAGAAACATCACCAGGGTAGCCGACCTCAACCAACCAAAGGGATATTCCATACCATATGATGTCACACTCAGCAATAAAAGGTGGAAACAGGAAGAAGAAGGGAGAGGTGGGCTCTCATTGTGAAAACGTCGGTCCTCCTCCTGAACACCGGCTACATGCGTTGTGGCCCTGCTTCAAGGACGTGGTCAAGCACCGCTCATTTGTGGGAAGTAGAGAGTAATTTCTTTCCTCTGCACTTCCACATAGACTTCATCTGTTTTATTTGTTTGTCTTCCTCCCTTTTGCTTTCCCTTTTTATTTCCCTTTAGTTAAATTGTTTAGTTCATAATAATCTTTCTTTAATTATTATTATTATTTCCCTTTAATTAAATTATCCTTATCTCAACCCGTGAGTTGTTCTTTGCTTTACTTCTCCCCCTCCTCATCTAAAGAGGGAGAGTGAGAGAGCGGTTGTGGTGTTTAGCAGCCCAGCACGGTAAAACCGCCACAAGGGTTTGTAGCAATTTGTAATACAGACATTCATGAAAACAGAGCAACGAGGTGTCCGTGTCCTTGTGTACTATGGAATCCTACCAACCTACTGCTGTGATCCATGGGCGAGCTGACCCTCCTAGGTCCTGACCGTTGATACTGTGATGCCCTTGGAGAGGTCCTCAGAGCTGCAGGAGCAACCACGGACCTGGGGCTTGGTGACATCCTTTTGCTGCAGAGAACAGACTCAACCACAGGGGCTGGACGCTTCAGATGCTGGAGTGACAAGAAACTGGCTTTTTTTCTGCTCAGGTCTGCTGCCTCCTCAAACACAGCCAGGCCTGTGGCTCATCTCCCTGTGGAGGATGATGAGGCAAAGCTCTGCTGGTGCCCAAGTAAGAGAGAAATACTCCACCTGTGGAAGGGCAGGGCTGGCAGGGAGGTGGCACAGGACAGGCACTGGTCTCTTTCTTCCATTGCCACTCAGGGAGGCTTGAGACCGCAGGTCAGTGTCCATACTGCCCACAGGTGCCTGCAGCCCTGTATCCTGAGATCCATCTGTTCTCCTTCTGTACATAACATTTTTACTTTGTTTCTCACAGTTTGGGGGCTGCATTGGTGGACCTGGAACATGGCACTGAAAGGCTGTGTCTCCCACCGGGTTTTTTTTTGGTGAGTTTTTCCCCTTGCAGCAGCAGAGCAGCAGCTAATTGCTCCTGGTAGAAAACTGAAACAGCTTCTTCAGTGCATGTTTGAGCTCCTGGTTCCTCATGCTATAGATGAGGGGGTTCACTGCTGGAGGTACCACCGAGTACAGAACTGCCACCACAAAGTCCAAGTATAGGGAGGAGGTGGCAGGGGGCTTCACACCGGCAAACACAATAGTACTGACAAACAGGGAGACTACCACAAGGTGAGGGAGGCATGTGGAAAAGGCTTTGTGCAAGCCCTGCTCAGCAGGGATCCTAAGCACGGCCCTGAAGATCTGCGCATAGGACAACATAATGAAAACAAAACAGCCAGCACCTAAACAAAAGCTAAATGCAATAAACCCAACTTCCCTGAGGTAGGCATCTGAGCAGGAAAGCTTGAGGATCTGGGGAATTTCACAGAAGAACTGGTCCACAACATTGCCATGGCAGAGGGGCAGGGAAAATGTACTGGCTGTGTGCATGACACCATGGAGAAAGCCACTGCCCCAGGCAGCTGCTGCCATCTGGGCACAAGCTCTGCTGCCCAGGAGGCTCCCATAGTGCAGGGGCTTGCTGATGGCAACGTAGCGGTCATAGGCCATGGCGGTGAGAACATAAAATTCTGCTGTAATCAGGAAGACTAATAGAAAGACCTGGGCAGCACAGCCTTGATAGGAGATGGCTCTGGTGTCCCACAGAGAATTGGTCATGGCTTTGGGCAGAGTGGTGGAGATGCATCCCAGGTCAAGGAGGGCGAGGTTGAGGAGGAAGAAGTACATGGGGGTGTGCAGGAGGTGGTGGTGGCAGGCTACGGCAGTGAGGATGAGACCGTTGCCCAGGAGGGCAGCCAGGTAGATGCCCAGGAAGAGCGCGAAGTGCAGGAGCTGCAGCTCCCGTGTGCCTGCGAATGCCAGCAGGAGGAACTCACTCACAGAGCTGATGTTGGGCATTTGCTGGTTCTGGACATGGACACTGAAAATGAGAAAAATAAATAAATAAATAAATAAAGAAAGAAAGAAAGAAAGAAAGAAAGAAAGAAAGAAAGAAAGAAAGAAAGAAAGAAAGAAAGAAAGAAAGAAAGAAGGAGTGGCTGAGGGAGCTGGGGAGCTGGGCTTGTTCAGCCTGGAGAAAAGGAGGCTCAGGGGCGACCTTACTGCTCTTTACAGATGCCTTAAAGGAGGCTGTAGAGAGGTGGGGCTTGGTCTATTCTCCCACGTGCCTGGTGACAGGATGAGGGGGAATGGGCTTAAGTTGCGCCAGGGGAGTTTTAGGTTAGATGTTAGGAAGAATTTCTTTACCGAAAGGATTGTTAGACATTGGAACAGGCTGCCCAGGGAAGTGGTGGAGTCACTATCCCTGGAAGTCTTTAAAAGACGTTTAGATGTAGAGCTTAGGGATATGGTTTAGTGGGGACTGTTAGCATTAGGTCAGAGGTTGGACTCGATGATCTTGAGGTCTCTTCCAACCTAGAAATTCTGTGATTCTGTGATTCTGTGAAATGCCATTCTTTAAAGCATTTCTACTCCTCACTGAAGAAACAGAGAGACACATCCTGACAGATGCTATCAGCCATTGGATGTGCCAGCTGTAGAAGACCCCTCTGGCAACCCCACCTGCACTGCCCTGCTGCCAGAGACTCACGGTGTCAAGAGCCTGCAGTTGTGTCCTGCCACACGCTGCCCTCTGTTGTTGTGCTCCTCACTGCCTCCAAGCCCTCTCTCCTTCTCTCCTCTCCCTGTGCCACCTGCAGTCAGAGCCCCTAGCCCTGCTGCACTGTGCAGAGGAGCTGCTCCTGGGCACAGCTGTCTCTCTGCAGCGCTGCCCGCTTACCAGGAGCTCCCCTTGGGCCCAGGAGCCTGGCCCAGCTCAGCAGCACAGTGTGCATGGTTTTCCCTATGGGCCTGCATAGGGAAGACCATAGTATCACTTGCTCTGTGCCATTGGGCTCCCTCCGCAAGGCCTCAGGGCTGACAGCTCCCGAAGGCAGCAGGGTCTCTCCTGGGGTGTGGTGTTTTAGGCAGACTGAAGTTATCATTGACTGCTCCTGTCTGAACAGGAGAGAGACTGATTTTAGAAATGTGATTTGTTCTACTAATGTTTGGTTGCCAAACTTGTTGTGCTTTAACCTGTCGGGCACCTAAGCAACACAGCGATGTTAGCTCACACCCACCACTGCTTACTTGTTGAAATATAGACAATTTAGAAGGACAGAAAATGAAATATGAGTTTAACAGACACAATAACAATAAATAACAATACATTTTATTATGATGATTATGACATGCATAAAGCAAATGATGCACAATACAATTGCTCATCACCCACTGACCAATGCCCAGCCTGTCTTGATGCAGCAGTCCCCCAGAACCTGGCCAGCCTGGTCTAGGATCTCCTGTGCAGGTCCCTTGACCTTTCTTTGGTTTAGGGCAATACAAGCTTTCAGAATGTTATAAATCACTCAGTCCCAAAATAGGATTATAATCAAAGTTTACAATTTATTAAAGGAATAGAGCTAAGCAAACAGCTCTGGGTGCGTCGGGAGTCTCCGCTCCACCTAGATGCACACCAGTTACATCAAGTAGCTGATTTTTATGCTTCTAGGCTAATACATATTCATTACTACTTCTAAAAAAATCCAGGTTATTATAATTAGCTTCTGGGATCCAAACCCTCCTACTGGAGCATGCGCATCAGTCTCCAGTGGTTCCCCTGGGGGTCTTTCATGCTGAAGGCTTGTAGTCTTCCTCTCAGTTTTTTTTTCTTGTCCTTCCTCTTTGTACTCCTTGGCAGCATGTCAAAAGCTTACACAGCGTTCCCTGCAAGTTTTGTCTTCTAGCCATCCTTCAGCTTCTTTCTTTCTTCTCCTTAATCTCCTGTTCACCTGGCCAGATATCAGGATCTTGCATAGTGTCCCATTCAGAAGTCATAACAGTTACTAGTTGTTAGCAGTCGTTCTGAAACCCCCAGACATCAGAGACTTCAAAGAAAGAACATACAAATACAAATAGCTCTCTATTGACACTTCACGTGTTGTTAAAACATTCCTCACAGACCATTCACAGGGACACTCCAGTCACATCTATAGCAGTGCTAAATCAACCACAAAGAAGGCAAAAAGGCTGTAACTGTTAGGAATAAGAGTTCGGAATAATAAAAGCAAATACGCTCATGGATTTGAGGAATATTTCTGAAGATTTGATAAAATGACTATAATGAGGGGGAGACTGGGACACTGGGAGGAAAAGGAAGAAACCACATCTGTGGAAGAATTAAATTGCCAGTGCAGGACCCAGAGACAGACAGAACTGCTCTCTATTGACACCAATTGTTAAAATATTCCTTTGAAAGGTACAAGAACTATATACATTAACCATTCTGTTTTTCTTAGACTTGTGCTTATACAAGGGTATGTAAGACAGAAGGTCAAATTCATCATACCATGCGGCCCTAGCACTGTCTAATGCTTATAACAATTTATTTTTAAAACACTGTGGTCAGATCTGTCATCTCAACATTTGTGCTCCACGCTAGGCACCAAGAAGACTTGCTGTGGTTTGACCCTGCAGGCAGCAAAGCACTACAAATCCAATGGGACGGAAGAGAGAACTCAGAGGAAAAAAAAAAAAAAAAGTAAAAGTTCATGGGTTGAGATAAAGGCAATTTAATAGAATGCAAAGGGAATTATTATTATTACTATTATTATTATTATTATTATTATTGACACAAATCAACTAAGGTCATGATTTTTGTGTGTGTATAAAAAGACAGGAAAGGTGGTGGTGATAAATCAGAAAGTGACAGAGCTGAGCATGACATAGATTGTATGGAATAAGTGCTGGATATTTTCTTAGTTTTGTCTGAGATGGAGTTAATTTTTCTTCCTAGTAGCTGGTATGGTGCTGTGTTTCATTACGGAATCACAGAATAGTTTGGGGATGAAAAGACCTTACAGATCACATAATTCCAACTCACCTCCCATGGGCAGGGACACCTTCCACTAGACCAGGTTGCTGAAAGCCCCATCCAAACTGGCCTTGAATGCATCAAGGGATGGGGCACAGATCTAATAGATCCATGTCCTTCTTACACAGGGAGCCCCAGAGCTGAATGCAATCCTTGAGGTGTGGCCTCACCAGGGCTAAATACAGAAGGACTATCACTTCCCTACATCTGTTGACCACGGTATCCTTGGTACAAGGCAGGCCTTCTTGGCCACCTTAGCACACTGATGGCTTATATTCAGCCGACTATCCACCAATATCCCCAGGTCCTTTTCCCCTGGGCAGCTGTCCAGCCACCCTTCCCACAGCATTGCATGGGGTTCTTGTGCCCCAAGTGCAGGACCCAGAACTTGGCTATGTTGAACTTCATGCAGTTGGCCTCAGCCCATGGGTGCAGCAATCAACAAGACACAAGTCACCTCACCAGCATTTTTAAAGCCATGGGCTGACTGCTGCTCTTGCAGCTTCTTAGCTACATGCAGTTGTGAGATATGTTCATCTGATTCGTGTCAGTATGGAACAATGCTAGGGCCGCATGGTATGATGAATGTGACCTTCTGTCTTACATACCCTTGTATAAGCACAAGTCTAAGAAAAACAGAGTGGTTAATGTATATAATTCTTGTATCTTGCAAAGGAATGCTTTAGCAATTCGTGTCAATAGAGAGTTTAAAGGGAAATGTATTTGTAGGCTTTTCCTTGGAGTCTCTGATATCTGGGGAGTTCAGAATAACTGCTAACTATTATGACTGTTGCATGGGACACTATGCAAGCCTCTGATATCTGGCCAGGAGATTAAGGAGACTAAAAGCTTGCAGGGGACGCTGCACAAGTCTCTGACATAAAGCCAAGTTGGACAAAGGAGAAGGACAAGAGGGAGGAAGACTATGAGCCTTCAGCATGAGAGAACCACAGAGACCCTCAGAGGGACCACCGGAGACTGATACACATGCTCCAGTAGGAGGGTTTGGATTCCAGAAACTAATTAAAATAGCCCTGTTTTTTTAGAAGTAGTAATGAATTTGTATCAGCCTAGGAACATAAAAATCATCCACTTGATGTAACTGGTGTGCATCTTGGTGGAGCAGAGAGTCCCGATGCACCCAGCGCTGTTTGCTTAGCTCTATTCCTTTAATAAATTGTAAACTTTGATTATAGTCCTATTTTGAAGATAGAGCCATTTATTACACAGCCAAGCCTTGTGCCTCTTGCTGTCCAGTCGTGGACTCAAGCAAAAGGGCATATGTGGGCCTTCTTTCTGTCTGGGTCCTCCTGGGTATGGAGGCAGAGGGGATCCCACAGTCAGCATGCCAAGCAGGTGCCTTCTGCTGGCCTTCCAGGGCCACTGGCAGATGTCAGCCCAAAAGTCCATACCGAGGGAGAAGTCAAGGATGACCTGTCAGCTACAGACAGAAGAGACCTCACAGTCCCTTTCCATGACACGTTCCTGCTGCTGCCCTATCCACTGCAGAGACAGAAGTGACCTCACAGTCCCTGCCACAGTCACATTCCTCCTGCTGGGGCAGGAGATCCTGACGCAGAGCTGACCTCTCTAGTCCCTTAGAGACTAGGGCTCACTTTTCTGGATTAGAAATTTAGTAAATGTGTCGTTCTGCTTGTGGTGTCAGGTCTGTGGTTAGGCTATGGGAAAGCTTTGTGGAATAGTTTTTTGTTTTACATCTGCCTAGAAGTCTGGGTTTAATAGAGCATGTTAATGCTAGTATTGAAGGCAGGGATTAGGGTGAGCACAAGGGTAAAGGCAAGGGCGAAAGACTATGGGCTGAATTTTGCTTCATGGAACACTTTGAGTTCAAGCATTAGAATAGGGGATTCCTGTCAGGGTGTTGGAGTAGCATTTAGGTTTAGGGATTACTCTTTAAAACTCTTTAAAATTGGGTACTCTACAAATTGGTTACTCTTTAAAATTGGTTACTCTTTAAAATTGGCTAATGGCCTAAAGCAGCATCAACATTTCCTGCAGCCTCTTACCTCTACGAAATCGTTGTAGAGGATCGCTCACCCTGGCTTTGTGTTTCATGAATTACTGAAGGCAGATTAAGAGACATCAGTCAAGGCAGGGAGGTGCTCAGGTGAGAGCAATGTGGGGAAGCGAGGTGGATATCTATGTCCTGCAGGGAAACAGGTGCAGACATGTGACAGTATCGGACAGCCTGTGGTGGTTATTGTCAAGGATCTTTTGCAAGATGAAAGCCCCCGACGGAGCCAACAGCTTTGTCTGCTGGGCTCTGGCCCTTGTGTCTGTCAGTGATGCCTATGATGAGACACCTCATCCTTACAGCAGTAGGACCTCAGTGCCTCCTCAACCCCCTCCAGGAGCCTAGGAGATGTCCTCCTGTAGCCTTGTACTTGGCACTGCCCTTACCCACTGTGCATTGACCCAGGAAAGCCCTAAACCTAGCTGGAGGGACAGCATCTCCCTTCCCAGAGGCTGGGGTCAGGGCCCAACTGTTGGACTTCATGGGACACATCAAGGTTGCCTCAGCATCAGGGCCACCTTTCCTGGGCCCTGGTCTCCCCGTCATCACTGCCTGCCCTTTTCTGCTAAGTCCATGGGGTGGCTTTGTCAGTAATGTCCCTCAGTGGGACCGTTAGCACTGTGAGAGGCTTTGGAGTTTGCATCAGATTTGGACTACTAGAGAAGCTGCTTCAGCCACCCAGATAAAGCTCCTCTGCCAGGCACAGCATTGCTGGGGGCACTGCGCGCAGCTGGCATGGGGAGAGGAGAGAAGGGGGAGAGAGGTTCAGGGCAGCCTGGGCAGGGGGAAGGCAGGGGAGAGCTGGCAGAGGGAGAAATCTTACTAGCCACCTCCCCATGGTAAATCTCTGGGTGCAGGGCAATGCTGCTGCACACCCTGCCAGGCTCTCCTGGAGCTGGCCCAGCCCTCAGCTGATGGGAGCTGTCAGGAGGATGCTCGGTGTTGGAGCTGAAGGGCATGCAGGGCTTGTGTGCTGCAGGGTCAGCGTGCAGGTCCCAAGGGCTCCCTTCTCTTGGGCCCGGCTGTAGGCAGTGCAGCTGGGGGTGCAGGCAGGGGTGGCCAGGGCTGTGGTGCAGAGCAGGGTCCCTGCTGTGACCCAGAGGCTGTGTGCCATGGCAAGGCCTCTGCTACCTGCCAGGTTCAGCACTCAGCCTGCCCGGGGAGCTGCCCAGGGACTGCGGGGAGAAGCTGCGGGTGGAAGGAGCCCCCCTGGTACCTCAGGGCAGGACAGGGCAGGGTTCTGCTGCTGCCCAGAGCCTGCTGCCTGGGGCAGGCTGCTCACAGCCCCACACCTCCCAAGGGCACTGCACTGCAGAACTGCCCGGCAAGAGCTACCTGAAGGCAATGCACTTTTTAGAATCTGCTTCATTTTCCTGCCCATGTGCTGAGGCAGAAGGATGGTAATGGAGTAGGAGCATCTGTAGTAGAGACTAAGGCTCCTTGAGCATTGCTGCTGCTCTGAGGCACCTCACACACCTCAGCATACAGACCATACCAACACCATCTTTTTTGCTTTGTAAGGAGGTATTTGACCTTCTCCCGTTCTGCAGACAGGGAGATGACCTTTCCCAGTGGACTTCTCAGATCACTTAGGGTTCCCTTTTACGTGTTGCTGTAGACTAGGACTGACTGCTGCAGAGCCCACAGCACAGCCCTCTGCTTCTTTTGGCACCCTCAAAGCACCAACCAGAGAAAAAACAAGGAGCTGCTGAAAGCTCTTCCTGTGGAAGGAATGGGAAAGAATGTGTTCTGTGTGACTGTTCTATGAGACGTGCAAAGTATTTTGGTCAGAGAAGTCCTTAAATTTTACAATGTCACTTCTTCTTTTGGACAGACTACCTTGCTCAGGGACAATAAATATGTAACAACAGCTCCATCACTGAGTTCCTCCTGCTGGCATTCACAGACACACGGGAGCTGCAGCTCCTGCACTTCGCACTCTTCCTGGGCATCTACCTGGCTGCCCTCCTGGGCAACGGCCTCATCCTCACTGCCGTAGCCTGTGACCACCGCCTCCACACCCCCATGTACTTCTTCGTCCTCAACCTTGCCCTCAACGACCTGGGCTGCGTCTCCACTACTCTGCCCAAAGCCATGACCAGATTGCTCTGGGACACCAAGGCCATTCCCTATTCAGGATGTGTTGCACAGCTCTTTCTTATAATCTTTTTGAATTTAGCAGGACTTTCTCTTCTCACTGTCATGGCCTACGACCGCTACATTGCCATCTGCAAGCCCCTGCATTACGGGAGCCTCCTGGGCAGCAGAGCTTGTGCCCAGATGGCAGCAGCTGCCTGGGGCAGTGGCTTTCTCCAAGCTGTGCTGCACATTGCCAACATATTTTCACTGCCCCTCTGCTGTGGCAATTCTTTCAACCAGTTCTTCTGTGAAATCCCCCAGATCCTCAAGCTCTCTTGCTCAGACTCGTACATAAGGGAAGTTCAACTTAGTACGGTTACTGCTTTTCTATTTGGGGGTTGTTTTGTTTTCATTGTGGTGTCCTATGTGCAGATCTTCAGGGCTGTGCTGAGGATGCCCTCTGAGCAGGGCCGGCACAAAGCCTTCTCCACATGCCTCCCTCACCTGGCTGTGGTCTCCCTCTTTCTCAGCGCAGTTATCTTTGCCCACCTGAAGCCCCCATCAATTTCATCCCCTTCCCTGGATGTTGTTCTGGCATTTCTTTACTTAGTGGTGCCTCCAGTAGTGAACCCCTTCATCTACAGCATGAGAAACAAGGAGATCAAGGTTGCCATGTGGAAAGTGATGACTGGGTGTTTTTCTTGAGCAATATATTGCCTGCCTTCTTCTGTATATCACTCATAATGTAAATCATGATAGCTGAAGCCAGTGGGTATTATGTTCTTATGTTGTTATTGGTGTTCTGCTTTTTTTCTCCATTTTATTTTATCAAATATTTTCCACAAAGAAATATAATTCTTCATTTTGCTTGAGTATTTAAACCAATTAAAGTGACTTTTTGTCTTAAATCATTCCTCTGAGACATTTTCTGTGGCTTCAGGGACAGTGTGCAGAGGCGGAGAGGAAGAGTTGTGGCAGTCCAGCCTGGGAGCACCAGTGCTGGGTCCATGCAGAGCTGCTCTCCTGCCACTGCCACCCTCTCCTGCTGAGCCCTGCTGGCGGAGTAAGGCCTGGCTGCTCCTGTAGCTTGGTGCCAGTGCTGCTGTGAGGCTGTGCTGGGACTGCAGGCATAGACAGACAGTGGGCACATGAGTGACACAGCTGGCCTCCAGAACAGCATTTGCCTCCTAAAAGGGCCATGCCTGAAGGCTCACATCATCTTTCAGTGTTGCTGTCACATCAGAACATGCTCAAAGAGAGTCCCAAAGGCTCCCTGGGACACAGGATGTGCTGGGAGAAGAGCAGGGCCTGTCCAGGTGCAGGAGAGACACAGGAACAGAAACCCTTTGCAACTGCTGCTACCTGCAGGCGCATCGTGCGCACATGGAGAGAGGAACAAGAGCAGGCACAAAGGTCATCAGCTATCCCTAGGGGTGTCATGAAGGCCAGTGGGGCAGAGTGTCTTCAGGTCCCTTCTTCCTGAGAGTAACAACCATGGGACATCTGCCTGAATAGCAGAGAATAGTCCAGTTGAAGGCACCTTCAGAGACCGTCCAGTCCAAAGTGCAAGACCTGAATGCAGCTCTGTGATGTGTTTCCTTGAACTCCCAAGGTCCCTGTGCCCATTCCTTATGCTGTGGGGCATCTCAGAGGAGGACAGAGCAAGGCGATACACCCACCACAGGGCTGAGGTGCCTCCCAGCCTCTGGCAGTGGCTGCAGGATCCAGAGGGACCCTGCAAGTGCTGCAGTGCACTGTGTGTGTGTAAGGCAGGGACTGGTGTCTCTGAACAGCCCAGTGTGGATGAGCAGTGCACGAGGCCAGCTCAGATATGGACACCTCACAGAGCCTTGACATGTCTCTGTGCAGAACTCCAGTAATTACCCCGAGTGTTCCCATGAGATTTTTGTCTCCCTCCTTGCACAGGTTCATTGCAAATGCCTCTCTCACGCTACTCTGCCTTTTGGACTGGTGGTGACAGCAAACTGGTGGCTGTTGGTGACAGCCAACATGGCTTCACACAGGGCAGATTGTGCCTGACAAACCTGGTGGCCGTCTACGATGGGCTTACAGCATTGGTGGAGAGGGGAAGAGCACCTCACATCATGAACTTTGACTTGTGCAAATCATTTGACACTGTCCCACACGATAGCCTTGTCTCTCAATTGAAGAGACATGGGTGTGATGGATGGATCAACTGCTGGGTGAGGAATTGTCTGGATGGTCACCCTCAAGGAGCTGGAGTCTACAATGTCCAAGTGGAGGTCAGTAAAGAGTGGTGTTCCTCAGGGGTCAGTATTGGGACCAGCACTGTTTAACACTTTGTCAGTGACATGGATAGTGTGACTGAGTGCAGTCTCAGTGAGTATGCTGATGACACCAAGCTGGGAGGTGCAGTCAATACGCTGGAGGGAAGGGATGATATGCAGATGGACCTGGACAGGCTTGAGAGATTTTCCTGTGGGAACCTCATGAGGTTCACAAAGGCCAAGTGCAAGGTCCTGCAGCTGGATTGGGGCAATCCCAAGCACAAATACCGGCTGGGTGGAGAATGGGTTGAGAGCAGCTCTGAGGAGAAGGACCTTGGGTACTGGTGGATGAGAAGCTCAACCTGTGCCAGCAATGTGAGTTTGCAGCCCAGAAAGCCAACTGCATTCTGGGTGGCATCAATCAAGTTTGGCCCAAAGGTTGACAGAGTTGATTCTCTCCCTCAGCTCTGCGTTTCGGTACTGCATTCAGCTCTGGGACTCCAAACTCTAGAAGGACATGGAAGTATTAGAAGTAGTCTAGAAGAGGCCAAAAACATGATAGAGAGGCTGGGACATCTTTTCAATGAAGACTGGCTGAGAAAGCTGGTTCTCTTCAGCCTGGAGAGACCCTATTGCAGCCTTCCAGTACCTAAAGGGGGCCTTTAGGTAACGTTTTAAAACCAAAAGAAGGTGCTTTAAAATTAGGTATAAGGAAGACATTCTTTCCTTTGGGGGTGGTGGTCAATGGAACAGGTTGCCCAGAGAAGTTGTGTCAACCTATCCCTTGCTCCTTCGTGGCCAGAAGCCTCCCATGCCAAACCACGACAGAACTCCCCCCCCCCCCCCCCTCCCTCCCTCGCAAGTTGTTGTTTAACCTCATCTTTTCTGCATGAGGCCTCCTCTGCACCACAGAACCCAATCTCAGTTCCCACTTTGCCACAAGCGCTTTGCATGGGTGCTACAGGGCCTAACACTACCATGTCCTGCCCTGGCTCTGCCATCCCGCTGGGCAGATTTGAGGGTGACAAAAGCAAAGAGATACATTTGGGTATGGAATGTGGGGCCTGGCAGAGACAAGGAGTCGAGGGAGAGGACAGGGCGAGGCAGCAAAGGCAGCACAAGCAGTGGTGTTGGTGCAGGACCGTGTTGGTGCAGGACCATATTTGTACAAGGAGCCTGAGTGGGCAGCAGCTGGCAGGAGGCTAGGGTGATACTGTAAAAGCCAGTCAAAGTAACTCTCTAAGACTCAGTTTGGAGTTTTAGAAAGCAGGCGTTCTTTTACCGAGGTGCTGGACGCACAGGGGATCACTCCAGTTCTTACAGAACTGTTTGAGCTATAGGGCTTATATACAAGCAAAACATACATGTTAATCACATTTCCCCAAAACATATTCATACTACTTCCTGTAACTCATGAAAATCAGAAAGTGTCGCTGACACATGCACATTTGTTTCCCCTGTCTTTCAGGGGTCTCTGGTGGTCATCGGTAGTCTTCCTCACTATATTCATCAGTTGAATCCAGTTCTTGTCCATGCTCAAGTCATCGAAATCTTTCTTCTCTTATTCTTTCATCTTAGGCATGCATACAAAGCTTAGGTGGTTACACATCCAAGGATATATGCATAGCATGAGTTTCTCACCTAATCTTCTGACACATGCTCTAGGCCTGGGTCACCTTGCCCTCATTCTGAGATACAAGTCTGTAGGCTCTTATAGATAAAGCTGACTAATTAGTGACTAAAGTAACATGAGGGATAAAAGTTTATAAACTTCCTTCTCTCTAACAAAACCTAGTAAAGTTTTCACCTATCTGCTAATGAAGCTTTTCAAATTTGACACCATTGTTCTGTCAAGGAAGAGGCCATTTTACCTTTGATCTTGGTATTGAGGGGAGGCCAGGAAGTGCCTCCTAAGGCTGCTCCTGCCAGCATAGACAAGGCTGGGGATGAGGGGAGAGAGGGGAATGGAAGGGATGTGGTGAGGTCCCTGTCGCTTTACGGCCTTGTTGCCTCGCAGGAGATGTGCTGGCTAGCAGGCCTTGTGAGGTCACCCAGCACCTGACAGAGCACCCCAAGGCAGCAGGGATGGCACTGGAGAGGCGGGTGGCAGAGCCCAGCCAGGGGCTGCCTGTGGGTCCCCTCTGCTGCAGCCGCAGGGCTTGGGGCCACTGAAAACCAGGCACCTAGGGGGCTAGAGAGAGGTCAGCTCTGCCTCAGGATCTCCTGCCCCAGCAGGAGGAATGTGACTGTGGCAGGGACTGTGAGGTCACTTCTGTCTCTGTAGTTCATAGGGCAGCAGCAGGAACGTGACACAGAAAGGGACTGTGAGGTCACTTCTGTCTGTAGGTGGCAGGTCACCCTTCACATAGACCTGGGATCTGTACTTTTGGGCTGATATCTTCCAGTGGCCCTGCTAGGCCAGCAGAAGGCACCTGCTTGGCGTGCTGACTGTGGGATCCCCTCTGCCTCCATACCCAGGAGGACCCCGACAGAAAGAAGGTCCGCATATGGGTCTTCATGGGCCCGCATAAGTACCTCAGCCTCTACCTTATCTCCAGATCAGCACCAGATTTTCCCAACATCTAACAAGAATGATGATTCTCCTTAATCCTCCTTTATTTAAAGTGTTTATATAAACAGTTTTTTATTGTCTTTGACAGTAATAGACAGATTTAGCACCAGCTGGGCTTTGGTCCTTCTAATTTTGAGCTGCACAACCCCATAACATTCAGGACATAGCTCCAGACAAACTGACAGCATGCATGAGAAGGAAGTAGGGAAGCGGTGGAACCTGGCATCCTTCCATCCCCTACCATTCTGTGACTCTGTGCTGCAATTCCATTCAACTGGTTACTCCTGTGTTACCCAAACTTTCCTGCAACTCCTGATGCTGCTGTCTTGTCAGAGATAGCACAATCACACGAAAGTTGAACCATCTGCCTGCAGACATGAACTGCTGACAGAATGGAGCATCAGTGTGGTAGGACCTTGAGAAACTGCAGGATTTTGCCAACAGAAACCTCTTGACATTTACAATGAGAAGAGCTTTGTCCTACACCAGAGGAAGAGTAACCCCACACATCGGGGCAGACTGGGACCCAGTTTCCCAGTCTACAGGCAAAAGGGAATGAGGTGCAGGTCTGGAAGTTGCTAAGTTACTCTGGTCATCAGAGGAGCAAGGGCATAGGCAAGGCTGAAAGTCCCAACAAACTGAGGTCTTTGTGTCCATGCCTGTGGTTGTTGTCTCTGTCACTGAGGCCTATGAGGAGACAGCTCATTGCTAAAGTACCAGGGCCTCCTCATCCTCCCTGATGAACCAGGCAGGGGTCGTACCATTCTCCTGCACATCCCCATCTCCTACTGCCCCAGGAAGAGCCCGGAGCAAGGTGGAAAGGGAAAGGATCTCCCTTCCCAGGGGATGGATGTCAAGGCCTGGCCCTTGTGCTTGGTGAAACACATCCAGTTTGTCCACACATCAGTGTCAACTTCACATTGCCTTTGTCTCCTTTTCCTCAGTGCCTCCAATGTTCTGCTCTAACGAGCTCCAAGGGAGGCTGTGTCAGTGCTGGCCCTCGGGGGACACTGCAGGAAACTTGAATGTGACTTGGGCTTCTTGAGAGGTTCTTTCACCTTGCTTTCAGTGCCTGAGGTTCGTGGGCTCATCAGGAAAGCCCCCAGAGGGGTGACTGCAATGCCTTGGGCTGGGCCTGTACTGCTGAGCTGAGCTGGGCTCCTGGGACAGAGAGAGCTCCTGGCAAGAGAGCCCTGGTGCAGAGAGACAGCTCTGCCCAGGAGCAGCTCCTCTGCACAGCGCAGCAGGGCTGGGGGCTCTGACCACAGGCACCCAGGCAAAAGGGATTCCAGGCAGCCTGGAGGGTGCGCACAGAGGAGAGCTCAGTGCAGGAGAAACCTTCACATCTCTGCCCACGGTAAGTCTCTGGCTGCAGGACAGTGCAGGGGAGGTTTGTGGAAGGGGCTTCTGGATGCGGGATGTCTCTGCCTGGCCAGGAGCTGCCAGGATGTCTCTCGTGGCTTGTGCGGTGTGGAGGAGAAGGTTCTGCAGGGCAGCTGCAGGGATGCCCAGGGCTGTGGTGCAGAGCAGGGTCCCTGCTGTGCCCCAGGGGCTGTGTGCTGGGGCAGAGCCTCTGCTGCCTGCCAGGCTCAGCACTCTGCCTGCCTGGGAAGCCCAGGGGCTTTGGCAGAGGAAGGGTAGGGCAGGGGCTGCCCGCAAAGGGAAGGCTCTTTCTGCACTCTGCCTGCCTCTTCTGCTCTGATTCTGGGGCAGGCTCTGTGTTAACAGAGTGGTTGGATTTGCACAGGTGACTGAGCTTCCTACTGCATTAAACATTGAGACATGCACAGCTTAGTGATGAACCTGAGAATATCCCTTCCCTTCTCTCTGCCTACAGACTGCTCCATGGCATTTCAGAACCGTTCTTTAGGACATGCAGAGAGGAAGATGTCCCCAGAGCTGTCCCCATCCCCAGGAGGTGTCTGCAGGGCAGAGCTGTGCACACAGCAGGTGGAATGGGGTCTGTGAGCATGGACAGGAGGAGACATGGGGACAGAGAAAGAGCTGCCAGCAGGGACAGCTGCAGGCAGCAGGGACATGGGCAGGCAGTGAGAGGGAGCTGCTCCCTTCCTGCCATCCCCTGCAGTGCAGGTGCCTTCCTTGCAGCACCCCCTGGTCTCCTTTCTTTCCCTTAGAGCTTCTGTCACGGCTTGTATAATATGGGGGGCTGAGAATATGGGATGTATGAACCCTAAATCTCTGTGTAAGTAGTCACATTTGTTGCAGGCCCCCTCCACCTTCCTCCATGGAAGAAAGCACAGAATCATTGAATCATAGAATATCCCGAGTTGGAAGGGACCCACAAGGATCATTGAATCCAGCTCCTGGCTCCACAGAGGTCTTACCCCCAAATTCCTACCATATGACAAGGAGCATATTCCAAACGCTTCTTACACTCCAGAGCTCTTGTCCCTCTGCTGTCTGTGCCAGCCAGATGGCACAGGGCTGTGAGGACAGGCTCTACTTTACCAACACCGCAGCCTCTGCACTGGGCTGGGTCTGCCCTGCCTGCCCATGCCTGCTTCTTTCCCTTGCCCAGCGTGGCAGCTGGTGGTGTCTAATTTTGACGGGGAGTGCTGTGCATGGCGGGTGAAGCAGGAGAAGATGCTCCCTTTTCTCTCCGGCCCGATACGCACGATCCACCTGCTGATATTGTCTCCTGGATATTGAACAGGCAAGACGCACACAGAGTCACACAGTCAAACACCCCTCACTCAACAGAGGGAGTCACTTCCCAGGAACCTTTCCTCTTGGAACCTCAAATGGAGCAGAGCAGGCTCACTGGGAGCTCATGGGCAGAGGAGGCTGCAGTGTACAGCACACTCAGGAAACAAAGGGCAGAGCTCCAGTCAGGGAGAGAGAAAAAGATCCTCTTGAAACAGGAAATGTAAGGCATTAATTGGGAATTATCTGAATTTTGCTCAGAGACTTTACTTGTGACGTTCTCTGTTTGTTTCTCATTTGGCAGTGTCCATGACAAATGTGTCCAGCAAATGCCCAACATCAGCTCTGTGAGTGAGTTCCTCCTGATGGCATTTGCAGAAACACAGGAGCTGCAGCTCCTTCACTTCGCACTCTTCCTGGGCATCTACCTGGCTGCCCTCCTGGGCAACGGTCTCATCCTCACATCCATAGCCTGTGACCACCGCCTCCACACCCCCATGTACTTCTTCCTCCTCAACCTCGCCCTCCTCGACCTGGGCTGCATCTCCACCACTGTCCCAAAAGCCATGGCCAATTCTCTCTGGGACACCAGGGCCATCTCCTATCACGGGTGTGCTGCACAGGTTTTTCTGTTTATTTTCTTGTCTGGAGCAGAGGTTTTTCTTCTCACCGCCATGGCCTATGACCGCTATGTTGCCATCTGCAAGCCCCTGCACTACGGGAGCCTCCTGGGCAGCAGAGCTTGTGCCACCATGGCAGCAGCTGCCTGGGGCAGTGGCTTTCTCAATGCTGTCCTGCACACAGCCGCTACATTTTCCCTGCCCCTCTGCCAAGGCAATGCAGTGGAGCAGTTCTTCTGTGAAATTCCCCAGATCCTCAAGCTCTCTTGCTCAGACTCCTACTTAAGGGAAATTGGGTTTATTGTATTTAGCTTTTGTTTAGGTCTTGGCTGTTTTGTTTTCATTGTGGTGTCCTATGTGCAGATCTTCAGGGCTGTGCTGAGGATGCCCTCTGAGCAGGGCCGGCACAAAGCCTTTTCCACATGCCTCCCTCACCTGGCCGTGGTCTCTCTGTATCTCAGCACTATTATGTTTGCTGGCTTGAAGCCCCCTTCCATCTCCTCCCTATACCTGGACTTTGTGGTGGCATTTCTGTACTCAGTGTTACCTCCAGCAGTGAACCCCCTCATCTACAGCATGAGGAACCAGGAGCTCAAGCATTCACTGAAGAAGCTGTTTCAGTTGTCTTCTAGAATCAATTAGCTGTTGCTCTGCTTCTCCAATGGGAAAAACTCACCAAAAAAACAGGGTGGGAGACACAGCCTTTCAGTGCCACTTACCAGGTACACCAATGCAAACTGTGAGAAACGAAGCAAAAATGTTATTTACAGAAGGAGAGAAGATGAATCTCAGAATGTAGGGCTGCAGATACCTGTGGGCAGTACAGACACTGACATGTGGTCTCAAGGCTCCCTGTGTGGGGAGTAGGAGAAAGAGGCAAGTGCCTGTCCTGTGCCACCTCCCCGCCAGCCCTGCCCTTCCACAGGTGGAGTATTCCTCCCTTACTCAGGCACCAGCAGAGCTTTGCCTCCTCATCCTCCACAGGGAGATGAGCCACAGGCCTAGCTGTGTGTGAGGGGCCAGCAGACCTGAGCAGAAAAAAGCCATTTTCATGGCACTGAGACATCTGAATGGTCCAACCCTTGTCATTGGGTCTGTTCTCTGCAGCAAAAGGCTGTCACCAAATCCCAGGTCTGTGGTTGCTCCTGGAGCTCTGAGGACCTCTTCAAGGCCATCATGGTATCAACGATAAGGACCTATGAGGGTCAGCCCACCCATGGATCGCTGCAGTAGGTTGGTAGGATTCCATAGTTCACAAGGACACCTCCTTGCTCTTTTCATGAATGTCTGTATTACAAATTGCTACAAATCCCTACCTGTAAAGCAACTAAGTATTGCAAGAAACTATTAAGTTACCACTAGGAAAGTAAATATGGGCTTCTGATGCTTTCCCTAAATCTGCACCAATAAATACTATTTGAGGTGCTATTGCTACGACACTCATGAATCCACTTTGTGGAGGGAGCAAGGCATGGCACCTTCCCCTTCTTTCTTTCAGGCCAGTCATGATAGCTCTTGAGAAATGTAAACATCATTGGGTAACCCTAATGATATGCCTCCAGTGTTTTTTGTTTTGTTTTTTTTTTCCCCCCAATGGTAAACAACTAAACAAAAGGGGTACTAGAGGGCTGTTGGCATAACTGCCTTGAATGCAGTGAACATCAAATACTTGTGTACCTTGCCTGGTCTCGCACAGGACCCTTCTGTTGTGGGGTTGCTGAGAGCCGAAGAGCAGGTGCTGATGGCTGCCACAACAGTGCACCGGCAGCAATAGCACACTGACCTCCAAGTCCTCCAAGCTCAAGAGCTATGTATTCCTGTGAGCAAAATGTCAGACAAAGGGAGCAGGAGACCTGCTTGGATGATCAAGGAGATCCTGGAATGACTGAAATGAAGAAGGAAGTACACATAAAGTGGAAAAGGGGACAAGCCACTTGGGAAGAATGTAGGGACATTGTCCGAGAAAAGGTTTTTTTCAAATACATCAAGAGCAGAAGGAAGAGGAAGGAAAATGTGGGCCCACTGCTTAATGAGTTGGGTGCCCTCGTGACAAAGGATACAGAGAAGGCAGAATTACTGAATGCCTTCTTCACTTCAGTCTTCACTGCTAAGAGCGGCCCTCCGGAATCTCTGGCATTAGGAACAAGGGAGGAAATCTGGAGAAATGAGGACTCTCCATTGGTTGAAGAGCATCAGGTCAGAGATGTCTTAGGAAAACTTGACAGCCACAAAGCCATGGACCCCGATGGGATACATTCATGAGTGCTAAGGGAGCTGGCGGATGTTACTGCTGGTCCACTCTCCATCATTTTTGAAAGGTCATGGAGAACAGGAGAGCTGCCTCAAGACTGGAAGAAAGCTCATGTCATGCCAGTCTTCAACAAGGGCTAGAAGGAGGTCCCAGGTAACTACAGGCCGGTCAGCCTCACCTCCATCCCTGGAAAGGCAATGGAACAGCTCATCCTGGAGGTCATCTCCAGCATATGGAAAAGAAGAAGGTGATCAGGAGTAGTCAGCATGGGTTCATCAAGGGAAACCATGCTTCACCAACTTGATAGGCTTCTATGATGGAATGACTAGCTGAGTGGGTGAGGGGAGAGCAGCAGATGTTGTCTACTTTGACTTCAGCAAGGCTTTCAGCACTGTCTCCCATAACATCCTCATAGGCTAGCTCAGGAAGTGTGAGATGGAAGAGTGGTCGGTGAGGTGGGATGTGAGCTGGCTGGATGGCAGAGTTCAGAGGGTTGTGCTTAGTGGAACAGGGTCTATTTGAAGGCCTGCAGCCAGCAGTGTCTCCCCGGGACCTACACTGAGTCCAGTCCTGTTCAGCTTATTTGTCAATGACCTGGATGATGGAATAGAGTGCACCCTTGTTCTGGTTTCAGTTAGGACAGAGTTCATTTTCCTCCTAGTAGGTGGAAGGGTGCTATGTTTTGGATTAGGATGAGAAGAGTGCTGAGAAGAGCAATCAGCAAGTGTAAAGATGTGCTGTTCTGTGTCAAAGTGCTCTGTTTTGAGTCAAAGCTCTCCTCAGGCTCTCCGTCTTGCCAGACGTTAACTGGGAGTGCCACACGGCTGACACGAGCAAGTCCAGGAGGTTCATGAAGCACCTAGATGATAACTTCTTGGTGCAGGTGCTAACGGAGCCAACTAGGAAAGGTGCCCTCCTAGACCTGTTGCTAGAAAACAGAGAGGGTCTGGTGGGAGATGTGGTGATTGGTGGCCGCCTCGGTCATAGTGACCATGAAGTGGTTGAGTTCAAAATTTACGGTGACAGAAGGAAAAGTGCCACCAAAACCTCATCCCTAGATATGGGGAAGGCGGACTTCAG
This sequence comes from Anas platyrhynchos, assembly GCF_047663525.1. Lineage (NCBI taxonomy): Eukaryota > Metazoa > Chordata > Aves > Anseriformes > Anatidae > Anas > Anas platyrhynchos. The sequence continues at coordinate 1,588,611 of NC_092617.1, read as the reverse complement.
GCTGCTCGGGGAACTAGTCAGCAAGGTCCCCTGGGAAGCTGCTCTTGAAGGCCTTGATGTCCACCAGTGCTGGTCACTCTTTAAGCGATGCCTCCTAGAAGCACAAGATCAGGCAATTCCTAAATATCGCAAGTCAGGCAGGCGTAGCAGGAGGCCGGCGTGGCTGACCAGGAACATTCTGATGGAGATTAGGCAGAAACAGAGAGTGTTTCGCTACTGGAAGGAGGGCCAGGTGACATGGAAAGAATACAGGGATGCTGTTCGTGTCTGTAGGAAGAAAATTCGTGTGGCTAAAGCACACCTAGAGTTGAAGCTGGCTGTGTCTGTGAGAGAAAATAAAAAGGGTTTTTTTAGATATGTGAATGGAAAAAGGAGAAGTAAAGAATACATAGGGCCGCTCCTTGACAGGGAAGGTCTTCTCACAGACGATGACATAGGCAAAGCAGAGACGCTTAACGCCTTCTTTGCCTCTGTCTTCAATGCCGATGATGGGCTTCGGGACCCAGGGTGCCCCGAGCTGGAGGACCGGGACGGTGGGGATGACAAACTCCCAACCGACCCTGAACGTGTGCGGGATCTGCTACTCCACCTGGATCCCTACAAGTCCATGGGTCTGGATGGGATTCATCCCCGGGTGCTGAAGGAGCTGGCGGATGTCATCGCGGAACCTCTCTCAATTATTTTTCAACGATCCTGGGAGTCTGGAGAGGTCCCGGTAGACTGGAAGCTGGCAAATGTTGTGCCGATTTTCAAGAAGGGTCAGAAAGAAGACCCTAGCAATTACAGGCCTGTCAGTCTCACCTCAGTGCCTGGTAAAATCATGGAGAAGATGGTTCTCGAACGTATTGAGGCGCACCTGGGGGACAATGCAGTCATTGGTCCCAGCCAGCATGGGTTTGTGAAGGGTAGGTCCTGCCTAACTAACCTGATTTCCTTTTATGATAAGATCACCCGTATGGTGGACCAAGGGAAACCAGCTGATGTGATTTTTTTGGACTTCAGCAAGGCTTTTGATACGGTTTCCCATAGGATCCTACTGGACAAAATGTCCAGCATACAGCTAAATAAAAACATCATACAATGGGTGAGCAATTGGCTAACGGGCAGGGCCCAAAGGGTTATGGTGAATGGGGCTGCGTCAGGCTGGCGGGCGGTCACCAGTGGGGTCCCTCAAGGCTCCATTTTAGGGCCGGTACTTTTCAATATTTTCATAAACGATCTGGATGTAGGAATAGAAGGCATTTTGAGCAAGTTTGCTGATGACACCAAACTTGGAGGAGTTGTGGACTCGAATGAGGGTGGAAAGGCCTTGCAGAGGGATCTGGATAGGTTGGAGAGCTGGGCGATCGCCAACTGCATGAAGTTCAATAAGAGCAAGTGCCGGGTCCTGCACCTGGGACGGGGAAACCCTGGCTGCACGTACAGACTGGGCGATGAGACGCTGGAGAGCAGCCTAGAAGAGAGGGATCTGGGGGTCGTGGTAGACAGCAAGTTGAATATGAACCGGCAGTGTGCCCTGGCAGCCAGGAGGCCCAACCGTGTCCTGGGGTGCATCAAGCACGGCATCGCTAGTAGGTCGAGGGAGGTGATTGTCCCGCTCTACTCTGCGCTGGTGTGGCCTCACCTCGAGTACTGTGTGCAGTTCTGGGCACCACAGTATAAAAAGGACATGAAACTGTTGGAGAGTGTCCAGAGGAGGGCTACGAAGATGGTGAAAGGCCTGGAGGGGAAGACGTACGAGGAACGGCTGAGGGCACTGGGCCTGTTCAGCCTGGAGAAGAGGAGGCTGAGGGGAGACCTCATCGCAGTCTACAACTTCCTCGTAAGGGGGTGTCGAGAGGCAGGAGACCTTTTCTCCATTAACACCAGCGACAGGACCCACGGGAACGGAGTTAAGCTGAGGCAGGGGAAGTTTAGGCTGGACATCAGGAAGGGGTTCTTCACAGAGAGAGTGGTTGCACACTGGAACAGGCTCCCCAGGGAAGTGGTCACTGCACCGAGCCTGACTGAATTTAAGAAGAGATTGGACTGTGCACTTAGTCACATGGTCTGAACTTGGGTAGACCTGTGTGGTGTCAAGAGTTGGACTTGATGATCCTTAAGGGTCCCTTCCAACTCAGGATATTCTATGATTCTATGATTCTATGATTCCTCAAAGCTCAACTCAAGCTCTCCTGCTCAGATCCCTACCTCAGGGAAGTTGGGGTACTTGCGTTCAGTGTCTGTTTAGCATTTGGATGTTTTGTTTTCTTTGTGCTCTGTCCTATGTGCAGGTCGTCAGGGCTGTGCTGAGGATGCCCTCTGAGCAGGGCTGGCACAAAGCCTTTTCCACATGCCTCCCTCCCTTACCTGGCCATAGTCTCTCTGCATAGCATCACTGCCATGGTTGCCTACCTGAAGCCTCCCTCCACCAACTCGCTATCCCTGGGCCTGGCGGTTTCAGTTCTATACTCGGTGTTGCCTCCAGCAGCGAAACCCTCATCTACAGTATGGGGAACAAGGAGCTAAAGGAGGCACTGTGGATGTTATTCTAATCTACAGTATTTCCCCATCAATGAGGTATCCGCACATCTTCCTCACATATACCTGGGCAAGGCAGAAACAGCTTTGTTCATGTATTTCAAAACTGCTTTTCATTCTTTGCAATACTAGTCCAATAAAAATATTTTTCTTCATCTCAATTCTTCTACCTTTTTTTGTTGTTTTCATTGTTGTTTTTTTAACCCAAAGACCTCATTTACAGGCGCTGGTAAGCTCTTGGTAATTAACCAAATAAAATAACCAGCAGGTAGTCATTTTCTGTGAGTCTTGTTTCTCATAATTTCTCTTCAGGTAGAGCAGAGGTTGTGGACTGAAGAGCCCAGCTGCAATGTGGGGGAAAAGCAGAGATGTGGCTGAGGGACTCAATGTTTTTTTTTCTACAGTACACTGTACCAAAAAGTTCTCCTAGGCCTCTGTATTCAGTAAAAGAGATAAAGGATGAGAAGAGCATGTACTAAGAGGAATGCCATAAAAAGCCACCAAGACAAGGGCCATTTTCTGCCCCGGCAGGGGACTAACACTGGGCAAGGCCCAGCTTGGGAAGCAGCCCTGTCGGAGGTTCTTGGTGGGCAGAGCTGGGCAGGAGGCAACCGTGTGCCCTGGCAGCACAGGAGGGAAGGCTGAGGGGCACCTCACTGCAGCCTGTCAGGAGCTGCAAGGCGCTCATGGAGCGTCCAGGGCCAGGATCTGCCCCGTGGCAACGGGCCCAGCCTGCCCTCATCCTGCCTTACTGCATGGGGCCCCTGCATGGGGCTCTGCCACCCGCCTCGCCCCAGCCCCCTCCAGCACCCTCCTTGCTGCTCTCTGATGCACACCAGCACCTCCTCATGGGTGCCGGCCAGCATATCTGCTGAGAGCCAGGGCGGCTCCTGCAGGGGCAGGGAGCCATTCCTTCTAACTGTGAAGGAATGGCAAAAGCACCCCATTGAGACTGGCCTGGAGGCTATGTGCATTCTCAGAATAGACTGCTTCAGGAGAGGGAACTTCAAAGTTCCAAGAGGGCACTACCGCTGGGGCTTTGGCATACCTGCCTTTGAGATGGAGGATCTTAAACAGTTGTCTACCTTGCATGGTCTTCCACAGAATCCTTCTGTTGTAGGTTTGCTGAGGGTTGAAGAGCAGCAGGTGCCAATGGCTACCATGGTGGCGCACCTGAGGCAGTGTTGCGCTAACAAAGACTCCCTGATTGCCATCCATGAGCTGATTCATTGATTGGAGAGCCAAGGTATAGCTGTAGAACTTGGTAGCATGGTTTAGCGATGGACTTGTCAGTACTAAGGTAAAAATGCATGACCTGGGTTACACATCCTTAAGTAGTGTAAGGCACAATGCAATTCTTTTTGCCTTCTGCATCTATAGCACTGGAAGCATGACTTTGCCCTACTCTGTTGACTGGGCAGGTCTTTTCACATTACTCAATTTAGGTTTCTGTGGCTCAAAGGAGATGATTTCCCCAAAGAGTACCCATGATTTCTCATGGGTACAGCTACAGTCACTTGGAGAAATAATTTCTTTACTTTTCTTCCTGAGTTTTCCACAGAAGACTCATGAGAGACCATGAATGTCGAGGTGTCTACTAAGATTTCTAAAAAAAATTTCTCAGATTCCAACAGTTATTTCAATTCTATTATTTTATTGTTTAATTTAATTTAATTTGATTTAATTTTATTTATTTTAATTTATTTTATTATTTATTTTGTTCCCAAAGTACAACTAACTTTTCTTAGAAAGGGTTTCATGTGCTGGGCTGGGCTGCAGTTACAGGGACAAAGACCACTGCTGGCAGTGGAGGTCTCAGACCTCCAGACTCTGCTTTTCCTCCTGATGGAGGTCTCCAAAGAAGTCACCCTGGATGAACAGCAATAGAAGAATAATGTTCAAAACTGAAATGCAGCAAAATTCAGACTTTGAAACAAGAAGTTTTTGATTAGGTGCTTTTTGAAATCTTCTTCCTTAACTACATCATGCAAGCTCTGCAATTAGCTGAACAAATCTTGAAGTCTTTAAGAAAACTATGCAAGAGATGTTAGGAGCTTCTTCATTTTTATGAGGTCCATGGTGTATTTTGGTGCTCAGTCTACGAAGCTCACGTACTGAGAAGAGAGTGATGTAACCGCTTGAGCAAGTCAAGTCAGGAGGCACAAAATTTGAAGTGACTTGGAGTATTAATGGGCCCCACTGAGGGCTGTTACTAACGAAGACTCCCCAGGGCCTTGCTAGGACAGATAATTGGAGGCCATGATTACAGACAGGCAAAGCGCTATGCTGAGAAATGTCTTGGTTTCTTTTAGTGAATCAGAAGATTCAAGGTCTGCCACCAGCTACTGGAGGGGAGATCTTGTACCCCATGTCTGGCTCAGGGCTCTTCCTGGAGATCTGTGGGATGTTCTGGGCAGTGTGATGCCATGAGAAGAACACTGGAATGACACCTCCCAGCCTCTGCAAGGATTGCAAGGAAGGAAGGAGGCCCCACTGCAATGACTACATCTCATCACCTCATAAACTCTAGACAAGGGGACAAAAACTTCAGGGCTGTTGGTGCTTTCCATTCTCACCAGCACCCTCTGCCTTCTCCTCTGCAAGCTTTCCAATGCTGTCCCACACTTTGCCCTATTTTCTTGAAGTCTGCAGACACCCATGTCTGTTCACCACCTTGCTCTCATTTTGGCATTTCCATCATTTCACCAATGTCTCATCAACCTTCACCAGGTATTCCTTGAAAGACAAGACAGGGTTTGATCACAGACACTCTTTGGGTGACCTCTGGCACAACAGCTCTACCCTTTGAGGAATATTTCTTCCTCATCGAGACCAGTGCCAACCTTCCACATTGCATTTTGTGACAGCTTATTCTCTCCTACTCTTTCCTACTATCAAAGGAAGTTCCATCAGGGTGGAAACCACTCCTGAAGCAAGTGTCCCAAACCATCCGGCTCCTTGCAGTCTGGCAGCCAACCAGACAGAAATTACCTCACCAGCGTCTCCCAAGCCATGGGCCTGCTGCTGGCCTTGCAGCTTCTTGGCTACACACACCCAAGCTTTGTGCCTCCTGCTGTGCAGTCGTGGACTCAAGTGGAAGGGACATGACAACCCATACTGGGGCCTTCTTTCTGTCTGGGTCCTCCTGGGTATGTAGGCAGAGGAAATCCCACAGTCAGCATGCCAACCAAGTGCCTTCTGCTGGACTACTGGGGCCACTGGCAGATGGGTAGATGTCAGCCCAAAAGTAGAGATCCCAGGGAGAACTCAAGGGTGACCTCACAAGTACTTCAGACAGAAGTGACCTCACAGTCCCTTTCCGTGACACGTTCCTGCTGCTGCCCTATCCACTGCAGAGGCAAAAGTGACCTCACATTCCCTGCCACAGTCACATTCCTCTTGCTGGGGCCAGAGATCCTGAGGCAGAGCTGAGCTTATCAGAGTATTCCCATCCATCTCCTCCTTGTGGCCCACAAGCTTATCAGTTCCATGGCTCCTCACATCCATCTTTGAATGCCATGTGACTTCAGAGAAGTCTCACAATTCCTGCCTTGCCCTAAGGGGCCAAGCGCCCAAAGTTAAGGGATAAGAGAGGGGTTGAAGATGATGAGGTTAATGCACAGGAACAGGGGCTTTGGGTGTTAGATGTTCATGTATGGGATGAGGTGTTACGGCTTACCTTTCTGAGTTAGAGATTAAGGAAAATTTAGTGGAAGACTGGTGCTCTGTTTAAGGTGTGATGTTTTTGTTTAGGGTATGGGCAAGCTTTGTGGTCTAGGGTTTTGTTTAGGTCTGTTAAGAAGTTGTCTAGGGTTACACAGAGCATTTCAATGCTACATTTAAGGGCAGGGGTCAAGGTAAGCAAGAGAGTAAGCATAAGGGAAAGAGGCTATGGACTGAGTTTTGGCTTCAATGGATGCTTTGAGGTCTGGCGTTAGAGTAGTGGATTCCTGTCAGGGTGCTGAGTAGCATTTAGGTTTAGGGATTAAGGTTACTGTTTGAGACATGGGTATGGCCTCACATGAATCTTTGAAGTTAGTGTTAGAGCAACATTAACATTACCTGAACATTTCTACCTCTTCAAAATCATTAATTTCTGCTGCCCTAGCTCCTCTTCCCTCCCCCATATCTCAAATCACTTCTAGCCTGGGTTCAGCTGACCTTCCCATAGCAGTAGTCTTGTTGGGATCAGCTTTCTGATGGCTTTCAGGGTATCTGTCTCACCTCTGTAGGCTACTTCATTCCTAAGACAGAAATGGTACCTAAGTCAAAATGAAAAAGCACACAAAGATGTCTGGGAGCACCTTGTATAACGTGCCCATCAGCTCTGCACCAGCACAGAAGTGAGCTTTCTGCTCTTAAGTTTTGGTTCCAGAATGACTCCTATGGATTCAGGGTAACTTTTCCCAGGCCCTCATGCATGCTTCAGTTTCCCCCAGGGATCTTGGAGTCAGTGCCTACCTCTGTGTGGAAAACTGAAAGCAGCCGTGGAGGATGAGTTTAGGCAAAAGTTGAAGTCTCCAACATGACAACTGGAGGTGCTGCTCTGCAGAGCAAGGGGGCTGTGGTGGCCGGGTCAGGGGGGCACTCTGCAGGGCCGTGCTGGGCAGGCTGGGAGGCAGACCCAACTCATGGGGTCACTGCCATTGCCCCAGGGCAACAAGGAATCACTCACTGGACTCCTTTGCTGGGGCTTCTGCATGCCCTGGGGCTGCAGAGCTCTTCTCTGCCTGCTCACACCAGATTGAGCACTTGATTTCTGGTCTGTCCACCTTGGACAGTCTCACGCTGTGCAGGCTCCTTTCACCTCTGTCTCCTGGCCTCATGCTTCCCCTGTATATATCCCCAAATTCTTTGCACACACCACTCTTGCCCGCAGGTCCCATGTGTCTCTCCAACCTTCCCCTCTTCCCCTGCAGTAGTGGCATCTCACTGGAGGAGGATTGTGCATCCCCCTTAGCACATGGTCCCCTCAGATTTGACTTTTCCTTTACCAGACTTTTCTTTGGATGGTCACTCATTAAGTTTTCTATTCACTCTGCACTGAGCTCGTCGTGCCTGGGTTCTCCTGACATCTTCTGGCAGCTCCAGATTCCTGTCCAGGCTGGCATCGGCCATCAGACCCACTGCGGGGGGCACAGTCCTGTGCTGATGAGTCCAAGCCCAGTTGTTGTCTGCTTGGGGAAGTGCCACCAAAAATTGAGCTCTTGGTCTATCACTTTGTTCCTTCACAGACTGCTCTAGGACTTTCAGCCTGTGTCTTTCCCTCCATGAAGAAGTGCAGAAAACAGAAGAGAAAAGAGGAACCCCTTGGCTGTATTCCAGACAGCAGCTTTGGAAGAGGTGTCCAGGCTTCTGGGTTTGCCCTGAGCAGCCACTTTTGTTACTGTGGTGCTAGCAGGCAGGCCAGCTGCGATCCAGGGCTGCACAGTGCCTGCTGCTGCCTGCAGCCACAGGGATGCCACTCTAGAGACAAGAGGATGGTCATCGAGGCATATGAGACCTCAAGACTAACACAGATACAAGAGCACAAGAGAACAATGCAGAATCCAAAAGAGAGCAGCAGTAAAAAGGCCACATCCTGCTGCTGGCCATGGCCATGGCTCCAGGGAATCAGCAGCCCCGACCTGAAGGCAGCAGAGAGGCAGAGCCCATCAGGCAGTGAGGGGCAGCCCCGAGGGCCACTGGAGCTGCTCCTCCATGTGGCAGCTGGGCTCTTGGCTCTGAACCCCTCCTGTGTGCTGGGGCTGCTCCCCCAGCTCCAGAGGAGAGGGGAAGAGATGGCAGCTGACACCAACAAAATTCACAGCTTCTTTATTCTCTTTATCCACACAGAGAGCCTAGTTCTGAAGGTATATTAGATGACTGGGTGACAGAAAATAAAATGATTAATAGGCAGGATGATATGAGTAGTATACAGTCAAAATCAAAGGAAATACTTTTAAAAATAATAAATGAATTACAAGCTATTGTATGAAGAGGTTTCTCAGATAACCTGCCTGTCCTGTTAGATTTATAGGCACGTTATTGATGCCAAAGAATCATGTGTCCAAAGAGTTTCCACAAGGCTTCCTTGAGCTCCTGATTCCTCATGCTGTAGATGAGGGGGTTCACTGCTATAGCCACCACTGAGTACAGAAATGTCACCACCAGGTCAAGGGATGGAGAGGAGATGGAGGGGGGCTTCAGGTAGGCAACCATGACAGTGCTGACAAACAGGGAGACCACAGCCAGGTGAGGGAGGCATGTGGAAAAGGATTTGTGCCGGCCCTGCACAGAGGGCATCCTCAGCACGGCTCTGATGATCTGCACATAGGAGAAAACAATGAAAACAAAACAACCAAATGCTAAAAATGCACTAACCACCAGAAGTCTAACTTCCTTTAGGTAGTCTGAACCTGAGCAGGAGAGCTTGAGGATCTGGGGGATTTCACAGAAGAACTGCTCCACAGCATTGCCATGGCAGAGGGGCAGGGAAAATGTAGCGGCTGTGTGCAGGACAGCATTGAGAAAGCCACTGCCCCAGGCAGCTGCTGCCATGGTGGCACAAGCTCTGCTGCCCAGGAGGCTCCCATAGTGCAGGGGCTTGCAGATGGCAACGTAGCGGTCATAGGCCATGATGGTAAGAATTGAAAACTCTGAACCAAAGAAGAAGATGAAAAAGAGAACTTGTGCAGCACACCCTTGATAGGAGATGGTCCTGGTGTCCCAGAGGGAATTGGCCATGGCTTTGGGGACAGTGGTGGAGATGCATCCCAGGTCGAGGAGGGCGAGGTTGAGGAGGAAGAGGTACATGGGGGTGTGCAGGCGGTGGTCGCAGGCTACAGCAGTGAGGATGAGGCCGTTGCCCAGGAGGGCAGCCAGGTAGATGCCCAGGAAGAGTGCGAAGTGCAGAAGCTGCAGCTCCCGTGTTTCTGCAAATGCCATCAGGAGGAACTCACTCACAGAGCTGATGTTGGGCATTTGCTGCTTTTGTACCTGTTTGTCTGTTGAAGAGGAGAAGGCAGAAAAAGGTTAGAAAAGAGTTCTCTGAGGAAAATAGGCAATAAAACAGAAGGCTGGCTAAGTCAAAATCAGACAAATGTCAGCTCAATGAGATTTGCAGTATTGTTGCAAACAACTGAGCTGACTGCAGAGGAGGGCTGCAAGTATTCTCCTCACTTTATTTTATCCTTGTTGCCCTATCCTAGTTGAGGTATTGGATTGTGGAACTCCCTGACATTACTTCCACACTCCTGGTGAAATCCTGTGGATGGGAGGAAGCAAAAGGATTGTCCCTTGGGGAAGACTGAGCAGAGCAGCTCTGCCCATCCTCTATTGTCCTCTTCTCAGCTGTCCTGTGCTACCCTTTTGTGAGCTGCAGGACCATCCCACTCAGGTGTTTCCCTGAGAAGAAACTGGAGACAGCTGAGAGCAGAGAAGCCCCAGTCCAAGTGCAGCTGGACAGAATCCTCACCTTGTCTGCAGGGGACGGATCAGGATCATAGCTTTTTCCTCCTAGCCAGGGGTGCAGAGGCCTCACTCTAGCTGCCCCCAGACAGCCATCCAGCAGCACCAACATGGCCTTAGCACAGACCAGTCTCCTCCTTCAGGCACCTGGATAACACAAGGATGCCACGACAGAGCTGCATCCTGCTGGAGAGCAGCCTGCAGCCGAGGAGGACACCCCTCAGACAGAGCTGGATATTTGCAAGCTGGGGTATCCCAATATCCAGTCTGCATCCCATGCAGTGTCTGGAGGATGCTCGGCCACCACACTCTTGGTTAACCAGGGGTAGCTAGGTTATGACACACCAAGGGGCTTCTGCCAGACGTCCTCACCTCACAGTGCAATCCAGCAGCAGTCTCAAAGCCTACTGCATTGCCCACTGCCCTCCCAGAAACAAGACCCAGGAGGAGACCCTTCCAGGACCTGCAGCTGCATGGCCCTGCAGCCAGACACTTACCTTGTCAAGGGCTGTGCAGATTTCTCCTGCAGGCAGCTCTCAGCATCCTCCCACTCCCAACTGCCTCCAAGCCCTCTGTCCTTCTCTCGTCTCCCTGTGCCACCTGCGGTCAGAACCCTCAACCCTACTGCACTTTGCAGAGGAGCTGCTCCTGGGCAGAGCTGTCTCTCTGCATCATAGGAGTTTTTGAAATATGTTTTCTTTGTCCCAGGATCCTGGCCCAGCTCAGCAGCACAGGCCCAGCCCAAGGCATTGCAATCACCCCTCTGGGAGCTTTTCTGATGAGACCACAAGCCTCAGACAATTGAAGACATCTCTCTAGAAGTCTAAGTCAGATGCAAGATTTCTGGAGTGTCCCCCTGAGGGCCAGCACTGACACAGACTCCCATAGAGCTCATTAGAGCAGAACATTGGAGGCAGTGAGGACAAGGAGACAAAGGCAATGTGAAGGTGACACTGATGTGTAGACAAACTGGATGTGTTTCACCAAGCACAAGGGCCAGGCCTTGACCTCCAGCCCATGGCAAAGGAGATCCTTTCCCTTTACACCATGCTCAGGTTTCCTCCTGCGGCAGTAGGAGATGGGGATTTCTTTCTCTTCATGTCCAGTCTCAACATCCCAAAGTCAACTTAGTGGCATTATTTCTGTCTCATACCATTTTCTCCTAGAGAGGAAAGCTACAGCAGCTCCAAAACCACCCTTCAGACAGTCTCAGGCTCCTTTTGCTCTGCTTGGATGCTCTATGGCACTGGGCCAGATAAACCCAGATCTCTCAGAATCTCTACACAAGGCAGGTGCTTTAGGCCCTGAACCCCACCTTGGCAGAACCTCTCTGGGTACTGTCCTGCACCTGTCCTAAATGATGAGCTACTCACTGGGACACCCCAGCGCAGGTGGTGTCACACCATATTGGAGCTGAGTCTGATAACTCAGATCTTCTTGGTGTCCATGCTCCTCATAAGGCAGCTCTGTAAGAAGCTGGCCTGCTTCCTGGTGAGCAAGCACCACTGCTCACATGGAATCCCTTGGGGTGCCCAGGCCCACCTCCTCCTGGACACTCCTCACTCAGCAGGGTCCCAGTCCTGACGTGTGGGGTTCCTCTTCCTCCAGTGCAGGACTGGGCTCTTCTCCTTGTAAATGTCAAAACATTTGTATAGGGAAAATCCTGTAGTTTCTCAAGGTTCCCCTGGACAGATGCTCCATTCTGTCAGCTGTTAATGTCTGCAGTCAGACGGCTCACCCTGATTGTGATGATCTGGGGAACTACAGGCCTGTCTGTCTGACCTCTGAGCCAGGGAAGCTCATGGAGCAGGTTGAGTACCATCACACAACAGGAGAACAAGTTGATGAGGCCCAGTCAGCATGAGTTTACCAAAGCAGGCCCTGCTTGACAAATCAGATCTCAATCTATGACAAGGTGATGTGCTTAGTGGACAAGGGAAAGGTTGTGGATGTGGTCTACCTAGACTTCAATAAGGATTTTGAAGCCATTTCCCACAGCATTCTCCTTGAGAAACTGGCTGCTAAAGGCCTGGATAGATATACGCTTCATTGGGTTAAAAACTGGCTGGGTGGCCAGGTCCAAAGAGTTGTGGTGAATGGAGCTAAATGCATCTGGAGGCCACTCGTTAGTGGTGTCCCCCAGGGCTCAGTGCTGGCTCCGTTTCTCTTCAATATCTTCAGCAATGATCTGGATGAGGGGATCGAGTGCACCATCAGCAACTTTGTAGACAAGACCAAGTTAGGAGTGAGACTTGATCTACTCAAAGGTAGGAAGGCTCTGCAGAGGGATCTGGATAGGCTGAACCCATGGGCTGAGGCCAACTCTATGAAGTTCAACAAGGCTATGTGCTGGGTCCTGCACTTGGGGAATAACGATCCCATTCATGCAGGGAGAAGAGAAGCTGGACAGCTGCCTGGGGATAAGGGCCCTGGGGATAGTGGCAGATAGTCGGCCAAATATGAGCCAGCAGTGTGCTCAGGTGGCCAAGAAGGCCAACAGCATCCTGCCTTGCACCAGGAATACTGTGGTCTGCAGGATAAGAGAGATGGTTGTCCCCTGGTAACTCAGACCCGGTGAGGCCAAACCTCAGGTTCAGCTCTGGGGCTCCTTGTGTAAGAAGGACATGCAGCTATTAAAACAAGTCCAAAGGAGGGCCATGAGCACGAGTGATAGGCTGGAGCACCTCTCCTATGAAGACAGGCTGAGGGAGTTGGGATTGTTCAGCCTGGAGAAGAGAAGTCTCCGGGGAGACCTTACAGTGGCCTTCCAGTACCTAAAGGGGACTACAGGAAAGCTGGGGAGGGACTCATCATCAAAGAGTGTAGTGATAGGACTAGGGGTAATGGTTTAAACTGAAAGAGGGTAGATTCAGGTTAGGTGTTAGAAAGAAGTTCTTTACTCAGAGGGTGGTGAGGAAAAGGCTGCCCAGAGAAGTTGTGGATGCCCCATCTCTGGAAGTGTTCAAGGCCAGGTTGGATGGGGCTTTGAGCAAGCTGGTCTAGTGGAAGGTGTCTCTGCCCATGGCAGCTGAGTTGGAATTATGTGATCTGTAAGGTCCTTTTATACTCAAAATGGTTTGTGATTCTGTAAATATGAAACACAACACCGTTCCAGCTACTAGCAAGAAGAATTTACTCTACTAGAGCCAAAACTAGGACAATATCCACCCCTCATTCCATAGCATGTCTGCCATGCTCTGGCCTGACTCCAGTTAATCACCACCACCTTTCCTGTCTTTTGATATGCACACAAAAATGTTATTATTAGTCTATTAGTGTCTATAACATTAACATTAACATTAACATTAACATTAACATTAACATTAACATTAACATTAACATTAAGAAGAACAATAATAATGTCTTCCTTTTGTGTCCTATGAAACTGCCTTTATCTCAACCCATGAACTTTTACATTTTTTTTTCCTCCCAATTCTCCCCTCCATCCCATTCATTAGATGAATAGTTTTGTAGTGCTAAGCTGCCTGCAGGGTCAAACCACAGCAAGTCTTCTTGGTGCCTAGCGTGGAGCACAAATGTTGAGATGCCAGATCTGACCACAGCGTTTTAAAAGTAAATTGTTATAAACATTAGATCAGTTTAATAGTCGCTGATCACAGTGTTGATCTTTTTGATCTGGGGTCTGTTGTGCTTGTTTTCAGAATTGTGTTGCATAGCACTTTACTATTTGCCTTCCATGTCATGCTGTTTATCAGTTCTGGGGACTTGTCTAAGGTTACTGCCTTGCTGTATTGGATAACACTGATTTCTGATAGAATAAAATTATTGCCGCCTCCATAACTTGGGAACCATCTCTTCAGCTCTTAGAAATTATTTAGAATTACACTCTTTTATACTCTTTGCCTTTTCTTTTCGAGAGTAAATCTATGCAGGGTGGGTGGTGATGGTGAGTGGAACTGGGAAGGACAGTGGGGGATGCTTTTCACCACTTCTTCCCTCTCCCTTTCTCCTGCACCTCCCCCTTCTCCTCCAGGACAGGTATATAGCCTGTCCAAAGCCACTCCAAGCCATGCAACAGGCCCTGCAGACACTCTGGCTCCTGAGGTGGGCCCAAAGTTAAACTGACACACGTGACAGGCCCTATAGCCACTCCCAAACCTGCAATAGGCACTGCAGCCGCTCCAACTCATCCAAAAGGCCCTGCAGCCAGAACAAGTCCTGTGTTGGGCCCTGCAGCCTCTCCAGCACCTGCAATGGGTTCCATGGCTGGGCCAGAGAACCAGCCTGTGCCAGTATCGGTTGCCTCTACATGCAAGAGAAAACAATGGGTGTGAAAGTCAGTTTTTCTTTAGAGAGGAAAGAAACTCCTACCCAGGCAAGAAAGGAGGAAGAAGAAGATGAGACAGGTTTCTCCAAAGTTGGGACATCTTGGAAGCAGGAGGACAAAGACAAAGAGATTATATAAACATCAGAAACCAAGCTATCCCTTTTCCAGGGTAAGCTATGAGATATGGGAAAATATTTTAGCCATCATGTCAGTGAGCACATTGTCAGCTGGCTGCTCCAGTGGTGGGAGAAAAGGGCCAATAGCCTGGAATTAGAGGGCAGGGAAGCCAAGCAGACAGAATCCCCCTCTAGGAAAGGGGTGATTGACAAAGCCATTGGAAAAGGGCACAAGGAACTTACTCCCATCATGCTTGAAGGAAAGGTACCCCTTTAAAGAAGATCTTGTATGTCAACCAGGAAAGTGGACCACCATGCAGAGGGATATCCGTTCCTGAGGAAATTAGACATACTGAAGGCGATTTGTATAAACCTAGGTAACAAACAGCTATCCAAAGATCCAGATTGTTATAAGTTGCCCCCTTAATTTTCAGAGAGCATTGCATTAATAATAGAAAGGAATTTATTGAGTAAGCAACAGCAAGAAAAACAGCGCTGGGCGGCCGGGGAGTCTCGGCTCCGCCAATGGTGCGCACCTCACCCCCGCCAGGGTCCCTTTTTATATCTTGGTAATTCTGGGATTACGCAGCACATCCTGGTATATTCTGCGACTGCGCGCGCTGTTGCTAGGGGGTCATCTCTGTCCCTCTGGTGGTCGTGAAGATGAAGGCCATAGTCTTTCTCGGCGTTGTGGTTCAACTTCTTTTTTTATTTGGTCATGTTGGCCCAGCGTGAGACAGAAAGGCAGGATGTTGATACACTAGTTTAGCAACTTATCAGGAGATGGTTACATGAGCTTTGCAGCAGGGTCTTTAAACAAAAGAGGCAACTGAGATGCAGAAGGAGAGAAGGGGGGGGGGGGTCTCTTTTTTGTTACATTAAGCAAAAGAATTTTCATAGTGTCTAGCCAAGCATTATACAGCTCCTTACTTCAGCAGGGAGTTTTCACAACTCCCGTTCCTCAAACAGAACTCCTTGGTTTTATAATACAAAAGACAATGAACAAACATTTATTGTGTATTACAATCTCTCCTTTTTCTTTTAGTTACTCATTTTGTTCATTGAATCTTGGCAATGCCTGGCTACTAAGAACTAATGTTTCCTCGATTCCTTCGTTGGTACTTATTGGCTCGTATCTGGCATGTATGAGCATTAAATGTGCCGCTTCTAAATGTCCCTTTACAATCGCAATCAATTCATTAAAAATACATGGTCCAAAGGTTAGTGCTATTATTAAGAACAACAAAGGTCCTGTTATTGTTAATAAAGTAGTAAGCCAAGGTGAATAATTAAACCAAGATTCGTACCAGCACTGTCGGGCTTCATTCTCCCGTTTCCCTTTTTTTTTTTTTCAACCCTTCCCTGGGTCTTGCCATTGTATCTCTTACCTCTACAGTGTGATCAGCATACACACAGCATTCCTCTTTCAGGGCTGCACACAGCCCGCCCTATTGTAAAAAAATACCAAATCTAATCCCATAAAATTTTGTAACACTACCTCTGAAAGAGACCTGATAGGTTTTCCAGGGCCGAGATGGATTGTTCAATTTGGGTCAGGTCCTCGTCCACCGCAATGCATAAGGAAGTAAATTCTTGATTTTGTTTAACCAATGAGGCTACCCTGGTCCTCATTCCAGCTCCTCCCAGGATTATTAGGGTGGCCAAAGTTAGAGCCGTGAATGGTTCCTGTCTTTCCAGATGATGACTTTCCACTGTGTCTGGGTGTATACATAATCCTCAGGGTGGTATAGAATCCTTGGTATAATTATCACCTGTATACAGAAATCACGAGACTCACTAAAGAGTTTTAGTGATAGACAAGGAGTTATGCCCACTCACAAACAAACCCACCTAGCGTTGTTGGCTGGGATTAACCACTCGGCTGATTGTTTTCCATTCTCCTTGATATTACGTAGGTGACACTTCCCACTAGGAACCGTGCACACACACCTACCACCTCCATTGACTTGTGTTAGTGTTACCCTTATGTCTTTTCCCCAACTGTATTGTAGAGGGTTGTTCTCGTTTGTGCGGGAGGGCTCCCCAGGATTCCCGATAGCATCATAATATGAAGGCCTTATACTAAAGCATAATCAACAGTGTTTTGTTACATTTGGGTTTGTTTTGTTTAATAATTGGTAGCTGGCATTCATGACCCCCCCATATGTTATTCTCAGCTATGTTATCATTCTCGGCTTTACCTGAGCTCGTAGGGCTGCCGAGGGTTGGCACTGTAGTATTTTCCACAGGCTGGATTCCCTGGACATTTTCTGACAATACCTCATTTGGTCCTACTGCCTGGGGCCTATCAGCATCCTCCTTTTTATTAGTACGAGTCCTCCCCTATCTGTTCTGTGTTTGTAAAATCTGACACCTCACATTTCCTAGTATCCAGCTAGTATTGTCCAAGTTTGTTACATTTATATATAGAACCTTGCAAATTTCTTTATTTCCATGGAAGGTTCCTGTATACCCTATACCATGCCCTCACCACCTGTAACAGGGACCTGCTTGTTGGTTACAACTTTGCGGCCCATATCCCACTTGTAAGAATTTATTCCGACCAGCCCCGAGTGTCCAGTCCGTAGCAATGGTTTCACACCCCCAGTATGCACAATAATACATGTTTGGGTAATTACAGTACCCCTTTCCTGGGTTAGAACTTGGGCAGAAATAAAATCCTGATCGGTTAAAGCATGGCTGCACTAACACCAGGTCACATAATGTGATGCGGAAACTGGGAGCACCCGCTGTCATTGTTTGCTGGATGATGAACTGATCCTTCCATCTGATCAAGCTCCATTTAAAAGGCTGATGGGGATGCGCAGACCCATAGCTGACCAAAATGATGATACTGACTCCCATGTATCGTAGGAGGTGGTCAGAGCCCATCTAAATTGTCGGCCCCTCAGTCCCCCACCGTTTTCACTTCTCTGCCTCGCTTGTCAGTTCGGTTGCAGCGAACTACAAGGTATCGGTTCTTCTTGGCAGCAGCAGTGTTCTTCAGGGGAACCTACTAGGGAGCCTTTGAAACAGGGCCTCCTCCCCTTCCCACAATACACAGATAATATACAATACTTATCGAGTCCATCTTAGTGTCAGCTTCAAGTCGTCAGGGCCTGGAGCTGCCTCCCATTTACCTTCCCGGATTGGTCCTTTCACACGGCTGGCATGCGTCCATCCTTTCTCCACAGTTCGAATAGCCGTTTCTGTGGTAAGCAAAACAACATAAGGGCCTTCCCCATCGTGGTGTTAAAGCAGTCTCTTTCCAAGTCTTAATTAGAATTGATGGTGATCAAGTGGCAATTCCAAGTCATAGGGCATACCATATAGCATTTTAAAAGGAGAAATTCCTACATCAGTTCTGGGCTGTGTCCATATGTTTAACAGTGCAAGAGGTAAGCATTTTACCCAAGAAGCCTTAGTTTTCAGCACAAGTTTTGTTAGTTGTTTCTTAATTTCACCATTCATTCGCTCTTCCTTTCCAGAAGAGGAGGGGTGCCAGGGGCTGTGAAAATCCCACTCAATCTCTAAGGCCTGCTTTAATCCTTGCAGTAAAGCTTTACACCCATTCAGTCACGTGGTCAGTTAGGACAAACAAGTAACTCAGTAAAGTCTACCTGTATACTTTGGAAAGGTCAAAACCCTGGCTCCCGTCCCCCTCTAAATAGGTTACAGAAGACCTTTTTATTTACACATTGACATATAGTACATCCTCTGCATGTGTGCTTCCCTAAAATACATATTCCTACACAGACATGCTTTCTTAGAACAACATCACACATTGCTTGCACCTCCCAATGACTCTTCTGATGTAAAACAGTTAATATTTGCCTTATTATCACTTTATTCAGCATTTCTCTCCCATCAGGGAGTATCGATTTTCCTTAAAATGATCCACATATTTGTAACATTAATACCTCCTTGGGAGGTTGTATTTGCTCCAAAATCTTTTTTAGAATTTACCCAAATAGATAGGTGGCCCTGTAAACCCCTGAGGTAAAATTGTCCACCTATATTGTTGCTTCCGCCCCCATTTCAGGGTCTTTCTAGTCAGAGGTGAATATAAATGTATGTTTGCTCTCAGGGCCAGAGAGTACTCCATTAATAACACTGTTATTCCAGTCTAACAATTTACTAGTTGAATGCCCAATTTAATCATCAAATCCCTTCCCAACAAGTTAGTCTCTGCCTTGGATACATACAATAATTGCCCAGTGATCATTTTATCCCCTAGTCTCAGCTTGGTATCCCCCAAAAGTGGCACTGTTATCCCAGTCCCTTCTACCTCCATCACATTTAGGGTTTCATTAGTTAATTTAATCCCTGATACTTTACAAGTCAGTAATGACTTAGCTGTCCCAGTATATTGGGTTTGATGGCAAGGTTCGAGGTGTGTGACGGGTGTGGGGGTGGGAAACTGCAGTGGCAGCCCCCGTGAAAAAAAAGAAACAAAACAAAACAGAAACCTCCCCGTGGTAGATAAGGGACAATTTCATCTGGCCCTAAAGAGGCCCACTGCTGCCCAAGCCATAGCAACACAGTCCATGCCTCTGTGAGAGCACATCCACAAAAACAAACAAACAAAGAAACAAACAAAACCCTGCTGCTCAACAGCAGTTGGGAGAGCGAGAAACCCCCCCGCAGACACCAAAGTCTGTGCAGAAGGAGGGGGAGGAGGCACTCCAGGCGCTGGAGCCAAAGCCCCCCTGCGGCCGCTGGAGAGGCCCCTGGTGGAGCAGGCTGTTCCCCCCTCCCCGATGCTTGGGAAACTGACCAAACACCACAGCAAATATGCAAATATACCAAAACTTCTAGACTGTTACTTAGATAATGCCTACATCACCTTTCCCTGCTCATTCAACATGGAATACCTTTAACACTTTCAACAAACCTTTTAACACTTCCTTTATGTTTCTCTAGCCTTTACTTTTCTAATGCCGACATCAAAGGCTCAGTCAGGGGCCAACTTAATTCCATACCTTTTCCCTCCAAGATGCTGAAACAACATCAATATACAACATTTCATCCTGTTTTCCTTCTTTCCACAAAAACAACATTGACTGTAATATGGTGTTATAATTAATACTTCCATTTAGGGGCCACTCCGCTCCATCCTCTAGTTTATAAAGTGGCCACCACTGATTACAATATTTGATAAGAGTTCTTTTACTCTCTGTACACTGTCACCCCACTATATCCCTCCAATGTGTTAGTATTCATCCTAGGAGGCATTTCCTCGGGATTTCTTTGCTTTGAACTTTTCCTATTGTAATCTACAGTGGTTAATATTCCTCCGTTTTCCTAGAAGCTCTTTACTAGTCAATCCCAATCCCTCCAAAATCCACAATATATAGATACACAAGTAAAATCAGACCACTGTAAATTAACTGCTTGTAGACAATTACACTGGGAACATTTAAACCTGATGAGCCGATAATATGCCTGGGCAAATTTTGTTTCCTTAGACATACACCTCAATGGCAGTTCTTATATTTTCATATTTACATATTAACATATGTATAAAAGAACACTTTAACAAAAATGCCCGGGCTTTTATATATACAATATACAATGTACAGTTATTATTCCAGTTAGAATTATTCCTCAGCAGCTGGAAACATTATGCCAGTTGCCATTAAAGCTCGCTTACCCTCCTCCTGTCTTTCTTAAAGTCTCGGACGTCCCCGGAGTTAATGGGGACAGCCACATATTCCTAGTCACTGGTCCCTGAGCGCTAGAGTCAGAGTCGCTATCAGAGTCTCCCTGGGGTTGCGGATTAGGAAGCCCAGGAGTCGGAGGGGCTGCAGGTGGTGGTGGTGAAATATAGGGAGGCAGTGGGGCTGGGATCTCTAATTCTCGTTTTTTCTTGTGCCTCCCATCCCCTCCTTTTTCTTTTAGAGGATATAAATTGGCTCGAGTTTCCAAGCTGATCCACAAATGTGCATATTCACTTTCTTCCAAACCAAAAGGTTCCTTTGAGTTTACATAAATATTTAGGGCCTGGCAAACCCAATCTTCAAAGGACCCAAATATGGGCCAGTAAAGGTGGTCTCCTCGAATCTGTTTACCACCCCAAACTTCAACACAATAATGTATCATTTTTACTTTATTCTTTCCCCGCCTAAAAGGGGAATCCTCCCAATTTTTAATCATTAATCCCGGGGTAACCTAACATCAGACGTTACCCCGCCCATGGGACCAGAAGGCTTACTCTTCTTCTGTCCCATCTTCTGGAGCGCCTTCACACACACACACACAAATCGCTTCCCCCTTTTCATGGCCCAGTCCTTCGCGGGATGTGGGAACTGCACTACCGAGGGGTCCGCACTCGCTTCGTCCGCAATTGGACGTCTCACAATGCTCCAGGATACCCAACCCCAACCGAACGGATCACTGGCCTATTCTTACTCACTCCTGAGTCTTTGTTCGGTCTTCGTGCACAAAGATTACTAGGGGTTGCCGGCTTTATTTGCTTGCTGCCGAATTTAGGGTTCATCGGTGAAGGATTTGAATGAAAGTAATCCTAGCGAAGGCCGCTGAAATCAGCAGGGCGCCCCCTCCGAAGGTCTTTCAATCAGATTGCCTTCATCCGAGTCACGGCACCAAATTTGTTATAAGTTGCCCCCTTAATTAATTTTCAGAGAGCATTGCATTAATGATAGAAAGGAATTTATTGAGTAAGCAACAGCAAGAAAAACAGCGCTGGGCGGCCGGGGAGTCTCGGCTCCGCCAATGGTGCGCACCTCACCCCCGCCAGGGTCCCTTTTTATATCTTGGTAATTCTGGGATTACGCAGCACATCCTGGTATATTCTGCGACTGCGCGCGCTGTTGCTAGGGGGTCATCTCTGTCCCTCTGGTGGTCGTGAAGATGAAGGCCATAGTCTTCCTCGGCGTTGTGGTTCAACTTCTTTTTTTATTTGGTCATGTTGGCCCAGCGTGAGACAGAAAGGCAGGATGTTGATACACTAGTTTAGCAACTTATCAGGAGATGGTTACATGAGCTTTGCAGCAGGGTCTTTAAACAAAAGAGGCAACTGAGATGCAGAAGGAGAGAAGGGGGAGGGGGGGGTCTCTTTTTTGTTACATTAAGCAAAAGAATTTTCATAGTGTCTAGCCAAGCATTATACAGCTCCTTACTTCAGCAGGGAGTTTTCACAACTCCCGTTCCTCAAACAGAACTCCTTGGTTTTATAATACAAAAGACAATGAACAAACATTTATTGTGTATTACACAGATGAAGTCAAGTGTACATGACCCATGGGGCAGGAGTTTGTACAGAGCACACCATCATCATATGCCAACGCATTGGCAGTAATGACCTGGAAAGACAAAGAGAAACCCATGGTGGATGAATTGGCTAGCCAACTATGGCATTACAAAGCAAGTCTCTCATCTTCCCTATGGTCCTGTGTCTTGTCCAGAAAGAATCTTTCCCAAGAGGTTCAACAACTACAAGAGAATACGGCTTCCTCCCCACCTGCACGAACCAATAGCTCAGCTACCAGATGTAAGCATCCCTCTGCTCAAGAAAGGTGATAGAGTGGGTACATACCAGGTTCCATCCTGTGGTTTTGATGGTCGACCATGAGAAAATGGGATGCAAAAATCGACCTCCACCTTAGAGGCACAGATACATGAAGTTCAAGGAAAAAAAGATTGTCAAAAAGTGGTTCTTCTGAGAAACTTGCTGCTCCCTTTTCTAGTGGGCAATCCTCCAAACACAGTAAAGAATACTATGAGCAGGACTAGAGAGGCCCAGCCTCCACCCTGGGGGAGGGAGAAGACAATCGGGTGTATTGGACTTTGAGGATTATTGGCCTGGCACATCAAACCCAAGAGTTAACTGCACTGGAGGCTGAAGTGAGTCTAACTGGGAACAGTGGGAAATCATAGAATCATAGAATACCCTGAGTTGGAAGGACCCATAAGGATAATCATGTCCAACTCCTGGCACCACACAGGTCTGCCCAAAAGTTTAGACCATGTGACTAAGTGCACAGTCTGATCGCTTTTTAAATTCAGACAGGCTTGGTGCAGTGACTACACCCCTGGGGAGCCTGTTCCAGTGTGCAACCACCCTCTCGCTGAAGAACCTCTTCCTGATGTCCAGCCTAAATTTCCCCTGCCTCAGCTTAACACCATTCCCGCGGGTCCTATCACTGGTGTTTACAGAGAATAGGTCACCTGCCTCTCTGTTCCTCCTCACGAGAAAGTTGTAGGCCGTGATGAGGTCCCCCCTCAGCCTCCTCTTCTCCAGGCTGAACAAGCCAAATGCACTCAGCCGCTCCTCACACGTCTTCCCCTCTAGGCCCTTCACCATCTTCGTTGTCCTCCTCTGCACACTCTCCAACAGTTTAATGTCCTTCTTGTACTGTGGTGCCCAGAACTGCACCCAGTACTCGAGGTGAGGCTGCACCTGCTCAGAATAGAGTGGGAGGCCAGTCGCAGTGCAACCCATTGGCACTGGCCTGGAGGCTCTTTGTAACCCTGGCATAGACTACTTCAGGAGCAGGTACTTCAAAGGTCCACAAGGGTATTAGTGGGCTTATGCCATAGCTGTCTTGGAGACAGAGGACAGGAAACAGTTGTCTACCTTGCCCACTGTGGAGGTGCTGATGGCCAATGAGCAGCAGGTGCCAGTCGCTACCACAACAGTGCGCCCAAGGCAATATTGCATTAACAGAGACTCCCTGATTCCCATCCATGAGCTGGTTCATCGACTGGAGAGCCACGGAATGATCAGCAACACTTGCTCACCCTTTAATAGTCCCATATGGACAGTGCAAACTTCTAATGGTGAGTGGAAGATAACGGTGCAATTCTGTGGCTTGAATGAAGTCCCACCACCACTGAGTGCTGCTGTGCCAGGCATGCTAGAATTTCATTCAGTACGAACCGGAGTCAAAGGCAGCCAAGTGCTATGCCACAATTAATATTGCTAATGCATTTTTCTCCATCCCTTCAGCGGCAATACAAAGGCCACACTTTGCTTTCACATGGAAGGTTGTCCTGCCCACCTGGAATCAACAGCCCCAGGGCTGAAAACACAGCCCTACTTTTGCCATGGGCTGATCCAAACTACCCTGGAACACAGGGAAGCTCCTGAACACCTCCAACATACTGATGTCATCATCCCATGGGGCAACACAGCAGCAGAAGTATTTGAGAAAGGGAAGCAAATGTTCCAAATCCTTCTGAAAGCTTGTATTGCCCTCAAACAAAGAAAGGTCATGGCTCCTGCACAAGAGAACATAATGCATGCTATCCAGGTTTAGGAGGGAACACTGCTTCAGGAAACTGGTTGGGCATTGGTCAGCATGTGATGAGCAATTGCACTGTGCATCACTTGCTTTATATGTGTCATTATAACAATAATAAAATGCATTATTATTTATTAATATTGTTACAGGTATTCTTATATCTTCATTTTTTGTCCTTTTAAACCATCTCTATTTCAACAAATAAGCTTCTGAACAATGGGTGTGAGCTAACAGCTCAGAGGTGTTTCACTGCCCAACAGGACATGTTTGACAACCACAGTCCAAGGACACAAATCGCCCTTGTAAAAGTCATCTCCCCTGTGTTCAGAGAAGGGCAGACAGTGATGAATTCGGTATGCTTCAGACACCACACCCCAGCAGAGACCCTGCTGCCTTCGGGAGCTGTCAGCCCTGAGGCCTTGGGGACACCTCAAGGGAGCCCAATGGCACAGAGCAAGCAATGCTATGGTCGGGTGCTGTGCTGCTGAGCTGTGCCGTGCTCCTGGGCCCAAGGGGAGCTCCTGGCAAGTGGGCAGTGCTGCAGAGAGACAGCTGTGCCCAGGAGCAGCTCCTCTGCACAGCCCAGCAGGGCTGGGGGCTCTGACCGCAGGTGGCACGGGGAGAGCAGAGAAGGAGAGAGGGCTTGGAGGCACTGAGGAGCCAACAACAGAGGGCAGCATGTGGCAGGACACATCTGCAGGCTCTTGACACCGTGAGTCTGTGGCCAGGACAATCCAGGTGGGGTTGCTAGAGGGGTCTTCTACAGCTGGAACATTCAACAGTTGATAGCATCTGTCAGGATTGGTCTTATTCTATATTTAATATGGAGTAGAAGATGCTTTAGAGAATGGCATTTATGAGGGGGCCTTTCAAGTGAAAGGCTGAGGCTTGGCTTATCTGAAGGGGAAGGCTTTTTCATTTCCGTGCTTTTCAGATTCCTGCAGTAGAGGGGAGGCAGGTTTCATGACAACGGATTTTCAAGATTGTACAGGAGACTGAGAATCCTAGAGTACTGACTGTACTGAGAGACCAGTGTGTCAGCAATGAACTTGATAAAGTCCCTTCAGCCACCTCATCTTGAAGACTGCATCAATATCAAGTTTGTGGTCTCCTCTGTAGTTATCAGATCTTCTCTTTAGTAGCTGGAACCCTGCTGATGTCATGGACTCGGTAGTCCTGTGCAGGGCAGAGCTGAGCACACAGCTTGTGGAATTGGGGTCTGTGAGCATGGAGAGGGAGAAGATATGGGAAGAGAGAAGCAGCTCCCAGCAAGGACGTGGGCCGGCAGAAGGGACATGGGCAGGTTGTGAGAGGAAGCTGCTGCCAGAAATGCCATGCGAGGGAAGGCTCAGGCACCTCTCTGCTATCCCCTGCAGGGCAGGAGCCTTCCCTGGGACACCCCCTGCTCTCCTCTCCCACCAGCACAGCCTCTGCCCTCAAGCCCCTGGTGTCCCCAGCAGGAGCTGTCTCCTCTGCAGGCAGAGCTGCAGCACAGGAGGGTCTGCTGAGTGTCTGTCTGTCCCTCCCTGGCCTTGCCTCCCCTGGCAGCAGCACAGTAGCATTCCTGCTGGCTTCTCCACCTGGACATGCTGCTGCTGTTCTTGTTTCCAGGCTGGTTGGAGATGGGGGTTTCACATGTCTACGGAGTGAGCCCTCAGTGTGCTTGGAGGAAGGAAAGTACGGGAACTGACTAAAACTTTCCTGCAACTCTTGCAGGGCAGCTGAGACCAGCACTGATGGACAGATGGTCTATACTCACTGAAGGATGGATGAGTTATTCTCTGATAAGTCTGTTGTACATTATTACTGTTCTTTCCCTTCTATGTGCAGGACCACATCCCCAATAAAGTGGATGTCCAACAGAAGCATCATCACTGAGTTTCTCCTGCTGGCATTCACAGACATGCGGGAGATGCAGCTCCTGCACTTCGCACTCTTCCTGGGCATCTACCTGGCTACCCTCCTGGGCAACGGCCTTGTCCTCACAGCCATAGCCTGCGACCACCGCCTCCACACCCCCATGTACTTCTTCCTCCTCAACCTCGCCCTCCTCGACCTGGGATCCATCTCCACCACTCTCCCCAAAGCCATGGCCAATGCCCTCTGTGATACGAGGGCCATCTCCTATCAAGGCTGTGTTGCACAGGTCTTTCTCTTTCCCTTCCTGGCGGGTGTGGAGTTTTCTATCCTCACTGTCATGGCCTATGACCGCTACGTTGCCATCTGCAAGCCCCTGCACTACGGGAGCCTCCTGGGCAGCAGAGCTTGTGCCACCATGGCAGCAGCTGCCTGGGGCAGTGGCTTTCTCAATGCTGTCCTGCACACGGCAAACACATTTTCCCTGCCCCTCTGCCAAGGCAATGCTGTGGAGCAGTTCTTCTGTGAAATCCCCCAGATCCTCAAGCTCTCCTGCTCAGATGCCTACCTCAGGGAAGTTGGGGCACTTATGTTTACTGTTTTTTTAGCCGTTGGTTGTTTTCTTTTTATTGTTTTCAAATATGTTCAGATCTTCAGGGCTGTACAGAGGATGCCCTCTGAGCAGGGCCGGCACAAAGCCTTTTCCACATGCCTCCCTCACCTGGCTGTGGTCTCCCTGTTTCTCAGCACCATCATTTTTGCCTACCTTAAACCTCCCTGTCCTGGTTTCAGTTAGCACAGAATTAATTTTCTTCCTAGTAGCTGGTGGAATGCTGTGTTTTGGCTTAGGATGAGAAGAGTGCTGATAACACCCCGATGCTTTAATTGTTGCAGAGCAGTGCTTATACTAAGCCAAGGACATCTCAGCCTTTTGCTCTGTCCTGCCAACGGGCAGGCTGGGGGTGTAGTAAGAGCTGGGAGGGGACAGACCCAGGACAGGTGACCCAAACTAGCCAAAGGGGTATTCCATACCATCTGATGTCATGCTAAACAATATATAGGGGTGGCTAGCTGGGGGGAAGGGGGCCGGACTGCTCGGGGTTAGGCTGGGCATCGGTCAGCGGGTGGTGAGCAATTGCATTGTGCATCACTTGTTTGTACATACTATTATTACTTTCCTATTATCACCATTGTATTATTATTGTTATTATTTTTACTATTATTTTGTTATTATTATTTTTCCTGTCTTATTAAACTGTCTTTATCTCAACTCACGGGCTTCACTTTCCATTTCTCTCCCCCGTCCCAGAGAGGGAGGGGGGAGGGTGAGCGAACAGCTGCGTGGTGTTTAGCTGCCAGCCGGGTTAAACCACGACACTCCCTTTCTCTCCTTCCCATCCCTTCACCTGGTGGTGTCATTTTTGTACTCAGTGTTGCCTCCAGCAGTGAACCCTGTCCTCTACAGCATGAGGAACAAGGTGCTCAAGAATTCCGTATGGAAATTTTTTGAATACATGCTTCTTCAGAATCAATAATGTGCCTTCAAATTTCAACTGTTATTTTGGAAACTCTCAGGAAAATCTTACATTTTATCTTATGTCTACTTTGTTTTCTCTTATTTTCTGTTATTTTCTTACTTTCTTTATTTATTTTGGCTTTGATTGTCTTATTCTTAACATCTGATGTGTTAATTTTATTTTCTTTGATGAATAATCTCATGGACCTATATTAGCGGACTTCTTGTATACAAATAAATGATAAAGAAGCAATGAGAACCTTCTTCTTCTCAGCTGCCATCTCTTCCCATCTCCTCTGGAGCCGCGGGAGCAGCCTCAGCATGCAGGAGAGGCTCTGGGCCAAGAGCCCAGCTGACACATGGAGGAGCAGCCCCAATGGCCCTCAGGGCTGCCCCTCACTGTCCGCTGGGTTCTGCCTCTCTGCTGCCTTTGGGCTGGGGCTGCTGCTTCCCTGGTGCCATGGCCATGGCCAGCAGCAGGATGTGGCCTTTTCACTGCTGCTTTCTTTTGGCTTCCACTTTGTTTCTTTGTGCTTTTGTATTTGGATAAGCCATAAGAGCTCATGTAGCTTGGTGACAGTCGTGATTTCTCTACAGTGGCATCTGAATTTCTCTTCCAAATCTTGATGTTGTGAGCATGTAAAGGGACAAAATTAGAAAGGCCAAAGCTCATCTGGAGCTCAGTCTGGCTACTGCTGTTAAAGATAACAGATAATGTTTTTATAAATACATTAGCATGAAAAGGACTAAGGAGAATCTCCATCCTTTACTGGATGCAGGGGGAAACTTAAGGACAAGAGATGAGGAAAAAGCTGAGGTGCTTAATGCCTTCTTTGCCTCAGTCTTTAGTGGCAAGACTGGTTGTCATCTGTATAACCAGAACCCTGAACTGGTGGAAGGGGATGAGGAGCAGAACCTCACAATCCATGATGGTATGGTTGGCAACCTGCTACAGCACTTAGATGTATGCAAGTTGATGGGGCTGGATGGGATCCATGCGAGGGTGCTGAGAGAACGGGCGGAGGAACTGGCCAAACCACTTTCCATCATTCATCAGCACTCCTGGCTGTCAGGGGAGGCCCCACTCGACAGGCAGCTAGCAAACATGACGCCCATCTACAAGAAGGGCCAGAGGGTAGACCCAGGGAACTATAGGCCTGTCAGTTTGACCTCAGTGCCAGGGAAGCTCATGGAGCAGATTATCTTCAGTGTCATCATGTGGTGCTTGCAGGACAACTGGGTGATCAGGCTCAGTCAGCGTGGGTTTATGAAAGGCACGTCCTGCTTGACGAACCTGATCTCCTTCTATGACAAAGTGACACACACAGTGGATGAGGGAAAGGCTGTGGATGTGGTCTACCTTGATTTCAGTAAGGTTTTTGACACCATTTCCCACAGCATTCTCCTCAAGAAGCTTGCTGCTTATGGTTTGGACTGGCGTACGCTTCGTTGGGTTAGAAACTCGCTGGGTAGTTGGGCCCAAAGAATCGTGGTGAATGGCATTAAATCCAGTTGGAGGCCGGTCACCAGTGGAGTCCCCAAGGGCTCAGTACTAGGACCAGTTCTCTTTAATATCTTTATCAATTATCTGGATGAAGGGATCAAGTGCACCCTCAGTAAGTTTG
Organism: Anas platyrhynchos; assembly: GCF_047663525.1. Classification (NCBI taxonomy): domain Eukaryota; kingdom Metazoa; phylum Chordata; class Aves; order Anseriformes; family Anatidae; genus Anas; species Anas platyrhynchos. The sequence goes on along the minus strand of NC_092617.1, from coordinate 1,559,974 downwards.
CAGACAACAAGAAGTTAGGTGTGTGTGTCGATCTTCTCAAGGGCAGGAAGGCTCTGCAGGAGGATCTGGATAGGCTGGACCAATGGGCTGAGGCCAACTGCATGAAGTTCAACAAGGCCAAGTGCCGGGTCCTGCACCTGGGGCTCAATAACCCCAAGCAGAGCTACAGGCTGGGAGAGGATAGGTTGGAAAGCTGCCTGGCGGAGAAGGACATGGGAATACTGGTTGATAGTCAGCTAAATATGAGCCAGCAGTGTGCTCAGGTTGCCAAGAAGGCCAACAGCATCCTGGCCATGGGGTATTCATGGGGTGTCTCTAAGGGCACAAAGGGCAGACAAGTGCTGCACCAGACCTTGCCCGTGGCACTTCAAAATGCTTATTCTCAATTATTCTGCAGTCTTATGGGCCTTTGCCTGATGACTCTTCACCACCACTTCTGGCATTGCAGAGCCCTACTTTAGCCCATTGTCTCCTCAGATTCACCTTTTCCTTTACCAAAACCTTTTTTGGATGATCACTCATTTTATGAGGTTCTAATCACTGCCCACTGAACACCTTGTTCCTGCAGATCTTCTGACTTCTCCTGGCAGCTCCAGATTCCTCTCCAGGCCTGCATTGGCCATCAGCCCCGCTGCAGGGGGTGTAGTCCCATGCAGATGAATCCAGTTGTCTACTTTGGCAAGTGCCACCATAAAGAGAGCTCTTGGTGCAGTCCTTGATCCCTCACAGATCACCCTGGGATTTTCAGCCTGTGTTCTTTACTCCATGAAGAGGCCCAGAAAACAGAAGAGCAGGGAGGAACCCCTTCTCTCTATTCCAGACAGTAGCATTGGAAGAGGCATCCAGGCTTCTTGGTTTGCCCTGAACAGCCCCTTTTGTTACTGTTCGGTTTTTGTTTGGTGCTAGCAGGGAGGCCAGCTGTGACAGAGGACTGCACAGTGCCTGCTGCTGCCTGCTGGGACACGGATACCACTGCAGAGACAACAGGACTGGCACCAAATTACACGAGATATACGTGTAAAGTCTAACCCAAATACAAGCAACGTAAGAGACCAATGTGGAAGCCAAAAGAGAGCAGCAGTGAAAAGGCCACATCCTGCTGCTGGCCATGGCCATGGCTCCAGGGAAGCAGCAGCCCCAGCCCAAAGGCAGCAGAGAGGCAGAGCCCAGCGGGCAGTGAGGGGCAGCCCTGAGGGCCACCGGGGCTGCTCCTCCATGTGTCAGCTGGGCTTTGGGCCCAGAGCCTCTCCTGCGTGCCAAGGTTTGCTCCCGCAGCTCCAGAGGAGATGGGCAGAGATGGCAGCTGAGACCAATGAATTTCTGCTGTATTCTTTATCGTCTTTATCTCCACAGGAAGCCTGGTTCTATAATAAATCTTAAACAGGTAGAAAGCTGTGAGGAATGTTTTAACAATTTGTGTCCATAGAGAACAATCCTGTCTGAATCCTGTCTGCCTCTGGGCCCTGCACTGGCAATTTAATTCTTGAACCACAGATGCAGTGTGTCCCAGTCTCCCCCTCATTCTAGGCAATTTATCAAGTCTTCAGAAAATACTCCTCAAATTTATGAACCTGTCTGTTTTAGTTGTTCCGAACCTCTATTTCTAACAGATACAGCCTTTTCTTTGTCTTTGTCTTCTTTGAGATTAACTTAACACTGCTATAGGTGTGACTGTCCCTGTGAATGGCTGGTGAGGAATGTTTAAATTACTCGTGAAGTGTCAATAAGAAAGCTATTTGTGTTTGATGTCTGGGGGTTTCAGAACAACTGATAACAACTAGTGACTGTTATGGGATACTATGCAAACCTCTGGTATCTGGCCAGGTGGCCAAGAGATTAAGAAGAAGAAAAAAGAAGCTGAAGGATGGCTGGGAGACAAGACCTGCAGAAAATGTTCTATAAACTTGGTACGGTACCAAAGGAGTACAAAGGAGAAGGATGAGAAAAAAACTTGGAGAGGAAGACTACGAGCCTTCAGCATGAAAGACCCCTAGAGACCCTCAGAGGAGACTGATGCGCATGCTCCAGTAGGAGGGACTGGACACCGGAAGCTAATTATAATAACCTGTTTTTTTATAAGTAGTAATGAATATGTATTAGTCTAGGAGCATAAAACTCAGCTACTTGATGTGGCTGGTGTGCATCCTGGTGGAGCGGAGACTCCCGGTGCACCCAGCACTGTTTGCTTACACAGAGGGTTGCTGCTCTGTTTGGTGCTTCTACTCTTTCAGCCAAAATCACACAGAGTGGGAACCAGACCACGGCACAATCCTGGCTGCTCTCCCCTTGAGATGTCAGTTGTAAGGAAGAGCTGCCAACACTCTTCAGGACAGGCAAGACTTTAACACCCACCAGACTCTAACTGCAAGCAGGACAGTGACACACTTGGGGTCTACTGGGCCAGGATGGGAATGACCGCTCAATCAGGATGACGGGAGACAGATTGACGTGGTGAGACGCTCGAGGTTGTTGGGCACAGAGGCAGGGTCAGCCCCTGGTCACACGGGTATGCTGCTCTGTTTGTTCTTTCTCTTATTAAAGCCAGACACACACAGTGATGGGAAGGAGACGACGGCACAATCATGGCGACTCTCCCTTTGAGAAGTCATCTGGAAGGAACATCCAGCATTCTCCAGGACAGGTAAGATCGCCCTAACCCACACCCACTGGCAAATAATAGCAAGCAGGAAGGTGACATGATCGGGGTAGGATGGGAGTGTCCTCTGTATCAGGATGATGGAACAATGACAGCCTCGGTGAGTAGGTGAAGATCCTCAGGCACAGAAGTAGGGGCAACCTGTGGTCTTATGGGGATGCCGCTCTGTTTGGTGCTTCTCTTTTGCAGCCAGATTCACTCAGCGATGAGAGCATACTCCTGGCCACTCTCCCCTTGAGAAATCACCCGGAATAAGAGCTGCAAACCCTCTCCAAGACAGGTAAGACCACCCAAACCTATACCACCAATGGTCCACAGCAAGCAGGAAGCTGACAGAATGGGGGCAGGATGGGAGTGAATGCTGCATGAGGATGATGGGAAACAGACAGCCTCGGTGAGTCGTTAGATACTCATGATCAGAGAGGCAGAGGCTGCCCATGGTCAGAGGGAGGTGCTGCTTTGTTTTGTGCTTCTTCTCTTTCAGCCAGACACACACAGTGACGGGACCAGGCCACGGCAAACTTCTGGCCTCTCTGCCCTCGACCACTCATCTGGGAGGAAGAGCTGCCAACGCTCTCCAGGAGAGGTAAGATTGCCCCAACGCACACCCACCAGGCTCTAACAGCAAGCAGGAAGGTGACACAATCGCAGTAGGATGGGAGTGACCCCTGGATCAGGATGATGGAACACAGGCAACCTCGGTGAGTCGCGGTAGAGCCTCGGGCAGAGAGGCAGGGGCTGCCCGTGTTCACAGAGGGATGCTGCTCTATTTGGAGCTTCTTCTCTTTCAGACAGAATCACACAGCGATTGGACCAGACCATGGCAAAATCCTGGCCGCTCTACCCTTGAGATGTCAGCTGTAAGGAAGAGTTGCCAATGCTCTCCAGGATAGGTAAGATTGCCCCAACCCACAGCACCAGGTTCTATTAGCAAGCAGGATGGTGACATGATCGGGGTAGGATGGGAGTGGCCGCTGTATCAGGATGACGGAACAATGACAGCATCCGTGAGTCGCTGGAAACCCTCGGGCACAGAATTAGGGGCTGCCCGTGCTCACAGAGGGATGCTTCTTCGTTTGGTGCTTCTCCTTTTGCAGCCAGATTCACACAGCGATGGGACCAAACCACAGCACGCTCCTGGCCACTCTCCCCTTCAGAACTCAGCTGGAAGGAATAACTTGCTATGCTCTTCAGGAGAGGTAAGATCACCCCAACATACACCCACCAGCCTCGAACAGCAAGCAGGAAGGTGACATGATCAGGTCAGGATGGCAGTGACCTCTCCATGAGGAAGACAGGATACAGACCGCCTCGTTGAGTCGCTAGATACTTGAGCAGAGAGGCAGGGGCTACCCATGGCCACAGGGGGTTGCTGCTCCGTTTGGTGTTTCTTCTCTTTCAGCCAGACACACACAGTGACGAGACAAGAGCATGGCAAACTTCTGGCCTCTTTGCCCTCGACCACTCATCTGGGAGGAAGAGCTGCCAACGCTCTCCTGGACACGTAGGATTGCCGAACCCACATCCACCAGGCTCTAACTGCAAGCAGGACGGTGACATGATCGGGTTAGGATGGGCGTGACTTCTGCATGAGGATGACGGGACACGGACAGCCTTGGTGAGTCGCTGGAGAACCTTGGGCACTCAGGCAAGCGCTGCCCATGGTTACAGGGGGTTGCTGCTCCGTTTGGTGCTTTTCCTCTTTCAGACAGAAACATACCTAACGATGAAACCAGACCACGGCACACTGCTGGCCTCTCTCGCTTTGAGAACTCAGCCAGAAAAATGCCAGCGCTCTACAGGGCACATAAGACAGCCCCAAGCCATTCCCCACTATGGTGTCACACTCGGACCAGGAGGGCAGTGACCGCTCAATGAGGACGATGGGGCAGGGACGGCCTTGGTGAGTCGCTAGAGACACTCGGGCACAGAGGCAGGGGATGCTCATGTTCAGAGAGGGATGCTGCTCTGTCTTGTGGTGCTTGTCATTTAGCCAGAAATGCACAGCGATGAAACCAGACCACGGCACAATCCTGGCCGCCCTCCCCTTGAGAAGTCAGCTGTAAGGAACAGCTGCCAACACTCTCTCCAGGAAAGGTAAGATTGCCCCAACCCACACCCACCAGGTTCTAACAGCAAGAAGGATGGTGACATGATCGGGGTAGGACAGGAGTGACCGCTCCATCAGGATGACAGAACACTGACAGCCTCGGTGAGTCACTGGAGACCGTCAGGCACAGAAGCAGGGGCAGCCTGTGGTCTCAGGGGGATGCTGCTCCGTTTGGTGCTTCTCCTTTTGCAGCCAGATTTACACAGCAATGGGACCAAATTACAGCACACTCCTGGCCACTCTCCCCTTGAGAAATCAGCTGGAAGGAAGAGCTCCCAACGCAGTCCTGGACAGGTAAGATCCCCCCAGTCTACACCCCCGATGGTCCACAGCAAGCAGAAAGTTGACAGAATGGGGGCAGGATGGCCGTGAATGCTGCATCAGGAAGCCGGGACACAGACAGGCTAGGTGAGTCGCTAGATACTCTTGAGCAGAGAGGCAGGGGCTGCCCATGCTCACAGGGAGGTGCTGCTTTGTTTTGTGCTTCTTCTCTTTCAGCCAGACACACACAGGATTGCCTCCAGACCACGGCACAATCCTGGCCTCTCTGCCCTTGAGAAGTCAGCTGTTAGGAACTTGCAGCGCTCTCTAGGACAGTTCAGATCTCCCCAACCAAAGCCCAGCAGGCTGGCCGTTGCTGCTCTGTTTGGTGCTTTTCCTCTTTCAGCCAGAAACGGCACAATCCTGGCGTCTCTGCCCTCGAGCACTCATCGGCGAGGAAGAGCTGCCAACGCTCCCTAGGACAATTAAAATCGCCCCAACCCACACCCACCAGCCTCTAACAGTAAGCAGGAAGGTGACACGCTCGGGCCAGGAGGGCTGTGACTGCTCCATGAGGATGATGGAACAGGGACAGCTTTGGTGAGTCGCTAGAGACCCTTGGGCACAGAGGCAGGGGCTTCCTGTGCTCACAGAGGGATGCTGCTCTGTTTCGTGATTCTCCTTTTGCAGCCAGATTCACACAGCGATGGGACCAAACCACAGCACACTCCTGGCTACCTTCCCCTTGAGAAATGTGCTTTAAAGAAGAGCTCCAAGCACTCTATAGGACAGGTAAGATCGCCCCAACCTCCAGCTGTGATGGTCCATGCAGGAAGCTGACAGGACTGGGGCAGGATGACAGGGAATGCTGCATCAGGAAGAAGGGATATAGACAGCGTCGGTGAGTCGCTAGATACTCTTAAGCAGAGAGGCAGGGACTGCCCATGCTCACAGGGGATTGCTGCTCCATTTGTTGCTTTTCCTCTTTCAGCCAGAAACGGCACAATCCTTGCCTCTCTGCCCTTGAGCACTCAGCTGGACGGTAGAGCTGCCAACGCTCTCCAGGGCATGTACATGTAAGATCGTCCCAACCCACATCCACCAGCCTCTAACAGCAAGCAGGAAGGTGACACGCTCGGGCCAGGAGGGCAGTGACTGCTCCATGAGGACGATGGGACAGGGACAGCCTCGGTGAGTCGCTAGATACACTTGAGCAGAGAGGAAGGGGGTTTATGAACAAACCATAAATGTTTGTTCATTGTCTTTTGTATTATAAAAAACAAGGAGTTCTGTTTGAGGAGCGGGAGTTGTGAAAGCTCCCTGCTGAAGTGAGCTCTGTAATGCTTGGCTAGACACTATGAAAATTCTTTTGCTTAATGTAACAAAAGAGAGAACCCCCTTTCCTTCTCTCTTTCTGCATCTCAGTTGCCTCTTGTGTTCAAAGACACTGTTACAAAGCTCATGTAACCACCTCCTGATAAGTTGCTGTATCAACATCCTGCCTTCCTGTCTCATGCTGGGCCAACATGACCAAATAAAAAAAAAAAAGAAGTTGAACCACAACGCTGAGGAAGACTACAGCCTTCATCTTCATGACTACCAGAGGGACAGAGACGACCCCCTAGCAACAGCGCGCGCAGTCGCAGAACATACCAGGATGTGCTGCGTAATCCCAGAATTACCAAGATATAAAAAGGGACCCTGGCGGGGGTGAGGTGCGCACCATTGGCGGAGCAGAGACTCCCTGGCCACCCAGCGCTGCTTTGCTTTCTGCTTGCTTACTCAATAAATTGCTTTCTATGATTAATCCAATGCTCTCTGAAAATTAAGGGGGCAACTTATAACATTGGTGAAGAAGAATGCAACCTAATGTACGTCCATTTCCTGAGCCATGGCTGGCCCCAGCGTGGGGGCTGCTGAGGATGCCCAGAGTTGCATTTGTCCCAGCAGCTGTGGTGCCAGCAAATAGTAGCTGTCCTTTTACTGGCCTGTGAGTGTCCCAAAGGTGCTGGGACTGATGGCAAAAGTCATCCTGGAGGGGAATCTGGAGCTGCCCTGTGCCTGGGCCAGGCCTCTTGTGCTGTCCTGGGGAGTGGGGCTGGCCCTGCGGGACACAGGCACTCTGTGCTGGGGATCTCCCAGGCAAGAGACCAGGACTCCTACAGCTTCACGGACATCCATTAACCTGAGCCATGGCTGGTCCCAGCCTTGGGGTTGCTGGGGAGGCCCAGAGCCACCTTTGTCCCAGCAGCTGTGGTGCCTTGCGAGAGGCTGCAGCTGTGGTGGCCATGCCCACCAGCCTGTGGTGGGCACTGCCCTGGGGCCAGCCCAGACTGGGCTGTTGGGATGGGTTGGGCTGAGCTGGGCTGGACTGTGCTGAGGAGAGGGTATTGAAGTGGGGAGAGGTGGGCAGGGGATGGGCTGGGCTGGGCAGTGCCCGGCACAGGGCAACAGCAGCATCAGGGAGCGGTGGCAGCATTTAGGGGAGGGCTCCCAGCAGGGCTTGGTGCTGCAGAGCCAGGGCTGTGCAAAGGGAGCCCAGAGTTGCAGGGGAAGGGGAGACGAGGCCGCTCTGGGCCCTTGCTGGCCTGGGCAGAGCAGGAAGGGAGCCCAGGGCATTCATCCCTTCACCACAGTCTGCCAGGACCTGCAAGGCAGTCATGGAGCATTCAGGACCAGACTCTGCACTGTGGCCACAAGCCCTGCGTTCCCTCCTCCTGCCATGCTCCATGCGGTGGCTGTAGCAGAGGGGACCCCCAGACAGCCCTTTCATGGGACACTGCCAACCACGTCACTGCGGCCCTCTCCAGTGCCCTCTTTGCTGCTCTCTGATGCATGATAGGACCTCCCCGTGCGTGCCAGCAAGCACATCTGCTGAGGGCCAGTACGGCTGCTGCAGGGGCAGGGAGCTCAGCATGGCCCTTGCAGCCCCCAGCCCTGGGCCTGCCTCTCCCCTTGGCCTCAGCCCAGGCCTTGTCTGTGCTGGCAGGAGCGCTCTTGGCATGTGCTTCCTGGCCTCCCCTTGCCTGCAGACAGCTGCTGCCCACTTAGGATGCTGGCACAAAAGTGTCCTCACAAGCAGCAGCACCCCTTGGGCTGATTCTCCTGGCCTCCCCCACCCCACTGCCTTGACTCCTTCTCTCTGCTGTCCTTGTCCTTGTTTGTCTCCGTCCTCTTTTTCACCCAAATGTGTCCCTTTGCTGTCAGCTCCCTCTCCCCTGCCCCACAGGATGACAAGAATTGGGTGGGACATATTACCATGGCGTGTGGAAGTATTTTGTAATCTGCATTGGTGATGGCACAAAAAGACACTTCCTTCACCAGTGATCTGCGTCCTTCTTCAGGTGAATTATCAGGATCTCTATTCATCACAGGAGAAGAAATACTGATGGTCACCAGCACTTGCATTTAATTGCTTTCTCCATCATGGTGTACTCCCTCATCTTCCAGGCACTTCCACCCATCTTGAATAAACTATCCATATTGAATGTCTCCTTTCTAGCTGCCTGTCTGGACCCATGCACTTCCCATGGTTCTCCTGTTTTGCCTCCCCTTACTCTTTGATCATTCAGACCACTCTCACTGATCCAGTTGCTGCTTTGAGCTTCATTGAGTTCAAGGTTGACCATCGATTAGCAGTCTGCCTAATTGTTTCTGTAGCAAGCTCCTCATCATTTATTATTGAATTAAGATCATACGGAATAATACTAATCTTAATACCTAGAATTTCCTATCAGTCAGTATAAAAAACTTAATTTACAGTCATCCTTTTGGGAAGGTAAACCTGACTAAAGACAAGATGAGGAACTTGTTTTGCTGTTTGGAAAATTGCTGCATGTTTATTCCTGCCTGTTTTATAATAAGGAAAAACCCTTCTGTGTGCAGCCAGGTCTCTAAGGAAAGCAGGTGGGAGCTGGTGCAAAGGGGCTGTAACATGCAGCTGCAGACTTCAGTGCAGAAGTGTGGTGTAAGGAAAAGTGATGTGAACGCCAGTTGGCCAATGAGAGAAAAATCTGGTTTGGGGTTGGGGGTTATGGAACAAGGTTGTCCATGCACTGTCAGACCTCAAGAGTCTGCTTTTCCTCCCTATGGATGTCTCCACAGGAGAAGCCCTGGATTAATATCAATTGAAGAAAGATGCTCAAAACTGAAATGCAACAAAAATCACCCTTTAAAATGAGAAAAGATTTGCATTGGGTGCTTTTTGAAATCTTCCTTCTTAACTACAGCAAGAAAGCTCCCCAATTAGTTCTCCAAGTCTTGAAGACTTGAATAAAACTATGGAAGACATGGTTCTTTAGTTGTTTCTGCATTTTAATGAGTTCCATGGTGGATTTTGGTGCTCAGTCTGTGAACCTGAGGTAATGAGAGGAGAATGAAGTAATTGTTTGAGCAAGTAAAGTCAGAAGGAAAAGTTGAAGTGACTTGGAGTATTAATGGGCCCCACTGAGGGCCGTTACCAGGAGATTCTCCTCAGGGACTTGTTAGGGCAGATAACTGGGGGCCATGATTACAGATAGGCAAAGCACTGTGCTGAGAAAAGTCTGGGTTTGTTGTGCTGAAGTAAAAGGGCCAGGTCCTGACTCCAGACACTGGAAGGGAATGTCCTACACTCCCATGTCTGGCTCTGGGCTCTTGCTTGGGGTCTGTGGGATATGGTGGGCAGTGTGATGCCTCAAGAAGAACAATGGTATGACACCTCCCTGCCTCTGCACAGGGTCTCAAGAAAGCAATGAGCCCCCTTGCAATGACTGTATCTCCTCATAAGCTCTATCCAAGGGGACAAAAATGTTAGGGCTGCTGGGGCCTTCTCTTCTTGCCAGCACCCTCCTCCTTGTCACCTCCAGACTTCCCTGTGCTGCCCCACACTTCGTCCTATTTCCCTGAAGGCTGCAGACACCCATCTCTGTTCACCACCTTGATCACATCCTGGCATTTCTCTGGTTTCACCGATGTCTTGTGAACCCTCACCAGCTGTTCCTTCAAACACAAAGCCATGGGCTAATCAAAGATACTCTTTGGGTGACCTCTAGCACCACAGCTCAACTCTTTGAGGGACATTTTGTCTTCTTCATGGCCAGTGCTAACCTTCCAAGGTGCATTTTCTGGCAGGTTTTACTCTCCTGCTCTTTCCTACTACCAAGGAAAGCTCCATCAGGGTGGAAACCACTACTAAAGTAGGCATCCCAACCCATCGGCCTCCTTGTTGCCTGTCAACTAACCAGACAGCAGTCACCTCACCAGCATCTTCTAAGCCATGGTCCAGCTGCTGACCTTACAGCTTTTTCTGTAGACACAACCAAGCCTTGTGCCTGCTGCTGTCCAGTCATGGACTCAAGTAGAAGGGACAGGACAACCCATATGAGGGTCTTCTTTCTGTCTGGATCCTTCTGGGTATGTGGGCAGAGGGGATCCCACAGTCAGCATGCCAACCAAGTGCTTTCTATTGGCCTACCAGGACCACTGGCAGATGTCAGCTGAAAAGTACAGATCCCAGGTAGAAGTGTGACCTGTCAGCTGCTTTAGACAGAAGCGACCTCACAGTCCCTTTCCATGACATGTTCCTGCTGCTGCCCTATCAACTGCAGAGACAGAAGTGACCTCACAGTCACTTCCACAGTCACATTCCTCCAGCTGGACTCCCACAACGACATCCCTTTATTTGTTCATCCCTTAATCCTTACTCAAAGGCTCTCAACTTTGCCATCACCAACTTGAAGTTCAACACAGTGCTAGTGTGGAACATGCTTTGTGTTAAGGGAAGGAATCAGGGTGAGCAAGAGAGGAAAGGTAATGGGAACGGGTTATGGACTAATTTTGGATTCAAGGGATATTGTGTTCAAAATTAGAGCAGTTGATTCCTGTCAGCGTGTAGAGTGGCATTTAGATGTAGGTATTAATGTAACAGGTTAAAAAAGAGTAAGGGCCTCACATGACTGCTTTAAGTCAGCTTTATGGTGGGGTCAACATTACCTGAATATTCTTACCTCTCCAAAATCATTACCTTCTGCTATCCAAGCTCTTCTTTCCTCCCCTAAATCTCACATCTCTCCTGGCCAGGCTCCTCCTGCCTTCCCCATATCAGTCATCTTCTTAGTGGCAGCTTTCTGATGGCTTTCATGAACTCTAGAGTATCTGTCTCACCTCTGTTGGTTAATCTGTTCCTGAGAAAGAGGCAGCTCCTAAGGCAGCATGGAGAAGGACACAAAGGCTGTCGGAGCACCCCGTGCAATGTGCCCAGCAGCTCTGCATCACCACAAAAGTCTGCTTCCTGCCTACATGTTTTGGTTCTAGAATGGCTCCTATGGACCCAGAGTAACTTTTTCCCTGCCCTCATGAAGGCTTTGTATTCCCCCAGACATCTCGGAGGCAGTGACCTCTCTGTGTCAAAAACTGAAAGCCACCCTGAAGGATGAATTAAGCAAAAGCTGAAACTTCTGACATGACAAAACCTCTTCAAGACCTCTTCCTCTATGGGGCCTGCCAGGGACTTAGGAAGAGAGGATCTCACAAACTATGTGCAAAGCAGGTGCATCTGCTGGCTTGTCATGGAGACCACCAGAGGTGAGCCTAAAGGCACAGATCCCAGCCAGGAGTCAAGGGATGACCCTTCAGCTGCTTCAGAAAGAAGTCAACTCACAGGCTGTTTAACAGCCATTTGCTTCCTACTGGACTTTCTGGATTTGCTGAAGTTTCTGAGGCACCACTGCCCTCATAATACCATACTTATAAAATACTCCCTTCTCAGGCCAGAATCTGCCCAGGTAGAAGTGAGCTGGTTGTGATCCTTCAAGCCCATGGCACTGCTGCTGGACTCCCAGCCTCTCTGACGCACAGCAGCTAGTTCCACCAGATCATTCCCCTTCCACCAGATCAGGGGTACTGGGTATCTAGAGAACAACCGGTCTTGCTGCTAAGGACTGAGGCAAAGAAGGCATTAAGCACCTCAGCCTCTTCCTCATCTCTTGTCACTAAGTTTCCTCCCGCATCCGGTAAAGGATGGAGATTCTCCTTAGTCCTCCTTTTTGTGTTTCTGTATTTATAAAAACATTTTCTGTTATCTTTAACAGCAGTAGACAGAGTGAGCTCCAGATGGGCTTTGGCCTTTCTAATTTTGTCTTTGCAGATCCTCACAAGGTCCTTATAGTCCTCCTGAGTGGCCTGCCCTCTTTTCCAAAGGACATAAACCCTCTTTTTCTTCCTAAGCTCTAGACACAACTCTGTTCATCCAAGCCACTCTTCTTCCATGCTGGCTCGTCTTTGGGCATGTAAGGACAGACTGCTCCTGAGCCTGTAAGATTTCCTTCTTCAAGAGTGCCCAGCTTTCCTGGACTCCTCTGCCCTTCAGAACTGCCTCTCAAGAGACTCTGCCAACCAGTGTCCTCAATAGCTCAAGGTCTGCCCTCTGGGAGTCTAAGACTGGTTTTACGATCCCTCTCCTGACTTCACCAAGAATGGAGAACTCTAACATTTCACGGTCACTCTGCCCAAGCCAGCTCCCAACCACAACATTTCCCACCAGTCTTTCTCTGTTTGTGAAGAGAAAGTCTAGTGGGGCACCTCCCCTGGTAGGTTCACTAACCAGCTGCATCAGGAAGCTATCTTCCACACTCTCCAGAAACTGGACTGCTTTCTCTGGGCTATATTGCATTTCCAGGATATGTCTGTGAAGTTGAAGTCCCCCATGAGAACAAGTGCTGATGATTTTGCAACTTTTTCCAGCTGCCTGTAGAATTCTTCATCTGTCACCTCATCATGGTTTGACAGTCTATGAAATATCCGCACCAGGATGCCTGCCTTGTTGGCCTTCCCGCTGACCCTATCCCACAGGGACTCAACATTATCATTCTCAGCCTTGAGTTTCACAACATCAAAACACTTTCTAATATAGAGAGCCATGCCACCACTCCGGCGCTGCCTGTCCCTTCTGAAGACATCACAGTACTCCAGCCATTGGAGTGGTCCCACCATGTTTCAGTGATGGCAACCAAGTCATAGCTTGCCTTTTGTTTCTTTGCTATTGAACAATGGCTAGAGCTGTATTATAATGGACATGCATCAATAAAATCTCTGTTTATGGACCAGAGGAATTTGGCACTTGAAACATCACTCACATGTCACCCTGGCACCTCCAATGTCACCTGGTGTCTGCATCTGAACAGCTCCCTTCTGGTCTCTGTCTCCATTCAATATGCTGGGAGCTGAGACAGGCAGCTGACATGCAGCTGCCTGGTTTGTGCCCACCTGAACCAGGTCAAGAGGAATCCCAAATTGTGTGGGTTGTGTGAGGCACGGGAGAGGAATCTGAGCCCTCTTGTAGCCTCTGGACAGCAAATAAAGAAGTAGATGCCTTGTTTTACTCAGCTGAAACACTTCCCTCAGCAAGGGGAAGGCAGGTCCCTCCCTGTCCTTGCCTGGGTGTTCTGCCTAAAACCAGGACAGGGAAAAGTGATTCTTGGACCTCATAGTTTTTCTGTATGAGGAATAACAGTGCTGGAAAAGTTTCTTTCCGAAGTAGCGGGAGGAAACATCATTGATTACTTCAGTCTGTTTCAAAGTTGATTCCCCTGGAGGCCCAGGGACTTGTCAAGAGCTCCCTGTGCTGCTGAGCTGGGCTGGGCTCCTGGGCCCAAGGGGAGATTCTGGCAAGCGGGAGTGGGCAGCACTGCAGAGAGACAGCTCTGCCCAGGAGCAGCTCCTCTGCACAGTGCAGCAGGACTGGGGGCACTGCCTGCAGGGGACAAGGGCGGCTAAGAGAAGGGAGGGAGATGTTAAAGGCAGTGTGGAGGGGGGATGCTGAGAGCTTACTGCAGGAGAAATCTTCACAGCCATGAACAGGGTAAGTCTCTGGCTGCAGGGCAGCACAGCTGTTGTTCCTGGTGCCATCTCCAGATTTGCTGGCAAATCCCTCAACCTATGGGAGCTTTCAGGAGGACTCCCAGTTTCTGGATAAGAGGAAAAAAAAACAAGCTCTGGAACAGTGATCATCTGCCATTAATAACTGAAGGACAGGACATGAGGGTTCATTCTCACAGGTCTGGCTGCAGCCAAGTGGCCGTCAGGGGTGTCCAGGGCTGTGGTGCAGAGCAGGGTCCCTGCTGTGCCCCAGGGGCTGTGGGCTCAGCACTCAGCCTGCCCGAGGAGCTGCCCAGGGTGCTGCAGGGAGAAGCTGAGGGTGGAAGGAGCCCCTCTCCCCTGGAAGGGCAGAGCAGGGTCCTGCTGCTGTTGCCCAGAGGCTGCTGCCTGGGGTAGGCAGCTCACAGCTCTACAGCACCCCCAGGGCATCTCTGGGGGTGATTCTTGACAAGATGGACCAACTCCTGCACTACCTGCATGGAAGGCACTCTCTAGAGTCTCTGCTCTCATTTTCCTGCCCTGAAGAGCAGTCAGGAGAACGCAAAAGGAGTTGTCTGGTTGTGTCAGTCACTGAGGCTGTTAGATTATTCCACTGAAAGAGATCTGTAGGTCTGTGAGGAATCTCACAGTTTTCCACCACACTCTATAACCTACATACTTCATTTCTTTGTGACAGATTTTTGGATGTTGTATTCAGCACCTAAAATACAGAGATGTCTGTAGCCACTGGACACCTGAGATCCATCCCCACTGGCTTTCAGCAGATGCTGTAGGGCAGTACTGACTCTGGCTGAGCCCACAGAGGACCTGTTTGGTCCCTCTACACCCATAGGAACTAAAACTGAGTGCTAGAGGCAGGAGCACATCTTCCTCAAAGGGAAGGAGTAGTCTGTCTTGCTGAGCAGGTTTTGATGAAACATAATATATAGCTATAGGTATTGCACAGAGAAATCTCTCTAACTTGTTTTGTGTCTTCTCCACCATTGACAGCCATCCATGCTCTGAGGCTGCAAATGTCCAACAGCAGCTTTCCCACAGAGTTCCTCCTCCTGCCATTCGCAGACACGCGGGAGATGCAGCTCCTGCACTTCACACTCTTCCTGGGCATCTACCTGGCTGCCCTCCTGGGCAACGGCCTCATCCTCACAGCCGTAGCCTGTGACCACCACCTGCACACCCCCATGTACTTCTTCCTCCTCAACCTCGCCCTCCTCGACCTGGGCACTATTACCACCACTGTTCCCAAAGCCATGGCCAATTCCCTGTGGGACACCACGGCCATTTCCTATGCAGCTTGTTCTGCTCAGGTTTTTTTCTTTTTCCTTTCAGCAGAGTTTTCTATTCTCACCATCATGGCCTATGACCGCTACATCGCCATCTGCAAACCCCTTCACTACAGAACATTAATGAAGAACAGAGCTTGTGTGAACATGGCAGCAGCTGCCTATGGCAGTACTTTACTCTATGCTGTGCTGCACACCGCCAATACCTTTTCCTTGCCCCTCTGCCAAGGCAATGCCCTGGACCAGTTCTTCTGTGATATACCCCAGATCCTCATGCTCTCCTGCTCAGATGCCTACCTCAGAGAAGTTGGGCTTCTTGTGGTTAGTGCTGTTTTAGCATCTGGCTGTTTTGTTTTCCTTGTGCTGTCCTATGTGCAGATTTTCAGGGCTGTGCTGAAGATCCCCTCACAGCAGGGACGGCACAAAGCCTTTTCCACGTGCCTCCCTCACCTGGCCGTGGTCTCCCTGTTCATCAACAGTGGCACATTTGCCCACCTGAAGCCTCCTTCTATGTCCTCCTCATCCCTGAATCTTTTGCTGGCAGTTCTGTACTCAGTGGTGCCTCCAGCAGTGAACCCCCTTATCTACATGATATGAGGAACCAGGAGCTGAAGGATGCAGTGTGGAAAGTGATGACTGGAGTGTGTCAGAAACAATAAATGGCCTGTTTTCTTCTGCATATCACTCATAATGTAACTCATTATAGGCCCAAATGTTCATTTTCTCTGAGTGTGCCTTGCTCTTTTATTCTTTTTTCCTTTTTTTTTTTTTTTTTTCCCCTTCCTTATGATTGTGTCCACAAAGGCACAAAGACATAACATCCCCGTCATTTCAGTATCTGCCTGCTTGAGTGACTCCAAGACTTGGTGGAAACAATGAGCCAGGCTCTCTGTAGGTTTAAATAAAAGAAAGGACCCTGCAGTGACTTTCTTGCCTGAGATCCTTCTTCAGACACCTGTGGTGGAATTGCAGAGGCACTTGGCTGTGTGCAGAGGTGGAGGGGAGAAGAGTCCTGGCACAGCAGCATTACCAGGAAGCCCCAGGGCTTGGTCTGTCCTGAGCTGCTCTCTTTCACCTCCCACACCCTCCTTCAGAGCCCTTCTCTTGCTGTGAGTTCTGATTGCTCATTGTTGCTTGCTCATTGTGCTGCTGTGGGGAAGTCCTTTGTCCGTAGGCCAGGGTCTCTAACACAGCTGGCTCCGTACCATCACATCCAGCATAAATGAGGATCTGTTGAGGGCAGTGCCTGAAGGCTCAGCTCTTCTCCCACATCTCTTCTCATGGATATTGCAAAGGAACAGACTCAAAGGAGGCTCCTTGCTTTGCTTGTTTCTCTGTGGGCTCAGGGAGACAAGATCAGCTGATCACCAAGGATCAGCTTTTAGGCAGGGAAGGCTGATTTTGGAATTGCCTGCTGGTGTCTGGCTCTCATAGAGATGGTGACTTCACTTGACTGTATCCATAGCATGCAATAGGTGTGAAGACGGGCAGGTGTCTTTCTGGAGAGAAGTGGGAGCTGCCAGGAGAGCACAGGGGATTGGTTGGGACAGTGTGTGCCAGGGAGTCAACAAGGCATGGAGCCCACAGGGCGTGAGCATGTCCAAGGTGGAGCCACCCAGAGGTAAGGTGCTAAATCTGGGCTGGAACAGGCAAAGGAGAGCTCTGCAACTCCAGGGAACACAGCAAGCACAGAGAAAGCAGTCTGCTGAATTAGTTGTTAAACGTCTGGTGAAATTTCAAAGACTAGATTGAATGAATCACCCCAAAACATCTCTGCCATTGGAAATGAGTTGGACTCAATGAGGCTTGTGTGTCTCTTCTACAAGGGGAAGGCGAGGAGGTGAGGTAATTTGCAGATGTCAGCAGCAGGGACAGTGCCACTGCCCTCCACTTTTCCACTTGCTGCTTTGGGGCCATTCCAGCCTGGGCTGCTCTGCTGGGCTGGGATGGGCTGGGGAGAGGACAGGGAGGTGTGGAGAGCTGGGGAGGGTCTGGGCTGTGCTGGTCTCCTGGCAAAGACAGGGAGGAGCAGCAGAGCAGGGGCTGGAATGAGCCCTTGTTCTCTGGACACCCTGGCAGATGCTGCCCAGGACAATGGTCCCAGAGCAGCCCCTCACAAAGACCATTCCCAGCACTGGGCTCTTGACCCAGCTCACACAGGTGGTTTGTTTCTACACGGAAGGACACCAAATGATTACATCAGAAATCCTTGTTTGCCTTGTCCATATGAGACTGCCCATAGTATTGGTGCAGTGAGATGACCCTGAGTGAACACAAGTGCCAGAAACTATTCCCTAAGGCTGCTATCATGTACAGTGGGACAGACAGAGTCTCAAGGTCCCTTCTCTTTAGAGGTATGGTCTCCTGGGAAACCAGCTAAATAAAGCAAAATTAGACATCATGACTTTCACACCAACTCCTTCTCCATAGCGTTCTCAACATTTTCCTAAAATTCATTTCTTGATTCACTTTTCCACACAGAGATGGGCATTTCCTTCAGGATGCACTGGTGTTGCTAAACACTACATGGGGAAACATGAGGGATTGTGCAGGGCATCCCCTGCACCCACTGCTCCTGGGGGAGGTGGGCTGGGAAGAGGCCTCCTGAGCACAACAGCTCCTTGTAGCCCTGTGGATGCCGGCTGTGAGGTCACTTCTGTCCCAGCCTCTGGCTGACCAACAGCAGGGAGGCAGAGCCTGCGAACACCACCTGCACACCCCCATGTACTTCTTCCCACTCAACCTCGCCCGCCTTGACCTGGGCTGCATCTCCACCACTGTCCCAAAAGCCATGGCCAACTCCCTTGGGGACATCAGGGCCATTTCCTATGCAGGCTGTGCTACCCAGGTCTTTTTCTTTGTTGTCTTTGTCACAGCAGAATTTTACCTACTCACCATCATGGCCTATGACCGCTACATTGCCATCTGCAAACCCCTGCACTATGGGACAATAATGACCAGCAGGACTTGTGCCAACATGGCAGCAGCTGCCTGGGGCATTACTTTTCTCTATGCTGTGCTGCACACCGCCAATACCTTTTCCCTCTCCCTCTGCCAAGGCAATGCCCTGGACCAGTTCTTCTGTGAAATCCCCCAGATCCTCATGCTCTCCTGCTCCGATGCCTACCTCAGAGAAGTTGGGCTTCTTGTGGTTAGTGCTGTTTTAGCATCTGGCTGTTTTGTTTTCCTTGTGCTGTCCTATGTGCAGATCTTCAGGGTCAGTGCTGAGGATCCCCTCACAGCAGGGCAGGCACAAAGCCTTTTCCACGTGCCTCCCTCACCTGGCTGTTGCCTGCCTGTTTCTCAGCACTGCTGTATTTCCCTACCTAAAGCCCCCCTCCATCTCTTTGCCATCTCTGAATCTTTTGCTGGCAGTTTTGTACTCGGTGGTGCCTCCAGCAGTGAACCCCCTTATCTACAGCATGAGGAAGCAGGAACTGAAGGATGCAGTGTGGAAAGTGATGACTGGAGGGTTTTGAGAAGCAAATAACTGCATGTTCATTGCATATCACTCATAATGTAACTCATTAAAGGCCAGGACATATCTTGTGTGTTTTTTATTTTTTCTTTTTTTTCTTTTTATTTTTGCTCTACTTATGTAGTGATACATTTAAAACTAACTAACTAACTAACTAAATAAATAAATCCTTTTTCTTCTCCTTCCAGTTTGCTACCTAATGTCTCATGTGACTCTGAGACTTGGTATAAAAGAGGTGTATTTAATGGGCAATTAAATATTTAATGTGTATTTAAATAAAAAGATGGTTCCTGCCGTGACTTGCTTGCCTGAGATGCTTCCTCAGAGAAATGTGGTGGCACTTGGCTGTGTGCAGAGGTTGAGGGGAAAAGAGTCCTGGCACAGCAGCAATGCCAGGGAGCCCCAGGGCTTGGTCTGTCCAAATCAGCTCTCCATTTCACCTCCCACACTCTCCTACGGAGCTCTTGTGCTGCTGCGAGGACTGATTGCACTTGTTACTTGCTCTTTGTGCTCCTGTGTGCACAGGCAGGGACAGGCCAGGGGCACTTCTCTAACACAGCTGGCTCCATACCAGCATCACCAGTACAAAAGGGGATCTGCTCAGGGCAGCGCCTGAAAGCTCAGCTCCTCTCCCAAAGATGCTCTCATGGATATTTCAAAGGCACAGACTTGAAAGAGGCTCCTGGCTTTGCTTGTTTCTCTGTGGGCTCAGGCAGATAACATAGGAGTCCCAGGATCATATTTTAGGCGGGGAGGGATGATTCCATTCCTGCCTGTTGGTGCCCAGCACCCATGAGATTTTGACTTCACCGGCCTGTATCCACAGCATGAAAGGCTGTCTTCCTGGGAGAATCAGGGAGGACCAGCAGAGCAGGGGCTGGGCTTGGACCTTGTTCTCTGGACACCCTGGCAGATGCTGCCTCAGGGCAATGGTCCAAGAGCAGCCCCTTGCAACCACTGTTCCCAGCACTGGGCTCTCACACCAGCTCACACAGATGGTTTCTTCCTTTGAATATGGACACTAAATGACTACATCAGGAGTCCATGTTTCCTTTGTCCATATGAGACTGCACTCAGTGTGGGTGTGGTGAGATGAACCTGAATGAACCAAAGTGCCATAAGCTGTGCCCTAAGGGTGCCATAAATTCCAGTGGGACAGAGAGTCTAAAGTTCACTTCCCATTGGCAGTACGGTCCCCTAGAATACCATCTGAATAAAGCAATCCTAGTCATCGTAACTATCATGCCAACTCTTTCTCTGCAGAGTTTGCCTAAAATATATGTTTTCCCAAAGTATATATTCAGTTCTTGAATCACTTTTTCACACATGGGTGGGCATTTCCTTTAGGATGCCCTGAAGTCGCTAAAGGCTGCATGAGGAAATGTGAGTCTGGACATGTAGAAGACCTTCTGAAGCATGAGCTGGTTGGCAGGCAGAGTACCTGAGGGACTGTGAAGGGCATGCACCTGGTGCTCCTGGGTGGGCTGGAAAGAGGCCTCCTGAGCACAACACCTCCTTGTGACCCTGTGGGTGCTGGCTGTGAGGTCACTTCTGTCCCAGCCCGTCTGGACAACAGCAGGGAGGCAGAGCCTCTGAGGTCACAAAGGCCTTCAGGAAGCTGCCCCCAACAGGATGACACATTTGGGGAGGCCAGGGGAAAGCTGGGTGAATGAAGGTGGGAAATTTGGGGGAGAGAAGAGGGACTTGGCTAACAGAAAGGAAAGATCTGGAAGAGGTGAGAGGGGTTCAGGCAAGGCTGTGCTGCTGCAACACTTACTAGGAAAACATCCAGGTCAAGCCCTGGCAATGTTTCTAAGCAGTAACCGTAAGCCCTACCCTAACACCTAAATGCTATCCCTCTCTCTGCAAGGAATCCACTACTCTTACTCCTAACCCCAAATCTCACCTGGTGTGGGTTAGCCAAGTCCCAAATCCATAAGGCCTTACCATACACTCTTAGCTCATTTCTCACCCTATTCCTCAGCCTTCCATCCCTAGCATTGAATTCCAGCCTTAACATGATTCCTCAACAGAGCCCTGAAGAAAATCCCAACATAACATAACATAGTCTCTACACTAGACACAGACTAGAACCCAAAGCAGTAAACACAGGCCTCCCTCTAGTAATCTGCCCAACCACTAACCCTGGAAGGCAAGATCTAATCTCTAAACCCTAACCTGAACACCTAAGCCCCAAATCCTGCATTCCTGTGGTCTAGTCACCTAACTGAAGCAGTTTGGCCTCATGAAGCTGAGCAGGGCTTGAGAGGTCCTACAGCAATCACTTGGTCTTGGAGGAGGCAGGTGAGGTGACCATGGTGGATGTGGTCAGGTCACAGGACTCAAGGAGGAGATGGGTGGGGATGCTCTGCTGAGGTTAGCTGTGCCTCAGGCTCTCAGGAGGCAGCAGGAGGCCCATGGCTATGCAGGTGGGTGTCGGGGCACATTCTCAAAGCTTGTTTGACTATTACTTGAACTCCACAGGCTGGAAATACTGCACTGAGCACTTTGGGGAGCTTTCCAGCTCAGAGCAGGGTTAGCACATGCCCTGAGCAAAGCTGGAATATCTCTGAGTTGTCCCCTTGTCCTGGAATCACCAGCGTGTGTGTCACCCAATGTGTCCTGTCAGGAAATGCATGGGTGTGCAGAACCGGGCCATGATAGTGTGGTCCCTGCTGCTCTGGGATGCGTGTGTGTGTTGGGTTTGGTGCAAACACCTGGGCTTGTTTCTAATCTCCCACCTAAGCACAAGTGTGGAATAGCTCACCCCCTGCCAAAACCCTCCTTGTTTTATCTCATCCATGGAGGGAAGAGCCAAAAAAAAAAGCTCTGAGCAATTTTCCCAGGGTTTTTATCTGCTAGCAGCCCCAAAGCAGCAGCAATGCCTTGCCATTGCTGGCTCATGGGTCTGCTGGTGCTTGTCTGGGCTCTGCTTTTACCTTGCAGGTGGGAGGTTATATTGGGCTTACATGGAATTGGTAGGGCACAGTGATAAGTGTTTTCAGATTCTAAAGGGGGTTAGGCAAAATTCTCTGAAGTTGTCTTTCTCGCAGGGGAGATGCTGTCTGTTTCTCTAACTGGAAAGCTCTTCAAGACTTGAAGGAGGATGTACAGCCTCTAGGGTGGGTTTCAACCTCCCTCAATTTACTTATGTTTAGTTATAAACACCTAATCCCCACTCACTCCCAGGGAGCCACTCAGCCTGTCTATTTTCCAGGACAATCCCGCTATATTATTAAGCTGGAACAGAGCTGCCCTGACATTACTGGCATGGTGGCTCAGCTTGAGCTGGAGGACTGAAGCATGCTTTCTTCCCTTGTTGAAATTGAAGTGCTTGTGAGGAATGCTTTACATGTGGTTGATGCTTGAGTCTAGCCTTAGGCTCCTGTCTCCTGGTAGGGCGGTCACATGGAAGTGGGCAGGATCTTGAATTCTCTTACAGATGGATTTAGTTGTAGGCCTTGCAATGGGACATGGTTGGAATAGAGGTATCGCTTTGCTTTTACTTAGACAGCTTAGATAGATGAAAGAAAGGAACATTTTCACAGCCTACTTTGGGTATGAGAGCCTAGGAAACATTTAGATGAAGTAGGGAGTACTTCAAGTAATGTAAGCAGGCCTAGAAAGTGACCTATTGACTGGACTAGCTATGTGCAGCTTATGAGTGTTGTAGCTGTTTACGTGCCAGCTTCAATCAGGCTCATGAGGCTTCATCTGTTTTAACATTTCTTGTGCACACCAGAGCCTCATCTGAACTGGGAAACAAAATACTGTCCTCCCTCCTCCTCCTCTTTTCTAAACACTAGCCCAATATTTCTTAATGAGGATATATTTTTTTTCCCTTTCCTTTTCCTCCTGTTCCCATGTATGGTCTGAACTTTTGGGTAGACCTGTGCGGTGTCAAGAGTTGGACTTGATGATCCTTAAGGGTCCCTTCCAACTCAGGATATTCTATGATTCTATGATCCTATGATTCTATATTTATGAAACAAACAAACAAAACCCCTTAACAAATCATTTAACAAAACAAAATATATTTTTATCCTTCAGTTCTGATCTACTCAAGCTGGTACTAGTATGATGATTGACTGTGCATTGACATAAGTTGATCTGTTTTCCATTTTGGAAAGAAAATGCTAATGACTGGATGTACTGGGTCTGGCTGGAATGTTAACTTTCCCGGCAGCAGCCCATACAGTGCCGTACTCTGTACTTGTAGCTGGAACAGCAGTGTTATCACACCAGTGTTGTGTCTACTGCTGAGCAGCAGTGGCACAGCATCGGGCCTTTCTCTAACCCTCCTAGGGGGTGGGCAAAAAGTGAGGAGAGAAACATCACTAGGGCAGCTGACCTAAACCAACCAAAGGGATATTCCATACCATGTGATGTCACACTCAGCAATAAAAGGTGGAAACAGGAAGAAGAGGGGAGGGGTGGGCTCTCGTTGGGAAGACGTCAGTCCTCCTCTCCAACACCGGCTGCGTGCGTTGAGGCCTTGCTTCAAGGACGTGGTCAATCATCGCTCATTTGTGGGAAGTAGAGAGTAATTTCTTTCCTCTGCACTTCCATATAGCCTTCATTTATTTTGTTTGTTTGTTTTCCTCCCTTCTTTTTATTTTTCCTTTTCCCCTCCCTTTTCCCCTTTCCCTTTTTATTTCCCCTTAGTTAAATTGTTTAGTTCATGGTAGTCTTTATTTTATTATTATAATTATTTCCCTTTAATTAAATTATCCTTATCTCAACCCGTGAGTTGTTCTTTGCTTTACTTCTCCCCCTCCTCATCTAAAGGAGGGGGAGTGAAGAGCGGTCGTGGGGTTTAGCTGCCCAGCACAGTAAAACCACCACACTGGAGCTTTTTTTTTTTTTTTTTTCCTTCTCTTGGAAGAACAGCTTATTAAAAGAAGCATAACAGCTCTTTCTCTGAGCATTTAATGAGAGGCAGCCAGTCGAATCACTTCCATCAGCCTGAAGCTCGGATTCCTGAACTTTGCATAGAAGTCCCTCATTGCATTTTTGCTTGAATTTGAGGGCAGTGTCACTGCAGATGAAGACACTGAATGAAGAACAGTAATGCAAGCATACAAAGGGGAGATACAATGAAATGGCTTCTGGAGACTGACTGGTCAAAGACTCATACAAATGTTCTGCACTAGAAAACATTTTTGACAGAGAAATTAAACCTGAAAACACTTTCACTCTGTCTTCATTAGAGCCCAGTTACAACTTTTTTTTTTTTTTTTTTTTTTTTCGATGAAACCTCAATAGGATCCTCATTAAACTGCCTGGTTGTTTTTGCCTTCCTCTGCTGCAGGTGGCACTGACCTCCACTGGAGGCAGGATATGAGACCGGATGAATCAACAGTTTGACTGTGGTATTGTGGTGGTGCTTCTGAGGTGGTCGCCTCCATGACTATCCTCCATGACTATCTTGAGCCACTATTGTGGCTCAAGAGATGTTCATTCCCCCATTAATAAAAGGTAATATGGCTGAGAAGCCTGTTTATTCTAATTAGTCTGTTTACTATTGAAGTGTTTTAGAGCTCCCTTCTGAGCTCTACTTTTGAAGGCTGAATTCTATAACTAGATATAACTATGTATGGGCAGATTCAACTTTCAGGATTTGAATGCGCTATACCGGGTCACGCCCTTGATAAAGGTGGAATTACTTCTATGAACTAAAACAGGAGGAGGCTATCACAGTTTATCACTTCAATATAGGCCTTATGTGTTACATAGCCTTGTGCCACCTCTTTGCCTCTGGCTAAATTTCACTTCAAGCCCTGAGTCAAATATGCAAATTGAAAGCTACCTTGAGAGTCAGGGTTGGAAAATGTTCTACTTGACTGGGGATAAAATAAAGCTTAAATAACATCTTTTGATTTGGTTAAAAATGAGCTTGTTAAGCAGCACTGGCTGCTTTATCATAAGAAATGACAGTATTTGCTATAAGTGGTGCCTAAAAAAGACATGAAACTACTCGATCTAATTGGAACCATTTCATAATATGTTCATTTTAAACATGGGCAGCAAATTCTATCAGTATGGCAAGAGAACTTTATCAAGAGAACTTTGTGATGCTTAGATGACGATTTCTACCATTTATTATTACAGCTGTGGCAAAGATAGTAGTAAACTTTTACCGTTTGTTTCTCCCAGTAGAATAGACACATATAGTCACAATTACATATATGGTTATCGCCATAGCATAAGAACCTTGTTTTAGTATCTTAAAATATCAATAATTTAGGCTGAAACAGACAAGGTTGGTATACCTATATATACCTATAGCTGAAGTGTTTGGAAAGTTTCAATGCATCTTTTTGCAAGAACGGAGGTAGAAAAACTGTTCTAAGGTTGGAACTGTTCTCCAACAAAATTAGCGTTTGGATCAAGCACTTGGAATTCGTCAGCAAGTTTATCTAGTGTTAAGGATGGGGCTTTCAACACTTTCATTAGTTACTTCAAATTTGATCAAATCACAGTTGCTGAAGATATTTCTGGAATGAACTGTTTGGATCAGATGACTCAACGCTTTTTTTTTTTTTTTTTTTCTCATGGTAAATTTCATTAAATAAAAATTAAAATTACGGCAAACAATAATGTTTTTAATGCCATGGAATCTTATGCAATCCTTATGACTTCTCTACGGCTTTCTTCCTGCCTTCTCTGTTTTTATTTTTATAGCTGCCTGAATATTTACCTGGGTGAGTTATGTTGCCCTACTAGCATTAGCGAGATTTGATTACGTGCTTAAAAGTTGATTCAGATTTTGTATCTGTCCCATTTTTCAGTGATCAATACCCACTTGTTTTGAAATACTGTTGTTAATGTTTATGAAAAGACTTGTTTATTGACAAATGGTACTCCTCTGTGTCTAAGGACTTTCAGAATGCGTCAGCCTATGTGTCTTGAATAATGTTTTTATTTTAGACTAGTAGAAAGCTCTATAGCACATTATCATTCATTAATGGAAATAGCATCCAGGTGCATTTTATTACATAAATATTGTGTTTATTGTATTTATTTGAGTCATATATCAAAATTCTGGAACCTATAATGTTACAATGCACACATGCTACTTGATCTCCACCTACTATATTTTACCACCAGCAGTTTTTGCTATGAATACTGCACCAAATATGCAAAAGAGTTGCATGAACTCTATCATACAGGAAAATTATATATTATATTTTCCATTTTAGAATGTATCTGATTTTAAGCGGCACTTAGGCACTCACTCTAAGAATTTTTTAGTAGGAGGAGTGTGTGCTGTAAAGCTTTAATAGGATGTAAAATGCTTCATTAAGCACCATCTAACATGTCTAAACCAAAATGCAGGCTAAAGATGTGGTACTTTGGATGTTATTATAATTTCCCCTAGCATCATATGTAGAATTACAATCCCAAATGATTAATTTCCACACTTAAATGTAAGCAGAAAATGAAGTTCTAAGTTTGATTTCAGAATATAAATATACTGCGGTCGTGGAGAATAAGTAAGGGCTTGATGTTCTCGTGTACTTTCTTGCAGATGGTTGGAGTCCTGTTAACTGAACCACAGGCTCCACATGGGAGGATAGGTCTGCCCAGGCAGACTGTAGTGCTCATGTCTCAGGCTTTCAAATGCACTGGTGTTCAGACCTTTAGGACTGCCTTTGTCACTATTTCATAATTCTTTGGGGATAAGGAACAGAGTTTAAAGAAAGACTGGATTTGGAGACGTGGCATTTTTCAGGCTCAAGACTGGCAAACTATCCCTGATTAATCTGGTGTTTTTCAGAACTATTTTCCAACCTTTTTGCCATTTGAGTTTCTCATTGTTGGAGAAAAATGTGTGAATGGCAATACTGTCTAATAAGCAATAAAATGAGAAGAGATAATGTGTTATTCAGACTCTCAAAAACAAATCTGAAAGTTGTTTTTTTGTTTGTTTGTTTTTGTTTTTTTCCCTGATGTTTTGTCTCAGTGCTAAGATGCTTGAAACAGGATCTAATCACATTCCCTGCATGGGTATGATCTTCAATGTTTCTGTTCAGATTTTTTAAAATCGTTGCAAACATCTACTGACAGTATCCATTTAGAACATTTCTCAGATCTTTCCTGTACTGATAATTATTTGGCAGGGACCAGGACTTGCTACTACAAGACTGTTGTATACTAGGGTGAGACTACTATCAACGGAAGGAGGAATTTGTTGGCTTATCGGAAATCCAGAGGAAACCAGCTGTGAGGCCTACCATTGAACACTGCTCTATGAATGCCAAGCAACATCTAAAATGTTAAAAATAGGCTTCAATCCTTAGAACCATAGGCTTTCAAACCTCAACGTTTGTTCTAATTGTCTTGGTGTGAGAAAGCTACTGATACTCTCATTTCTTGAGTAGTTGCAGGCAGAGAAAGTCTGAGCCTCTTGCCGTGTCATGGGTTTACGTGGCAAGGTTTTGGTGTTAGGGGGCCACAGGCGTGGCTTCTGTGAGGAGGATCTAGAAGCTGCCCCATGTTTGGCAAGGGCCCCACTGCTGGCCAGAGCTGAGCCAGTAAGTGATGTTGTTTTGCGCCTCTGTGAGAGCAGATTTAGGAAAAAAAAAAAAAACACAACACTGCGCCACACAGCAGCTGGGAGAGTGAGAGGAGTGAGGAACAGCCTTGCAGGCGCCAAAGTCAGTGAGGAAGGAGGGGGAGAGGTGCTCCAGGCACACAGCACAAGTTCCCCTGCGGCCTGTGGTGAGGCCCATGGTGAAGCAGGCTGTCCCCCTGCAGCCCATGGAGTACCACGGTGGAGCAGGGTTCCACGCTGCAGCCCGTGGAGGAGCCCACGCAGGAGCAGGTGACCTGGTAGGAGCTGCTGCCCGTGGGGGACCTGTGCTGGAGCAGTCTGCTCCTGAGGGATGGACCCCATGGTATGAAGCCATGTGGGAGCAGTTCTGGAAGAGCTGCTGCCTGTGGGAAGCCCACGCCAGGTCAGTTCAGCAAGGCCTGCATCCTGTGGGAGGGACCCCACAGCACAGGGGACCAGAGTGATTGAGAAGGAGCGGTGGAGAAGCGCTCTAGACTGACCGAAACCCCCATTCCCCCACTCCCCTGCGCTACTCGGGGGGAGGAGGTGAAAGAGGGTGGATGGGGGGATAGGTGCTTTTGGTTTCTTTCCTTTGTTTCTCGCTTTTCTAGCTGCGTAGGAATAGGCAGTAAGTCTTACTGTCCCCCTATGCTGAGTCTGTTTTACCAGTCACAATAATTACTGCGCGTCCTCCCTGTCCTTATCTCAACCCTTGAGCCCTTTTGCTTGTGTTTTCTCCCTGTTCCTCTTTGAGGAGGGGGAGTGAGAGAGCGGTTGTGGTGGAGCTTGTCTGCCCACCTGAGTAAAATCACCACACTGTGTAAGGAGAAAAGCAAGGCAGAGTACACATACCCACACGTCAGGCGACATAGCAATCCAGCTGGCCATACTGTGACCTGTGATGTTTATGCATGTATCTACTCCTTGCTATTTTTCCCCTAAAATACTGTTCCTTTCAGGGAAAGGATTACATACTGCTTTTTCTGTTTAATCATCAACTTGGTGATGAGCTTGAGACCTTTAGAAGCTACTTAGAGAACCAAAATTTTATATCAAACTTTGACTTAAAAGTTGGACATGCAAAATCTACAGATCCAGAGGCAGATGCAGGGATAAAACTGTATGGAAACTGACTTTTAGATCAATAAAACTCACACATACTTTGTTGTTGTTATTAGTTGTTGTTATTATTAAAAGTCCATGCAATGGCCAGTCGTACAAATTGTCAACTGTCAATTGTAGAAAACTGGAGAGCGGCTAAAACTGAGCCATACAAGGAAGTAAACTTCCAAATAATAAATGCAATTACTTTTTATAAAATGAACTTTTTAATTTAATTTAATTTAATTAATTTATTTATTTTTTAAGAAATAGCTTCCTGAGTCCAATCTCTGTTTGCCAAAATATGGTCTTGAATCTAGGTTCCTCACATTGGTGTGAGTGCCTGCCTGTAATGTGCTGTGGAGGTTGGCTATTAGGCTCTGTGTGTGGCAGCAAGGTCATTTGTGAACCTCATTCACTGCAAACAGGGACATGTCAGAGAAACTATTTAAACATGTATCGTTTCTCTCTTCACACCTAGTCTCTACTTTTCATCTGCAGTCCCTTCTCATCTACTCACATTTTTCTTCCAGCACCAGTAGCAAAACAGATGGGCTCACAGGTCATGGGGAATTTATGGGGAATGCTGTTTCAAACGTGTTACTGGCCACAAGATGCTTCTTTTCCTATTGTTCAGTGAATGGGACTAGATAAAGCACTACACTTCCCTGATACAATTGCAGGTTTTTTTTCTGGCTTCATCCCTGATGAATTACTTGTATTTTGAAAATGTGTTCTTAAAGATATCTCAGATCTTTCCCTGCATTTCCTTTGGTGAAGCTTGATTCTTTTGGGCTAATTTTAATTTATTTAACGTTCAGTAAGGGTCTGATTTTATTTAACATGCACGTGCAACTTACCCCCCCAGTCTTAATGGCATTGCAACCACATGCACTGCCCTATATGTTTATTGTAATACTCCTCCCAGCTTTCATTGCATTCATCGTGTCTAGTTTATTTCTAGTCACTATATCCACATTACCCTTTTCCTGTGGCCTGAGTGGCTTTTGAGCATATTCTGTAAGGAAGCAATCCTGTATTAGTCTTATAATCATGCTTGCTTGGTAGTTTTTCCCACTAACATTTTCCTAGGAAATGTCTAGGTAATTGAACTCCTCCACTGGATCGTTACGCTGGATTCAATACAGACTTCCTTCATCTGTAAAAACATTTCCTGATATGCTTTCTCATCCTCTCCTGAAAGTCTCTGGCAAGGTCCAAGGACTAACTTTTTCCATATCTCATTCTTCAGTTTACTTCCAATAGTCCCTGTTGTGTCAGCCAAAATCCTAGTGTCATTTATTGCTGTTTATTCGGTATTCTCCCTGTACGCAAATTACTCCCTCCCTCATTACTTTTGTTTTACCTCACCCATCTGCAAACTTTATACCTTGGTAATTTTATCTCCCAGTTGATAGCTTGGTTTAACCAAATCTCTGTCATTCCAATGTAATCATAATTTTCCCTCAACATAGGTTTCTAATACAGCAATCTTGTTACATACATGTATGTTTCTAGCATTTGTAAAACACATTCATCCTGTTCTTTGTCCTTTATGGTCACTTTTTTTTTTTGAATGTGTAGAAAGAAAGGGTTTCCGCATTGACTTAATTTACAAATTCAGTGCCCCTTTCTCTAAGCGTTAAAGTCCTTATCTTTTTTGCCTATGTGAACTCTGCCTTCTGAGCAATAAAAGAAAATTAAGACTCTTTAAATTACTTTTCTCATCTCAGTCTGAAAGTGAAAAACTGCAAAGTCAATCTCTTTTGATTTTGAAGGGTTGTTAAGCCTTCTCTTTAGGTAAGAGACCTCAAACTTCTCTTCACAGAGGATTTTGAACCAGTATACCAGTAGTTAGCCTATAAGCTCAATCCTTTGCCTCCTTTATTCAGATTGCCCTTTGAAAGTTACTTAAATGGTAGACGCACGTGATTAGTTCTTTCTTTGTCAAGCAGACACTCACGCTGTCAGTCCTCTCTGGGTGCCAATACCTTCAGTGTGGACTAAAATTCCTGGAAGCTTTCTGACACCCTTTCAGTATTTTGAACTTTTGTCTGGTTGAGAATTGGAATGTTGATTTACTGTCTGGGTTGCTTATACCACGTGTCGTCGTTCCCCCCGCCCGCTTTTTTTTCTTCATTGTTCTCCTTTTCTGACAGAGCTAGGGTGATACAGAAGAGTTTGGATGCTTATTAATCAAAAATAAATCTAATTTTGGAAGTGGAAAACAATCACTGATCTATCTGTAAATGGCAGAGAGCTGCTCTCTAGCTATCTTGCAGCTGCCCATGGAAAGTACAAATCTGGGCTCAGAGGGCTGAAATAATTACACCCTGTTCTGTTTTGAACCAGTCTAATCTTCACTCCAGCTGCTTCTGCCTAAACACAGGAGCGTGCTGTGGTTTTGTCCCATCGCTGTGTGAATCTGGCTGCAAAAGGAGAAGCACCAAACGGAGCAGCATCCCCCTGAGACCACAGGCTGCCCCTACTTCTGTGCACGAGGGTCTCCAGCGACTCACCGATGCCATATCTGTTCCATCATCCTAATTGAGCGGTCACTGCACTCCTGGTCCGAGCGTGACACCACAGTGGGAAATGGCTTGGGGCTGTCTTATCTGTCCTGGAGAGTGCTGGCATCCTTTCTGGCTGAGCTCTCAAAGCGAGAGAGCCCAGCAGTGTGCCGTGGTCTGCTCTCATCCCTAGGTGTGTTCCTGTCTGAAAGAGGAAAAGCACCAAACAGAGCAGCATCTGTAACCATGGGCAGCGTTTGCCTGAGTGCCCAAGGGTCGCCTGCCATTCTCTGGTTCCATTGCTGTACATTACTGGCTAAAAGAGAAGCACCACGAGACAGAGCAGCATCCCTCTGTGAACACGGGGAGCCCCTGCCTCTGTGCCCAAGGGTCTCTAGTGACTCACCGAGGCTTTCCGTGTTCCGTCGTTTCCATGGAGCGGTCACTGCCATCCTAGCCTGATCGTGTCACATTCCTGCTTTCTGTGAACAGTGGTGGATGTGGGTTGGGGAGATCTTACTCTTACTGGGGAGCGCTGGAAGTTCCTTCCAGATGTCCTCTCAAAGGGAGAGTCGCCACAATTGTGCCGTGGCCTGCTTCCCATCGCTCTGTGTGTCTGGCTTTAATAAGAGAAAGAACAAACGGAGCAGCATCCCCGTGTGACAAGGGGCTGACCCTGCCTCTGTGCCCAACAACCTCGAGTGTCTCACCATGTCAATCCATCTCCTGTCATCCTGATGGAGCGCTCACTCCCGTCCTGGCCCAAGCGTGTCACTGTCCTGCTTGATATGAGACCATGCTGGGGTGTGTTTTGGGGCAATCTTACCTGTCCTGGAGAGTCTTGGCAGCTCTTCCTCCCAGAAGTCTTCTCAAGTGGAGAGAGGCCAGGATTGTGCCGTGGTCTGGTTCCATCGCTGGGTGTTTCTGGCTGAAAGAGAAGCACCAAGAGACAGAGCAGCATCCCTCTGTGAACACGGGCAGCCCCTGCCTCTCTGCCCGAGGCTTTAGCGCAACTCACCGAGGCTGTCATTGTTCCGTCAACCTCATGCAGCGATCACTCCCTTTCTACCTCGATCATGTCACCATCCTGCTTGCAGTCAGAGCCTGCTGGGTGTGTTTTGGGGCAATCTTACCTGTCCTGGAGTGTGATGGCAGCTCTTATTCAAGAAGACTTCTCAAGGGGAGAGCGGCAAGGATTTTGACATGGTCTGGTGCAATCGCCGTGAAATTCTGGCTGAAAAAGAAGAACCAACAAATGGAGAAGCATCCTCTTCAGAGCACAGGCTGCCCCTACTTCTGTGCCCGACGGTCTCCAGAGACTCACCGAGGCTGTCATTGTTCCATCATCCTGATACAGGGACCACTCCCGTCCTATCCCGATCATGTCACCGTCCTCCTTGCTGTTAGTACCCGGTGGGTGTGGGTTGGGGCAATCTTACCTGTCCTGGAGAGCGTTGGCAGCTCTTCCTTACAGCTGACTTCTCAAGGGGAGAGCGGCCAGGATTGTGCCGTGGTCTGGTTCCATTGCTCTGTGTTTCTGGCTGAAACAGAAGCACCAAGAGACAGAGCAGCATCCCTCTAAACATGGGCAGCCCCTGCCTCTGTGCCCGGGGGTCTCTAGCAACTCACCAAAGCTGTCCCTGTCCCATCGTCCTCATGGAGCGGTCACTGCCCTCCTGGCCCGAGCGGGTCACCTTCCTGCTTGCTGTTAGTGCCTGGTGGGTGTGGGTTGGGAAGATCTTACCTGTCCTGGAGAGCGCTGGAACTTCCTTCCACCTGACTTCTCAATGGGAGACAGGCCAGGATTGTGCCTTGGTCTCATCCCATCGCTGTGTCTGTCTGGCTTTAATAACAGACAGAACAAACGGAGCAGCATCCCTCTGTGACCACAGGCAGACCCTGCCTCTGTGCCCAAGGGTCTACCAGGACTCACCGAGGCTCTCCCTGTCCCGTTGTCCTCATGGAGCGGTCACTGCCCTCCTGGCCCGAGCGTGACACCCTCCTGCTTTTGGTAGAGGCAGGTGGATGTGGGTTGGGGCGATCTTACATGTACATGCCCTGGAGAGCGTTGGCAGCTCTACCGTCCAGCATAGTGCTCAAGGGCAGAGAGGCAAGGATTGTGCCGTTTCTGGCTGAAAGAGGAAAAGCAACAAATGGAGCAGCAATCCCCTGTGAGCATGGGCAGTCCCTGCCTCTCTGCTTAAGAGTATCTAGCGACTCACCGACGCTGTCTATATCCCTTCTTCCTGATGCAGCATTCCCTGTCATCCTGCCCCAGTCCTGTCAGCTTCCTGCGTGGACCATCGCAGCTGGAGGTTGGGGCGATCTTACCTGTCCTATAGAGTGCTTGGAGCTCTTCTTTAAAGCACATTTCTCAAGGGGAAGGTAGCCAGGAGTGTGCTGTGGTTTGGTCCCATCGCTGTGTGAATCTGGCTGCAAAAGGAGAATCACGAAACAGAGCAGCATCCCTCTGTGAGCACAGGAAGCCCCTGCCTCTGTGCCCAAGGGTCTCTAGCGACTCACCAAAGCTGTCCCTGTTCCATCATCCTCATGGAGCAGTCACAGCCCTCCTGGCCCGAGCGTGTCACCTTCCTGCTTACTGTTAGAGGCTGGTGGGTGTGGGTTGGGGCGATTTTAATTGTCCTAGGGAGCGTTGGCAGCTCTTCCTCGCCGATGAGTGCTCGAGGGCAGAGACGCCAGGATTGTGCCGTTTCTGGCTGAAAGAGGAAAAGCACCAAACAGAGCAGCAACGGCCAGCCTGCTGGGCTTTGGTTGGGGAGATCTGAACTGTCCTAGAGAGCGCTGCAAGTTCCTAACAGCTGACTTCTCAAGGGCAGAGAGGCCAGGATTGTGCCGTGGTCTGGAGGCAATCCTGTGTGTGTCTGGCTGAAAGAGAAGAAGCACAAAACAAAGCAGCACCTCCCTGTGAGCATGGGCAGCCCCTGCCTCTCTGCTCAAGAGTATCTAGTGACTCACCGAGCCTGTCTGTGTTCCGTCTTCCTGATGCAGCATTCACTGCCGTCCTGCCCCCATTCTGTCAGCTTCCTGCTTCGTGTGGACCATCGGGGGTGTAGCTTGGGGCGATCTTACCTGTCAGGTAGAGTGTTGGGAGCTCTTCCTTCCAGCTGAGTTCTCATGGGGAGAGTGGCCAGGAGTGTGCTGTGGTTTTGTCCCATCGCTGTGTGAATCTGGCTGCAAAAGGAGAAGCACCAAACGGAGCAGCATCCCCCTGAGACCACAGGCTGCCCCTACTTCTGTGCACGAGGGTCTCCAGCGACTCACCGATGCCATATCTGTTCCATCATCCTAATTGAGCGGTCACTGCACTCCTGGTCCGAGCGTGACACCACAGTGGGGAATGGCTTGGGGCTGTCTTATCTGTCCTGGAGAGTGCTGGCATCCTTTCTGGCTGAGCTCTCAAAGCGAGAGAGCCCAGCAGTGTGCCGTGGTCTGCTCTCATCCCTAGGTGTGTTCCTGTCTGAAAGAGGAAAAGCACCAAACAGAGCAGCATCTGTAACCATGGGCAGCGTTTGCCTGAGTGCCCAAGGGTCGCCTGCCATTCTCTGGTTCCATTGCTGTACATTACTGGCTAAAAGAGAAGCACCACGAGACAGAGCAGCATCCCTCTGTGAACACGGGGAGCCCCTGCCTCTGTGCCCAAGGGTCTCTAGTGACTCACCGAGGCTTTCTGTGTTCCGTCGTTTCCATGGAGCGGTCACTGCCATCCTAGCCTGATCGTGTCACATTCCTGCTTTCTGTGAACAGTGGTGGATGTGGGTTGGGGAGATCTTACTCTTACTGGGGAGCGCTGGAAGTTCCTTCCAGATGTCCTCTCAAAGGGAGAGTCGCCACAATTGTGCCGTGGCCTACTTCCCATCGCTGTGTGTGTCTGGCTTTAATAAGAGAAAGAACAAACGGAGCAGCATCCCCGTGTGACAAGGGGCTGACCCTGCCTCTGTGCCCAACAACCTCGAGTGTCTCACCATGTCAATCCATCTCCTGTCATCCTGATGGAGCGCTCACTCCCGTCCTGGCCCAAGCGTGTCACTGTCCTGCTTGATATGAGACCATGCTGGGGTGTGTTTTGGGGCAATCTTACCTGTCCTGGAGTGTGATGGCAGCTCTTATTCAAGAAGACTTCTCAAGGGGAGAGCGGCAAGGATTTTGACATGGTCTGGTGCAATCGCCGTGAAATTCTGGCTGAAAAAGAAGAACCAACAAATGGAGAAGCATCCTCTTCAGAGCACAGGCTGCCCCTACTTCTGTGCCCGACGGTCTCCAGAGACTCACCGAGGCTGTCATTGTTCCATCATCCTGATACAGGGACCACTCCCGTCCTATCCCGATCATGTCACCGTCCTCCTTGCTGTTAGTACCCGGTGGGTGTGGGTTGGGGCAATCTTACCTGTCCTGGAGAGCGTTGGCAGCTCTTCCTTACAGCTGACTTCTCAATGGGAGAGCGGCCAGGATTGTGCCGTGGTCTGGTTCTATCGCTCTGTGTTTCTGGCTGAAACAGAAGCACCAAGAGACAGAGCAGCATCCCTCTAAACATGGGCAGCCCCTGCCTCTGTGCCCAAGGGTCTCTAGCAACTCACCAAAGCTGTCCCTGTCCCATCGTCCTCATGGAGTGGTCACTGCCCTCCTGGACCGAGCGGGTCACCTTCCTGCTTGCTGTTAGTGCCTGGTGGGTGTGGGTTGGGAAGATCTTACCTGTCCTGGAGAGCGCTGGAACTTCCTTCCACCTGACTTCTCAATGGGAGACAAGCCAGGATTCTGCCTTGGCCTCATCCCATCGCTGTGTGTGTCTGGCTTTAATAACAGACAGAACAAACGGAGCAGCATCCCTCTGTGATCATAGGAAGACCCTGCCTCTGTGCCCAAGGGTCTACCAGGACTCACCGAGGCTCTCCCTGTCCCATCGTCCTCATGGAGCAGTCACTGCTGTCCTACCCCGATCGTGTCACCGTCCTGCTTGCAGTTAGAGCCTCGTGGGTGTGGGTTGGGGCGATCCTACCTGTCCTGGAGAGCGTTGGCAGCTCTTCTTTCCAGCTCAGTTGTCGAGGGCAGAGAGGCTAGGAGTTTGCCGTGGTCTGGTCTCATCGCTGTGTGTGTCTGGCTGAAAGAGAAGAAGCACAAATCAAAGGAGCACCTCCCTGTGACCATGGGCAGCCCCTGCCTCTCTGCTCAAGAGTATCTAGCGACTCACTGATGCTGTCGGTGTCCCGTCATCCTCATGCAGAGGTCACTCTCGTCCTGACCCAATCGTGTCACCGTCCTGCTTGAAGAGAAAGGAAAAAGAAGCTGACTCCCTCTGCTTGAGGTTGTGTCTGGAGCGGACACTTGAGCGGGAGGAGCAGGCAGCCGAGCAGCCTCCCCGTCAGCACGGGCAGCCGTTACAGGCCTGCCCAACCGCCCAACCGCCGCTGGGGCCAGCATTCCGGAGCCATGGCCGTCCCCAACGCTTTGTGTTGTGCCAGCCTGGGCTTTGCTCTGCCCTTGCCCCTCAGGGTGCAGCAGGCTGTGGGTTGCCATGTTCTTCAGCTTTCTCTCTGGAAAAAGGCACGTGTGGCTAGAAACATGCCTGCTGTTGTAATCCAGTTACATTTATCTGGAGTTAAAGCCAGTAGGAGCCGGTCACTAATGGAGTTCCCCAGGGCTCACTACTAGGGCCAGTCCTCTTTAATATCTTTATCGATGATCTGAATGAGGGGATCGAGTGCACCTTCAGTGATCTTGCAGATGACTCCAAGTTAGGTGCATGTGTCGATCTGCTCGAGGGTAGGAAGGCTCTGCAGGAGGATCTGGATAGGCTGGACCAATGGGCTGAGGCCAACTGCATGAAGTTCAACAAGGCCAAGTGCCGGGTCCTCCACCTGGGGCTCAATAACCCCAAGCAGAGCTACAGGCTGGGAGATGAGTGGTTGGAGAGCTGCCAGGTGGAGAAGGACCTGGGAGTGATGGTGGCTAGTCGGCTGAATATGAGCCAGCAGTGTGCTCAGGTGGCCAGGAAGGCCAAGAGCATCCTGGCTGGAATAAGAAGCAGTGTGGCCAGCAGGGCTAGGGAAGTGATTGTCCCCCTGGACTCGGCTCTCGAGATTCTCTTCTGAAGGGTAAGCCACAGTATCTCTTTTCAAGTGTTCAGAAATTGTACTGATACAGAACGGATCATTTCCGTATCAACTCTTAGAATATGAAAAATCATGCAAATAAGCAATTGACATGATTATGCTTTTAGTGCTGCACAAGCTAACAGTAGTCAAGTGATCTTTGGCACTGAGGCCATGTTATTTTGCAAGTTAAAGTACTAAGTTAGGTAAATGCATGTTTTTAAACACAGTTTTCTTGGTGTAAGCACGTTTTCACTCTCTATTACTTATCTTTTACTTCTATATTCTTAATCTATTTCTTCAATAGTTTTGTGTAATTTTGTTTAGTTTCTTCTCCTACATGAATTCACTTGCATTCTGAATTACCTTTTTCGTCTCTTATGCTGTGATACACTTTTTCCTCTCTTGGACTTTTTCTTCATTGCTCTGCTGATCTAGACATAGTTCTATATCTCAATTTGTTCTTATTTCAGCCCACAAATAATTAGATTCCATTTACTTCTGAGGAAGATGTATCTCACTGCAGAAAGAAAGGAGTTCTCTGAGTAGCAAACAGATTGCACAAGAGCTAGCAAGGTCCACCCTATCTATCAGTCACTTCTGAACTAACTAGTGATGCACTGCTTCCCATGCTCTCTATCCCATGATACAGCAAAATAGAACCACTTCCACTCATCAAAGGCTCATCTCCTTCAAACAGGGATCAGTGTTACTTATGTTTCATGTGTTCATTCACGTGTCAAACACCAACATCTAGATTCCAAGATCTGTGTCCACGCTGATGGGTTCACACGGCACTCTCAGACTGTTCCATAAATCCTTAGAGCTCTTTGAAGCATGAGGCCCTCACCCTCAGACTTCGAAGTATGTTCCAATCTGGATAAACACATGTTGCCTAAATCAATCTCCCTGCACTTTGTAGTTTTACTGTAATATAATATGGTGGATTTTTTTTATTATTATTTTTCTTAATGGAAGGCTTAGAAGCAGGTGTTTTACTGACAGGAAGAATGAAAAGACGTCCCAGTTTTTCATTCCCTCTACAGCAGGTCAATCTTCATCAGCTGGCAGAATCATAATAGCCCATGCAGCTCACAGAACTGCAGTGAAATATGTCTCCGGTTAGCTAGACAAGAGAAGGTTGGTGTGCAGATGTAGACATGGGTTATAGGGAAATATATCAAAAGAAGTGGGAAGCAATAGCTGTAAAATAAGGCAACTGGAGAGGAACAGCAGACAATAGGACATAGTGAAAGTGAGAAAGGAGGAAAGGAAGAGCGAAGCTATAAAACTGAGTTACGGAAGAATCACTTTTCTTCCGGCTTTATTCAACTAAGAGACACATATTTTTGAACTGCGCTTTTCTCAGATTAGGAAAAGTGGTAAATATATCATGTAATCAGCCATTTGTATAGTTAAGGTGCTGCCCTGTGTTTAGGCAGAAGCAGCTGGAGTGAAGATTAGACTGGTTCAAAACAGAACAGGGTGTAATTATTTCAGCCCTCTGAGCCCAGATTTGTACTTTCCATGGGCAGCTGCAAGATAGCTAGAGAGCAGCTCTCTGCCATTTACAGATAGATCAGTGATTGTTTTCCACTTCCAAAATTAGATTTATTTTTGATTAATAAGCATCCAAACTCTTCTGTATCACCCTAGCTCTGTCAGAAAAGGAGAACAATGAAGAAAAAAAAGCGGGCGGGGGGAACGACGACACGTGGTATAAGCAACCCAGACAGTAAATCAACATTCCAATTCTCAACCAGACAAAAGTTCAAAATACTGAAAGGGTGTCAGAAAGCTTCCAGGAATTTTAGTCCACACTGAAGGTATTGGCACCCAGAGAGGACTGACAGCGTGAGTGTCTGCTTGACAAAGAAAGAACTAATCACGTGCGTCTACCATTTAAGTAACTTTCAAAGGGCAATCTGAATAAAGGAGGCAAAGGATTGAGCTTATAGGCTAACTACTGGTATACTGGTTCAAAATCCTCTGTGAAGAGAAGTTTGAGGTCTCTTACCTAAAGAGAAGGCTTAACAACCCTTCAAAATCAAAAGAGATTGACTTTGCAGTTTTTCACTTTCAGACTGAGATGAGAAAAGTAATTTAAAGAGTCTTAATTTTCTTTTATTGCTCAGAAGGCAGAGTTCACATAGGCAAAAAAGATAAGGACTTTAACGCTTAGAGAAAGGGGCACTGAATTTGTAAATTAAGTCAATGCGGAAACCCTTTCTTTCTACACATTCAAAAAAAAAAAGTGACCATAAAGGACAAAGAACAGGATGAATGTGTTTTACAAATGCTAGAAACATACATGTATGTAACAAGATTGCTGTATTAGAAACCTATGTTGAGGGAAAATTATGATTACATTGGAATGACAGAGATTTGGTTAAACCAAGCTATCAACTGGGAGATAAAATTACCAAGGTATAAAGTTTGCAGATGGGTGAGGTAAAACAAAAGTAATGAGGGAGGGAGTAATTTGCGTACAGGGAGAATACCGAATAAACAGCAATAAATGACACTAGGATTTTGGCTGACACAACAGGGACTATTGGAAGTAAACTGAAGAATGAGATATGGAAAAAGTTAGTCCTTGGACCTTGCCAGAGACTTTCAGGAGAGGATGAGAAAGCATATCAGGAAATGTTTTTACAGATGAAGGAAGTCTGTATTGAATCCAGCGTAACGATCCAGTGGAGGAGTTCAATTACCTAGACATTTCCTAGGAAAATGTTAGTGGGAAAAACTACCAAGCAAGCATGATTATAAGACTAATACAGGATTGCTTCCTTACAGAATATGCTCAAAAGCCACTCAGGCCACAGGAAAAGGGTAATGTGGATATAGTGACTAGAAATAAACTAGACACGATGAATGCAATGAAAGCTGGGAGGAGTATTACAATAAACATATAGGGCAGTGCATGTGGTTGCAATGCCATTAAGACTGGGGGGGTAAGTTGCACGTGCATGTTAAATAAAATCAGACCCTTACTGAACGTTAAATAAATTAAAATTAGCCCAAAAGAATCAAGCTTCACCAAAGGAAATGCAGGGAAAGATCTGAGATATCTTTAAGAACACATTTTCAAAATACAAGTAATTCATCAGGGATGAAGCCAGAAAAAAAACCTGCAATTGTATCAGGGAAGTGTAGTGCTTTATCTAGTCCCATTCACTGAACAATAGGAAAAGAAGCATCTTGTGGCCAGTAACACGTTTGAAACAGCATTCCCCATAAATTCCCCATGACCTGTGAGCCCATCTGTTTTGCTACTGGTACTGGAAGAAAAATGTGAGTAGATGAGAAGGGACTGCAGATGAAAAGTAGAGACTAGGTGTGAAGAGAGAAACGATACATGTTTAAATAGTTTCTCTGACATGTCCCTGTTTGCAGTGAATGAGGTTCACAAATGACCTTGCTGCCACACACAGAGCCTAATAGCCAACCTCCACAGCACATTACAGGCAGGCACTCACACCAATGTGAGGAACCTAGATTCAAGACCATATTTTGGCAAACAGAGATTGGACTCAGGAAGCTATTTCTTAAAAAATAAATAAATTAATTAAATTAAATTAAATTAAAAAGTTCATTTTATAAAAAGTAATTGCATTTATTATTTGGAAGTTTACTTCCTTGTATGGCTCAGTTTTAGCCGCTCTCCAGTTTTCTACAATTGACAGTTGACAATTTGTACGACTGGCCATTGCATGGACTTTTAATAATAACAACAACTAATAACAACAACAAAGTATGTGTGAGTTTTATTGATCTAAAAGTCAGTTTCCATACAGTTTTATCCCTGCATCTGCCTCTGGATCTGTAG
This sequence comes from Anas platyrhynchos, assembly GCF_047663525.1. Classification (NCBI taxonomy): domain Eukaryota; kingdom Metazoa; phylum Chordata; class Aves; order Anseriformes; family Anatidae; genus Anas; species Anas platyrhynchos. Next base: position 1,519,223 of record NC_092617.1, on the reverse strand, counting down.
ATTTTGCATGTCCAACTTTTAAGTCAAAGTTTGATATAAAATTTTGGTTCTCTAAGTAGCTTCTAAAGGTCTCAAGCTCATCACCAAGTTGATGATTAAACAGAAAAAGCAGTATGTAATCCTTTCCCTGAAAGGAACAGTATTTTAGGGGAAAAATAGCAAGGAGTAGATACATGCATAAACATCACAGGTCACAGTATGGCCAGCTGGATTGCTATGTCGCCTGACGTGTGGGTATGTGTACTCTGCCTTGCTTTTCTCCTTACACAGTGTGGTGATTTTACTCAGGTGGGCAGACAAGCTCCACCACAACCGCTCTCTCACTCCCCCTCCTCAAAGAGGAACAGGGAGAAAACACAAGCAAAAGGGCTCAAGGGTTGAGATAAGGACAGGGAGGACGCGCAGTAATTATTGTGACTGGTAAAACAGACTCAGCATAGGGGGACAGTAAGACTTACTGCCTATTCCTACGCAGCTAGAAAAGCGAGAAACAAAGGAAAGAAACCAAAAGCACCTATCCCCCCATCCACCCTCTTTCACCTCCTCCCCCCGAGTAGCGCAGGGGAGTGGGGGAATGGGGGTTTCGGTCAGTCTAGAGCGCTTCTCCACCGCTCCTTCTCAATCACTCTGGTCCCCTGTGCTGTGGGGTCCCTCCCACAGGATGCAGGCCTTGCTGAACTGACCTGGCGTGGGCTTCCCACAGGCAGCAGCTCTTCCAGAACTGCTCCCACATGGCTTCATACCATGGGGTCCATCCCTCAGGAGCAGACTGCTCCAGCACAGGTCCCCCACGGGCAGCAGCTCCTACCAGGTCACCTGCTCCTGCGTGGGCTCCTCCACGGGCTGCAGCGTGGAACCCTGCTCCACCGTGGTACTCCATGGGCTGCAGGGGGACAGCCTGCTTCACCATGGGCCTCACCACAGGCCGCAGGGGAACTTGTGCTGTGTGCCTGGAGCACCTCTCCCCCTCCTTCCTCACTGACTTTGGCGCCTGCAAGGCTGTTCCTCACTCCTCTCACTCTCCCAGCTGCTGTGTGGCGCAGTGTTGTGTTTTTTTTTTTTTTCCTAAATCTGCTCTCACAGAGGCGCAAAACAACATCACTTACTGGCTCAGCTCTGGCCAGCAGTGGGGCCCTTGCCAAACATGGGGCAGCTTCTAGATCCTCCTCACAGAAGCCACGCCTGTGGCCCCCTAACACCAAAACCTTGCCACGTAAACCCATGACACGGCAAGAGGCTCAGACTTTCTCTGCCTGCAACTACTCAAGAAATGAGAGTATCAGTAGCTTTCTCACACCAAGACAATTAGAACAAACGTTGAGGTTTGAAAGCCTATGGTTCTAAGGATTGAAGCCTATTTTTAACATTTTAGATGTTGCTTGGCATTCATAGAGCAGTGTTCAATGGTAGGCCTCACAGCTGGTTTCCTCTGGATTTCCGATAAGCCAACAAATTCCTCCTTCCGTTGATAGTAGTCTCACCCTAGTATACAACAGTCTTGTAGTAGCAAGTCCTGGTCCCTGCCAAATAATTATCAGTACAGGAAAGATCTGAGAAACGTTCTAAATGGATACTGTCAGTAGATGTTTGCAACGATTTTAAAAAATCTGAACAGAAACATTGAAGATCATACCCATGCAGGGAATGTGATTAGATCCTGTTTCAAGCATCTTAGCACTGAGACAAAACATCAGGGAAAAAACCAAAAACAAACGAACAAAAAAACAACTTTCAGATTTGTTTTTGAGAGTCTGAATAACACATTATCTCTTCTCATTTTATTGCTTATTAGACAGTATTGCCATTCACATATTTTTCTCCAACAATGAGTAACTCAAATGGCAAAAAGGTTGGAAAATAGTTCTGAAAAACACCAGTTTAATCAGGGATAGTTCACCAGTCTTGAGCCTGAAAAATGCCACGTCTCCAAATCCAGTCTTTCTTTTTTCTTTGAGTCTTGCTCCTGGCAAGAGGGATCTGGTGCAGAGAGACAGTTCTGCCCAGGAGCAGCTCCACTGCACAGCACAGCAGGGTTGGGGGCTCTGACCGCAGCTGGCACAAAGAGAGGAGAGAAGGAGAGAGGACTTGGAGGCAGTTGGGAGTGGGTGGATGCTGAGAGCTGCCTGCAGGAGAAATCTGCACAGCCCTTGACAAGGTAAATGTCTGGCTGCAGGGCCATGCAGCTGCAGGTCCTGGAAGTGTCTCCTCCTGGGTCTTGTTTCTGGGAGAGCAGTGGGCAATGCAGTAGGCTTTGAGACTGCTGCTGGATTGCACTGTGAGGTGAGGACGTCTGGCAGAAAGTCCATGGAGAGCCATAACCCAGCTTCCCCTGGACAGCCAGGAGCCAAGTGCTAAGCCTCCTCCAGACACTGAAGGGATGGAGCTGGGATGCTGGGACAGTCCAGCTTATGAATATTCATGTTTGTCCATGGGGTGTTCTCCTGGTCTTCAGGCTGCTCTCCAGCAGGATGCAGCTCTCTCTTGGCATCCTTGTGTTCTCCAGGTGCCACAAGGAGAAGACACCTCTGCACTAAGGCCATGTCCTTGCTGCTGACTGGCTGTCTGTGGGCAGCTGGAGTGACGCCTCTGTAGCCCTAGCAAAGAGGGAGAAGCTGAGATCCTGCTCATGCACTTGCAGACAAGGTGAGGATTCTGTCCATCTGCAGTGGGACTGGGGCTTCTCTGCTTTAAGCTCTCTACATATTGGGAAACAGTAGTGTGCTTGTTGTACTCAGCATAAGAAAATCAGCCTTGCTCTATACTGGAGGGAGGTGTTCTTTGCAACAACACTGCGAAGTTCATGGATCTTATAAATGGACTGAACTTCAGTTTCCCCCTTTTTCCTGCTTCCTGAATGCTTCACAGCAGGAAGGACTCCTCTGGAGCCCACAGGAATCCCCGCTCCCAGTGTCAGCCTCAGAAAGAATCATCCGGGACTCAAGCGGTAGAGCTGCAGAAAGATTCTCCTGCAAAGAGAGAGGCTTGGGATGAGAGTGCTCTAAGACTTTCAAAATGTTTTCCTCAGAGAAGTCTCTTCTAACTTTATTCTGCCTTCTCTTTTTCAACAGACAACTGTGTTCAATGTCAGAAAATGCCCAACAGCAGCTCTGTGAGCGAGTTCCTCCTGCTGCCATTCGCAGACACGCGTGAGCTGCAGCTCCTGCACTTTGCGCTCTTCCTGGGCATCTACCTGGCTGCCCTCCTGGGCAACGGCCTCATCCTCAGCGCTGTAGCCTGCGACCACCGCCTCCACACCCCCATGTACTTCTTCCTCCTCAACCTCGCCCTCCTCGACCTGGGATGCATCTCCACCACTGTCCCCAAAGCCATGGCCAATTCCCTCTGGGACACCAGGACCATCTCCTATCAAGGCTGTGCTGCATAAGTTCTCTTTTTCATCTTCTTCTTTGGTTCAGAGTTTTCAATTCTCACTGTCATGGCCTATGACCGCTATGTTGCCATCTGCAAGCCCCTGCACTATGGGAGCCTCCTGGGCAGCAGAGCTTGTGCCACCATGGCAGCAGCTGCCTGGGGCAGTGACTTTCTCCAAGCTGTCCTGCACATGGCCAACACATTTTCCCTGCCGCTCTGCCATGGCAATGCTGTGGAGCAGTTCTTCTGTGAAATCCCCCAGATCCTCAAGCTCTCCTGCTCAGATGCCTACCTCAGGGAATTTGAGCTACTTGTTTTCAGTTTTTCCTTAGTCTTTGGTTCTTTTGTTTTCATTGTTATTTCCTATGTGCAGATCTTCAGGGTGGTGCTGAGGATGCCCTCTGAGCAGGGCTGGCACAAAGCCTTTTCCACATGCCTCCCTCACCTGGCCGTGGTCTCCCTGTTTGTTAGCACTGTCATGGTTGCCTACTTGAAGCCCCCCTCCATCTCTTCGCCATGCCTTGACCTGGTGGTATCCGTTCTGTACTCAGTGGTGCCTCCAGCAGTGAACCCACTCATCTACAGCATGAGGAACCAGGAGCTCAAGGATGCCTTGAGGAAACTGATGAACTAATATTTAAAAAAAAAAAAAAAAAAAAAAGCCTATTGTCTTCTGCATATGACTCAGAATGCATTGCAGGAACAAGGTTTTCTTTTTAATAATTTTTCATACTCTGGAGAGTGCCATCACAAGCTCAGAGGTGTGGGTAGTAAGTTCAGCAATGGCTGGCCAGGCCATTGCTCATTGCTTCTTGAGGGATAAGATTTCCCAGAAGAGCAGGGCCTGCTGTATGTGCATGGGAGACATTGAAAGAGAAACCCAATGCTGGTGCTGGCAGGCACGTCATATGTGTGTGGAGAGATGAACACGAAGGAGCACAAAGGCCATCCGCTATTCCTAGAAGTCTCATGAAGGCCAGCTGGGCAGATAGCATCACAAGGCCAAGTAACGTCCCCTGGGAAGCCACCTGAAGGCAGCTCTGGGACGTTCCTCCTTGAACCGAGGTCTCTGTGCCCATTCCTCATGTCCTGGGGTATCTCAGAGGAGGGCAGAGCAGGGCGAGGCACCCCACAGCTGAGGTGTCTCCCAGCCTCTGGCAGTGACTGCAGGAGCTCTCTCTAAAGGCATGTGTGTATGAGGTCTGCTCAGATGTGGACACCTCACACAGCCCTGCCATTGCCCTGTGTGATTCCAGGAACAACCCCCAGTGTCCCTGTGAGATTCCTGGAACCCCTTTTGCATAGGTTCATTGCAGATGCCCCTCTCTGTTATGTCACACTACCCCGCCTTTCTCGACCGGGCTGTCAGGCATTTGGATCAGCAAGATTTCTGGGGACTTGAAAAATGTGGGCATCAAACGCATCTTCAGGAAGGGCAAGAAAAAGGATTGGCAGAACTGCAATTGTCACCTCTAACCCTGGGAATGTGATAGGGAAAGTCCTGCCACAGCCTTCTTCAGGCAGTTGGAGGAACCAAAGGAACTGCTGAAACAGAAGGGGAGGGGAAAGAAGGGAACGAGGTGAACCTGCACTTTAGCAAGGCCTTTGCCATGGTTTCCTGGGGTTCCCTTTAGCCACACTGGTGATATTTGGACTGAAAAAGGGGATGATGTTTTTGGGGGCAAGGTGTCAGTGGTACAAAGTCCTCCTTTCAGACAGTTACCAGCAGCATCCCTCAGTGATGGGCACTTGGGCCAACACTGTTGACACTCTTTGTTATCTCCCTTCATGATGGCATGGAGCGTATTTCTCAATCTCAGTCTTTTAAACATGCATTAATCTTTAATGCAATGACTCTCCCTCAGAGTGCTCTTCAAGGACAGAAGAAATGGAGGAGAAAAAAAAAAAAAAAAAGGAAAAAAAGAAAGAAGCATTAGAATTGTTGGGAAATGTGTTTTGGTAAATGTGTGTTTATGTAAAATGTATTTTCCTAAATGTTTGCATAAAACTATTGTTCAAGAAAGCATAATTTGATTTATTGCACTTCTCCATGGTGTTGTCAATGGAAAACTGTGTAAATAAATAATGAACATTCATAGAAAAAAAAAAAAGCTGGTGATGCTGGCAAGGGAGATTATTTCAGCTATTACTTAGAATCCTTTTTTGCACAGCTTTGAACTGTTTCTTCAATCTATTTTCATGGCTGGTTTCAGTTTTCCAGTCAGAGGTGGACACTGCCTCCAAGGTTTCCTTGGATAGCCGAGGGACCCAGGTGGGAAAAGTGACACAGGACCTAGGGGAGCCCTTCTGGAGCACAAGCTGGGGGGCACGAACTGGGGCTGGGCCCCTCAGGGGCTGTGCAGGGCTGCTACGCATGCTGTGCAGGGCCTGCCTACAGCATGCTGTGTCCTTCCATCCCACTAAGATGTCACTTCTGTCTCAGAAACTGACCGTCCCCATGCAGGGAGACAGGATCTTGCAGGCAATGTTTGAAAAGCTGCCCCAAACACAAGGACATATCTGGGGAGGTCAGGAGGCAAGATATCAAAAACTGCTCCAGACCATGGGGTCCATCCCTCAGGAGCAAACTGCTCCAACCTGGGTCCCCCACGGGCAGCAGCTCCTGCCAGGTCACCTGGTCCTGCGTGGGCTCCTCTCCACGGGTTACAGGTCTGGCCTGGAATCTGCTCTGGCAGGGGTCCTCCACAAACTACAACCTCTGTCAGTGCAGGTCCACCTGCTCCACCATGGTCTCCTCTACAGGTTGAAGGGGGACAGCCTGCTTCACCATGGTCCTCATCACAGGCCGCAGGGGACTTCTGCTCCGGGACATGGAGCACGTCTCCCCCTCCTTCATAACTGATCTTAGCACCTGCAAGGCTATTTCTCACTCCTCTCTTTCTCCCAGCTGCTGTTCTACAGCAGCTTTTTTTTTTTTTTTTTGCCTTTTTTTTTTTTTTTCTTCTGTTTAAATATGCTCTCACAGAGGTGCAAAGAATGTCGCTTATTGGCCCAGTTCTGGCCAGCAGTGGGGCCCTTATCTAACGTGGGGCAGCTTCTGGATTCTTCTCACCAAAGCCACCTCTATGGCCCCCCACTACCAAAACCATGCCACGTAAACCCACTCCATGCAGTCACACGGCATTCAAAGATGAATGTGAGGGGCCATGGATTTGATCTGCTTGTAGGCGACAAGGAGGAGATGAGAGGAAATGCTCTGATGACCTCAACTCTGCCTCAGGATCTCCTGCCCCAGCAGGAGGAATGTGACTGTGGCAGGGACTGTGAGGTCACTTCTGCCTCTGCAGTTGATAGGGCAACAGCAGCAACATGTCACAGAAAGGGCCTACGAGGTCACTTCTGAGTGACTTTGGCTATCCTCCAGTCTTCAGGCACCTCACCCATTCTCCAGGACCTTTCAAAGATGATAGAGAGCGGTTCGGCGATCACATCTGCCAGCTCCCTTAGCACACGCAGATGCATCCCATCGGGACCCAGGGATTTGTGTGTGTTGAGCCCACACAGACGCTCCCGAACCACTCCCACGTCCACCAGGGGGGAGCCCTCCATTTCCCAGACCCTTTGTCCTATTGCCAGGGGCGAGGAGTCCCGGGGGAGTGTCCCTGAAGCAAAGACTGACGCAAAGAAAGCATTCAGTATCTCTGCCTTCTCAACGTCTCCCTTGACCAGGAAACCCCCCTCATTCAGCAAGGGACCCACATTATCCCTAGTCTTCCTCTTGCCGTTTACATACTTGAAAAACCCTTCTTATTATCCTTTATCTCTTTCGCAAGCCTCATCTCTAGGTGGGCTTTAGCCTTCCTGGTCGCATCCCTGCAGGCCCTGACAACACTTCTATACTCCTCCCAAGAGGACAGGCCCTTTTTCCACATTTCACAGACCATCCTCTTCCATTTGATCTTATTGATGAGCTCCTTGCTCATCCACACAGGTTTCCTGCCCCCCTTCCCCGATTTCCTATTCCTTGGGATGCACCGATCCTGAGCATGGAAGAAGTGCTGCTTAAATGTAGCCCAGCTCTCACAAGCACCCTTGCTTTCGAGCAGCCTATCCTATGAGATACTCCCAAGCAGGTCCCGGAAGAGGTCAAAGTTGGCTCTTCGAAAGTCCAAGGTAGCAATCCTGCTTTCAGCCTTACTTTCTTTGCCTAGTTGCATGTGTGTTGAGGGATTTCTTGAAACAGCAAAAATCCCATGGCTTGCTGTAGCTGAGCAAACCAAGCTACCAGGGCAACTATGAGAAGTTCCCATGACAGTGTTCCCACAGCGCCAAACTCAGAAAATACTGTTACCAGCAGCTGGCCTCAAGGACTAGGTCTACGTGACCGTTAATCACAAAGGGGGTTGTTTTCCTGACTGCTAATCAAAAGGGGGGTTCTTTTCTTGCAGGTGGGGTTGTTTTCTTCTAGTTGTTTGTCTGAGTGCTTTTGACAAATAATCTTGTGTGAAACATTGTCCGCCCCTGTAAAGTTCACTATAAAAGTTGTGCTATTCGGGCAATAAAAGGGAGCAGCACGATCTGACTCTGCTGGTGTCTGTCGTGCTTTCGCCCGTGCTTCCTGCAACATATGGGGGGTGGGGGGGCATTTTGGGGTCCCAAAATATGAGGGGGGGGGTCATGAAACATATGGGGGGGGCACAGATGGGGGGGCTCCTGTAGGGTATGGGGGGGCGTTTTGGGGGTTCCTGGAACGGGGGGGGGGCAGGTAGGGTATTCGGGGGGGGCAGATTGGGGGGGGTCCCAGCTGGGGGGGGGGGCATTTGGGGTAGGGTAAGGGGGGCGAGTCCTAAACCGGGGGCGGGGGAGACAGAGTTTGGAGGGGGGGGGGCACTACCGATTGGGGGGGGGTCCAATTTTTTGTGGGAGAGGTCAGATTCTTTTGGGGGGGTGTCCAATTTTTTATGGGGGGGGGTCCAATTTCTTTTTGGGGGGGGTCCAATTTTTTTGGGGGGGCGCCGCACTTTTTGGAAGGGCTCTGATTTTTCTTTGGGGGGGTCCATTTTAAAGGGGGGGTGCTCCCATTTTAGGGGGGGGCTCCCATTTTTGGGGGGGGGGGGCGGTGTGTGTGGGGGGGCAGCGCTGACTCAGTGCCTATGATCGGGGGGGGGGGTCCCGAGCCCGGATCTCAGGGGGGGGGGCACGGGACCTGGTTGGGATTTTTTTTTTTTTAGGGGGGTGGGGCCCGGGGGGGTCCTTACTGGAGGCGGCCGGGCCGGCGGCCGCAGCGCAGGACCGTGATACAGCAGCGGCGGCGGCGGGGGGGGGGTGCCCAAGGGGGGGGCGCGGAGGGACGGCGGCAACGGGCCGCCCCTCCCCCCAACCGGGACCCGTCCCTGCTCCCGCACGCCCCCCCTCCCGCCGCCACTGCCGCCGTGGAGCCGACCCCATACCCTAAACCCCGCCCCCAAACCCCGCCCCCACCGCCGAAGCCCCGCCCTCTACTTCTAAAGCCCCGCCTCCCCCCTCCCTCCCTGCCGGCCGTTACCCGGCGGGCGCGGCCACGTGACCCCCCGCGCGCCTCCCTATTGGCCGGCGCCCCGGGGCGGCGCGCGGCGATTGGCGGAGGCGGCGCCCAATGGGAGCGCGGGGCGGGCGCGGTTTGAGTGTGAGCGCCGCAATGGCGGCGAGGCCCGGCGGCGGCGGCGGCGCCCGCCCGGTACCGGCCACGGCGGCGGCTGCGTCACTTCCGGCCGCCTCCCGGTTACCGGTGCGCAAGGCCCACGCCAAGCGCGCGGCGGCCGCGCCTGAGCCGGAGGCTCCCGAACAGGTTGGGCCCCGCTCCCGTTCCCGGTGCCGGTTCCGGTCTCACCCTCCCGTTCTCCCGTAGAAACGGCGCCGCTCCGGGCCCCGAGCGGGCTGGGCTCCCAGCAGCCGCGCCCCGTTGCGGGCTATCAGCGTCCCGACGGCACCAGGCCCAGGTAGGGCGGCACCGGGGGGGTCCCGGTTGTACCGGGGGGGTCCCGGTTCCACCGTTCGGTCGCGGTGACCCCCCCGTGCCCCCCCCCAGGGCTTCTCCGCAAGGCCATGACCGTCGCCGCAGCCCCCCAGGCCGGGAAAAAGGCCCCGGGGGCGGCTTCGGGATCGGCAGCGCCGCCTCCGGTACCGGGGGTGCGGCGGCGGGCGGCGGGGGACCCGAGGGGGCAGCTGGCGGAGCTGCGGGAGAAGATAAGGGGCCTGGAGGATGACAACCGGCAGCTCCGGGAGCAGCTGCAGCACAGCCGGGCCCGGGAGGAGGAGCTGGAGGGACAAGTGAGGTGAGAGCCCCGGTAACACCCCCCCCCCCCGCTACCGGTTTGCACCCTCCCGGTAACCGGGGACCCCTCCCCTGACCCCTCTGGTACCCAGAGACCCCCCTCCGGTAACCAGTGACCCTCTTCCTTCCCCCTCCGGTACCGGGAACCCCCCTCTGGGTACGGAAGACCCCTCCCCTTCCCCCTCCGGTACCCGGGGACCCCTGTCCGGTACTGGAGACCCCCCCCTCCGGTAACGGCACCCCCCTGGTGCCTCCCAGCTCTCTGCGCACGGAGCTGCAGCAGTCCCAGGAGGAGCGGTCCCGGTGGCAGCGGGAGGCGGAGGCGCAGGCGGCCGAGCGGCAGCGGCTGGCGGCTGAGCTCCAGGAGCGGCACCGGCAGCTGGAGGAGCTCCGGGAGGCGGCGCGGGACCGGGAGGAGCAGCTGGGGGCCGCCCAGGTGGGTACGAGGCTGATTTCCCCCCCCCCCCCCCACAGGGCAAAACCAGCAAAACGCGGGATTCTGCCCCAAAATGGGCTGCGAGGAGCGCAGCTGGAGATGCTTCGGGGGGCTTTTTACCCGATTTCGGGGTGTTTTGCCGGATTTTTCCCCAGTTGTTGTCTTCTCCCAAATTATTCCCCGTACCCCCCTAAATTATTATCTTAGGCTCCCCTGATTATTGGGGTCTTCCCCCCCAACCCTTCCTGATATTGGGGCATTTCCTCCAGATTTTGGGGGCTCTTCCCCGAATTCTGCTTGGCTTTTCCCGCAAACTTTGGGGGAGTTTCCACCAATTCTGTGTGTTTCCCAACCAAATCTTGGTGGGTTTCCCCTCCCCCTGTATTCTGGATGGTTTTTCCCCATGTTTTTTGGGGGGCTCTTCCCAAAGGTTTTATAGGTTATTTCCCCAAATTCTTGGTGCTTTTTCTACAAGCTCTTCGCGGACGGGGTACCCAAGTTCTGTGCGTTTTTTCCCTAAAGTTTTGAATTTTTACATCCAATTCTGGGCGCCCCCGTCTTGGCCGACGGCGTTGGGCGCCTCTTGGCCAACGGGGTCGGGCCTTTCCCCCCCAGGCGGAGCTGCGGGCGCTGGCGGGGGCGCAGGAGGAGCATTTGCACGCGCTGGAGATGGAGCGGCGCCGCCTGCACAACCAGCTGCAGGAGCTCAAGGTGCACCGGGGGGGCTGACACTGAAAATATCAATAATAATTTAAAAACCAGGATTCACTTCGGGGGATTTTTCACCCCAAGATGTAAAAAATAATAAAAATAATAAATAATAGTAATAATAATAACATTAGTATTTCATGTTTTGTTTTTGTCAAAATTAAAAAAAAAATGTTTTTTTTTTTTGCTCAAACTTTTCTTAAAATAACATTCCTGTTTTTTCCTCAAAGTTAAAAAATATCATTTATTCTTTTTTCTCAAAATTGAAAAACAAAACCTTTTTTTAGTTTGCTCAAAATTGAAATAAAAAATCATCTCTCTTTTTTTGATTTTTACTGAAATTTTAAAAAGTCAAAAGAACACTTCTTTTATTTCTCAAAATTTAAAATCGAATAACTCATTTCATTTTTTGAGCTTTTTTGCTCAGAGTTTAACAAATACATATGTTTTTGCCCCAAATTTTTAAAAATACAAAAACAAATCATTTTTTTGCTCAGTTAAAAAAAAAAAAAAAACACTTGATTTTCCCTCAAATTAAAAAAAAATATATAAAATGCTTAGTTTTTCTTGCTCAAAATTAAAAAAATACATAGTTTCTTTTAGGTTTTGCCCCAAATCTATAAACAACAGAATGGTCATGGTTCGTTTCTGGTTTTTTGTTCAAAATTTTAAGAGTATATAAGAATATAAATATTTAACTCTGCAAGTTTTTCTTATATATCCATACTTTACAGAAAAATACAGAATCTGTCTGACAAGTGGCAGTCGGGCAGGGCTCAGGGCTGTGGCAATTGGGGCCACGTCAGGTCACCATTGGGATCCCCCAAAGCTCCGTTTTAGGGCCAGTCCTCTTCAAGTCTTCGATATTCTACAAAATACCTTTTTTTCCCTTTTTTTTTCCCCCTCCCCAGGGGAACATCCGCGTCTTCTGCTGTGTGCGCCCGCTGCTGGCGGCCGAGCAGGAGGCGCAGAAGGGGCTGGAGCACCTCCACTTCCCCCCGGAGGACAACAAGACGCTGGTGCTCTGCAGGACCGAGGGGGTGAGCGCAAATTTGGGGTGCCCCGACCCCAAATCAGGGCTGGGGGGGGGCATCCCCTGCTGCTCCCGCTCCCAAATCCTCCACGGCCCTATAAGCGGGCGGCCCTATAACGGCGGCGGGCGTCCCTATAACTGGGGCAGGCAGCCCTATAAGCCCGATATCTCCCCTTATTGCACATTGGGCTGGGAATAGGGCTCGTGGTGACCCCCTCAAATCCTGACACGTCCCCCCCTGACCCTATTTCCCCCCCCGACCCTAATTTCCCACCCCAGTCCCATACGGGGCGGCGGGGCGAGGGGCGCTACGACTTCAGCTTCGACCGCGTCTTCCCGCCCGGCGCCTCGCAGGAGGACGTCTTCGAGGAGATCGCGCTGCTCGTGCAGGTGCCCCCCCATAAAGGAACCCCCTTTTCCCTAAAATTGCCCGTTTCCCCCGTGTTTCACCCCAAAGTGCCTCCATCACCAACCAAACCCCCCCAAGTGCTCCCCAGGGTCCCCATTTCTACCTTTTTTCCCCCATAGAACCCCCGTTTACCCCCCCAACCCTCCCCAAACTGTCCCCCAAGGGCCCTTTTTCCCCATTTCCCCCCAAATTGCCCCCGTTTCCCCCATAAATCCCCCTCTTTCTCCACCAAGGTCCCAGTTACCACCCATTTCCCCCCCCTCAGACCCCCCTGTCTTCCTTTATTTCCCCCAGACATGTCCCATTTCCCCACAAAGCGCCCCCGTTTGACCCAAGTGACCCCAAAGGCCCCCCAGTTTCCACCCCAAAGTGCCCCTATTTCCCCCGGTTTCCACCCCAAAGCCCCCTGTTTGCCCCTGAACTCCCCCCAAAGTCCCCCCATTTCTCCCTCAACTGACCTCAATGCCCCCTCTTCCCCCCCTAAGTGCTCCCATTTCCCCCATAACTGCTTCTTTCTGCCAGTTTCCCCCCAGATGCCCCTGAACTGACCCCAAAGCCCCCCCATTTCCCCCAGAAATGCCCCTGTATCTGCCCATTCCCCCCATAAGTGCCCCTGTTTGCCCCCATTCTCCCCGCAAATACCCTCGTTCACCCCAAATGCCCCCATTTGCCCCTGAACTCCCCCCAAAGACCCCCTATTTCCCCCCGTTTCCCCCATAAATGCCCCAGTTTCCACCCCAAATGCCCCCATTTCCCCCTCATTTCCCCCCAAAGACCCCTATTTCCCTCCCATTTTCCCCACAAGTGCCCCCATTCCCCCCAGTTTCCACCCTATTTCCCACCCCCAAGGAGCCCTATTTCCTCCCAGGTTCCACCCCAAATCACAGAATCACAGAATTACAGAATTTCTAGGTTGGAAGAGACCTCAAGATCATCGAGTCCAACCTCTGACCTAACGCTAACAGTCCCCACTAAACCATATCCCTAAGCTCTACATCTAAACGTCTTTTAAAGACTTCCAGGGATGGTGACTCCACCACCTCCCTGGGCAGCCTGTTCTAGTGTCTAACAACCCTTTCAGTAAAGAAGTTCTTCCTAACATCTAACCTAAAACTCCCCTGGCGCAACTTTAGCCCATTCCCCCTCGTCCTGTCACCAGGCACGTGGGAGAACAGGCCATCCGCCACCTCGCTACAGCCTCCTTTGAGGTATCTGTAGAGAGTGATAAGGTCGCCCCTGAGCCTCCTCTTCTCCAGGCTGAACAAGCCCAGCTCCCTCAGCCACTCCTCGTAGGACTTGTTCTCCAGGCCCCTCACCAGCTTCATCGCCCTTCACTGGACCCGCTCAAGCACCTCGATGTCCTTCTTGTAGCGAGGGGCCCAAAACTGAACACAGTACTCGAGGTGCGGCCTCACCAGAGCCGAGCCCAGGGGGACGATCACCTCCCTAGCCCTGCTGGTCACAGTGTTTCTGATACAAGCCAGGATGCCGTTGGCCTTCTTGGCCACCTGAGCACACTGCTGGCTCATATTCAGCCGACTGTCCACCATCACTCCCAGGTCCTTCTCTGCCTGGCAGCTCTCCAACCACTCATCTCCCAGCCTGTAGCTCTGCTTGGGGTTATTGCGCCCCAGGTGCAGGACCCGGCACTTGGCCTTGTTGAACTTCATGCAGTTGACCTCAGCCAAAGACCCCTATTTTGCCCCCAAAACCCCTATTTCCCCCATTTCCCCCAGAAATGCTCCTGTTTCTTTCCATTCTCCTCAAAAGTGCCCCTGTTTGGCCCAGTTTCCACCCCAAAGGCACCCAAAGTGCCCCATTACCCCCCCCAAATCATAGAATCATAGAATCATAGAATATCCAGAGTTGGAAGGGACCCTTAAGGATCATCAAGTCCAACTCTTGACACCGCACAGGTCTACCCAAAAGTTCAGACCATGTGACTAAGTTCACAGTCCAATCTCTTCTTAAATTCAGACAGGCTCGGTGCAGTGACCACTTCCCTGGGGAGCCTGTTCCAGTGTGCAACCACCCTCTCTGTGAAGAACACCCTCCTGATGTCAAGCCTAAATTTCCCCTGCCTCAGCTTAACCCCGTTCCCGCGGGTCCTGTCGCTGGTGTTAATGGAGAAAAGGTCTCCTGCCTCTCGACACCCCCTTACGAGGAAGTTGTAGACTGCGATGAGGTCTCCCCTCAGCCTCCTCTTCTCCAGGCTGAACAGGCCCAGTGCCCTCAGCCGTTCCTCGTACGTCTTCCCCTCCAGGCCTTTCACCATCTTCGTAGCCCTCCTCTGGACACTCTCCAACAGTTTCATGTCCTTTTTATACTGTGGTGCCCAGAACTGCACACAGTACTCGAGGTGAGGCCGCACCAGCGCAGAGTAGAGCGGGACAATCACCTCCCTCGACCTGCTAGCGATGCCGTGCTTGATGCACCCCAGGACACGGTTGGCCCTCCTGGCTGCCAGGGCACACTGCCGGCTCATATTCAACTTGCTGTCTACCACGACCCCCAGATCCCTCTCTTCTAGGCTGCTCTCCAGCGTCTCATCGTCCAGTCTGTACGTGCAGCCAGGGTTTCCCCGTCCCAGGTGCAGGACCCGGCACTTGCTCTTATTGAACTTCATGCAGTTGGCGATCGCCCAGCTCTCCAACCTATCCAGATCCCTCTGCAAGGCCTTTCCACCCTCATTCAAGTCCACAACTCCTCCAAGTTTGGTGTCATCAGCATACTTGCTCAAAATGCCTTCTATTCCTACATCCAGATCGTTTATAAAAATATTGAAAAGTACCGGTCCTAAAATGGAGCCTTGAGGGACCCCACTGGTGACCGCCCGCCAGCCTGACGCAGCCCCATTCACCATAACCCTTTGGGCCCTGCCCGTTAGCCAATTGCTCACCCATCGTATGATGTTTTTATTTAGCTGTATGCTGGACATTTTGTCCAGTAGGATCCTATGGGAAACCGTGTCAAAAGCCTTGCTGAAGTCCAAAAAAATCACATCAGCTGGTTTCCCTTGGTCCACCATACGGGTGATCTTATCATAAAAGGAAATCAGGTTAGTTAGGCAGGACCTACCCTTCACAAACCCATGCTGGCTGGGACCAATGACTGCTTTGTCCCCCAGGTGCGCCTCAGTAAATTCGAGAACCATCTTCTCCATGATTTTACCAGGCACTGACGTGAGACTGACAGGCCTGTAATTGCTAGGGTCTTCTTTCTGACCCTTCTTGAAAATCGGCACAACATTTGCCAGCTTCCAGTCTACCGGGACCTCTCCAGATTCCCAGGATCGTTGAAAAATAATTGAGAGAGGTTCCGCGATGACGTGCGCCAGCTCTTTCAGCACCCGGGGATGAATCCCATCCAGACCCATGGACTTGTAGGGATCCAGGTAGAGTAGCAATGCCCTCGTTCACCCCAAATGCCCACGTTTGCCCCCCCCCTATCACCCCAAAGACCCCTATTTCCCCCCTGTTTCTCCCCGTTTCCCCCATAAGTGCCCCCATTCCCCCCAAGTTTCCACCCCAAATGCCCCCATTTCCCCGCAAAGATCCCTATTTTGCCCCCGTTTACCCCATAAGTGCCCCCATTTCCCCCAGTTTCCACCCTATTTCCCTCCCAAAGATCCCTATTTCCCCCCAGTTTCCCCCCCCCCACAAGACCCCATTTGCCCCTGAACTCCCTCCAAAGACCCCTATTTCCCCCCCATTTCCCCCCAAAGATTCCTATTTTGCCCCAGTTCCCCCCAGTTTCCACCCTAAATGCCCCCATTTGCCCCTGAACTCCCCCCACAGACCCCTATTTCCCCACCATTTCCCCCCAAAGACCCCTATTTCACCCCTGTTTACCTCTGAACTCCCCCCAAAGACCCCTATTTTCCCCCAAAAGACCCCTTTTTCCCCCCATTTGCCCTATAAACCCCCCCGTCCCTCCCCCAGTCGGCCCTGGACGGGTACCCCGTCTGCATCTTCGCCTACGGGCAGACGGGCAGCGGCAAAACCTACACCATGGAGGGGCCGGGGGGCGCCGACCCCACAAGTTGGGGGGTGATCCCCCGCGCCGTGCGGCACCTCTTCGGGGGCGCCCGCCAGCTGGAGCACAAAGGGTGGCAGGTGAGGCACCGAGTTTTGGGGGGGGTTGGGGGCTTTTTTGGGGGGGTTTAGGGCTTTTGGGGGGCTTTTGGGGCTTTTGGGGGGGGAGTTAGGACTTTCAGGAGCTTCTTTGGGGGGCGTTTAGAGCTTTTAGGGCTTCTTTGGGGGGCGTTTAGGGCTTTTGGAGGCTTCTTTGGGTATGTTAGCGCTTTTGGGGGTGCCTTAGGGCTTCTGGGGGACTTTTTTGTGGGCGGTTAGGGCTTTTTGGGGGGTTTTGGGGGAGGCTTTTTGGGGGGGGTTAGGGCTTTTTTGGGGGATTACGGCTTTTGAGAGCTTTTTTATGGGGGGATTAGGTGTTTTAGGGGCATTTTTGGATGGGGTTTTGAGCCTTTTGGGGGTTTAAGGTGTTTGGGGGATGTTTAGGTCTTCTTGGGGTAATTTTCAGTGGGGGTTAGGGCTTTTGGGGGGCTTTTAGGGGGATTAGGGCTTTCTGGAGGCTAATTTAGATATTTTGGGGGCTTTTTTTGGGGGGTTAGGGCTTTGGGGTCTTTTGGGGGGCTTTTTTTTGGGGGGATTAGGGCTTTTGGGGGCTAATTTAGGGCTTTGGGGAGCTTTTTTTAGGGGTATTTGGTCTTTTAGGGGTTTTTTTGAGGGGGTTTTGAGCCTTCTGGGACGTTTGGGGGTTTAAGGTGTTTGGGGGGTTTAGGGCTTCTTGTTTTTATTTTGGGGGGGGTTAGGGCTTTTGGGGGGCTTTTGGGGGGGGTTAGGGCTTTCTGGAGGCTTTTTTGGGGCTTTTTGGAGGGTGTTAGGGATTTGGGGGGCTTTTTGGGGGGCTTTTTTGGGGTGTTATGGCTTTGGGGGGCTTTTTGAGGGGAAGTAGGGCTTTTGGGGGGGTTTAGGGTGGGTTTTGGGGGGAATTTCTTTAGCTTTGGGGACTTTGGGTCTGCTCTTTTGGGGGCTCTTTGGGGTTCTTTATAGGGTTTGAAGGCTTTTGGTGGTTCTTTAGGCACTCGGGGCCCCTTTTTGGGGGGATTTTGCGCCCCCCTGACCCCCCCAAAGTACAGTTTCAGCGCCAGCTTTCTGGAGATCTACAACGAGGCGCTGTGGGACCTGCTGGGGGGGGACAGGGGGGGCGAGCTGGAGATCCGCCACGTCAGGATAAATGCCAAGCCAGCGGGCAGCGGCTGCGCGAGACCCAAGCCATCAACAGCAGCCTGGCCACGCTGGGGCTGCTCATCATGGCCATCTCCAACAAGGTGCTGATTTTGGGGGGAAAAAAGAGCGATTTTGGGGCCACGACCCCAAAATGTTGTCGCTTTCCTCCCCATTCTATAACGGGATTTGTCCCCGTAGGAGCCGCACGTGCCATACCACAACAGCAAGCTGACCTACCTGCTGCAAAACTCGCTGAGGGGCAACGCCAAAATGTGAGCGGGGTTTTTTTTTTTTAGGGTGACGGGGTGGTTTTAGGGTCAAGGGTGTAGGGTGCACCCCGCTCAGACACCCCGCTATGCCGTGGATCGCCCCCACCCAGGCTCATGTTCGTCAACATCTCGCCGCTGGAGGAGAACTTGGCCGAGTCGCTCAGCTCCCTGCGCTTTGCCAGCAAGGTTTGGGGGAAATAATGGGGTTTTGGGGGGGTTGGGGGAGGGTTTGGATCAGGGTGGGGATGGGGAAGGGTTTTGGGGGGGTTTTCGGGGATGGTTTTGGAGGGAGGGAATGGGGAGGGCTTGGGGAGGAGGGTTGAGGTTGGGGAGGAGGGTTTGGGGTGGTTTTGGGGGAAGAATTTGGGGGGGGTGAATATTATGGTATGGGGGGAGTTTGGGGTGGATTTGGGGATCTTTGGGATGTGGTGATTTGGGGTGGCGTGGGAAATCTGCGGGCAGAGGTTGGGGGAGATGTAGGATGTGTTGGGGGTGCTCGGGGGGGGGAACGTGGGGATGGGTTCAGGGGGCACAGGTGGGCAGGTTTGGGGTGAGTTTGGGATGTGGGGGGTTGGTTTGGGGCATTATAGGGCAAATTTGGGGCACAGGGGGTGATTTGGTAGGGTTATGGGATATGGGGTGCAGGTTTTGGGGGTTATATGGTGAGTTTGGGATACAGGGTATCCCAAATACATGGGACGTGAGTTGGGGATTTTAATGGGGATAAAGGGCAGATTTGGGATACTGGGGGTGATTTGGGGGGGCTATGGCATACGGGGGGCAGGTTTGGAGGTTTATGGGGCAGGTTTTTGGGGGTTATGGGGTGGATTTGGGATGGGGGGGTGGGGGGGGTTGGGGGTTATAGGGCAGGTTTGGGATACGGGGGACAGATTTGGGATATGATGGAGGGTGATTTTGGGGTTATGAGATTGGTTTGGAATATAGGGGGTGTGATTTATGGGGGTTTGGGGGGGGTTATAAGGCAGGTTTGGGATATGGGGCGTGATTTGGGGGGATTAGGGGGTGGGTTTGGGATATGGGGGTGTGAGTTGGGGGATTTAGTGGGGATAAAGGGCAGATCTGGGATACGGGGATGATTTTGGGGGGTTTATGGGATATGGGGTTGTCCTGGTTTCAGTTAGAACAGAATTAATTTTCTTCCTAGGAGCTGGTGGAATGCTGTGTGTTGGCTTAGCATGAGCAGAGTGCTGATAACCCCCCGATGTCTGAATTGTTGCAGAGCAGTGCTTACACCAAGCCAAGGACGTCTCCGCTTCTTGCTCTGTCCTGCCAACGGGCAAGAGCTGTGAAGGGACAGAGCCAGGGCAGGTGACCCAAAGTAGCCCAAAGGGGTATTCCATCCCATCTGGGGTCATGCTAAACAATAGATAGGGGTGGCTAGCTGGGGGAGGGGGCCAGACTGCTCGGGGTGAGGCTGGGCATCGGTCAGCGAGTGGTGAGCAATTGCATTGTGCATCACTTGTTTGTACATACTATTCGTGGTAGTACTATTGTCATCATTGTATTATTATTATTGTTATTGTTATTGTTATTGTTGTTATTATTTTTGTTATTATTATTTTTGTTATTATTGCTATTATAATTATTGTTATAATTATTATTTTCCTGTCTTATTAAACTGTCTTTATGTCAACTCACGGGCTTCACTTTCCATTTCTCTCCCCCTTCGCAGAGAGGGAGGGGGAGGGTGAGCGAACGGCTGCGTGGTGTTTAGCTGCCGTCCAGGTTAAACCACAACAGTCTTTTTGGGCTTTGTACAGGTAAAATAAAAATGTTGAGGCATTTGGCTGGCTAGCTCCGTCGGTAGAGCATGAGACTCTTAATCTCAGGGTCGTGGGTTCAAGCCCCAGCGTTGGGTGCCAAAAAGACTGTCGAGGACCACCCGTCAGTTTGCATTAATTTTAAGTTTTAAGTTTTAAGTTAAATTTTAAGTTTGCATTTAATTTTTAAGACTGTTTCTTGCTGACATTTTGTTTCCCCCCGCGATGGCTCAAAGCAGCCCTGGCCCCTTCTCGCAGCCCCCAGCCCCGGGCTGCACCCGGGGGGGCAGCGCTCCCCCCCTGCCCACCGTGCTGCCGGGGCTGGGGACAGGCCCCGTGCTGTTATTATACCACTAACACTTAATTGTCGTGTTTACGCTCGATTTTGGTATGGGGGGGGCGTTTTGGGGGGTCCTGGAATGGGGGGGGGGGCAGGTAGGGTATTGGGGTGGGCAGATTGGGGGGCTTCCAGGTGGGGGGGGGGGCATTTGGGGTAGGGTAAGGGGGGCGAGTCCTAAACCGGGAGGGGGGGGATAGAGTTTGGGGAGGGGGGGTCACGCAGTTTGGGGGAAGCACTACCAATTGGGGGGGGGTCCAAATTTTATTTGGGGGGTCCAATTTTTTAGGGGGGGTCCAATTTTTTTGGGGGGGGGGTCTAACTTCTTTGGGGGGGGTCCAATTTCTTTTTGGGGGTGTCCAATTTCTTTGGGGGAGGTCCAATTTTTTGGGGGAGAGGTAAGATACTTTTGGGGGGATGTCCAATTTTTTATTGGGGGGGTCCAATTTTTTTGGGGGGGGGGCAACTTCTTTGGGGGGGTCCGATTTCTTTCTGTGGGGGGTCCAATTTCTTTGGGGGGGTCCAATTTTTTTGGGGGGGGTCCAATTTTTTTGGGGGGTGGTCGCCGCACTTTTTGGAAGGGCTCCGATTTTTTGGGGGGGTCCATTTTAAAGGGGGGCGGCTCCCATTTTGGGGGGGCTCCCATTTTTTGTTGCCTCCCCCCTCCTCCCGGCGGGCTCGGCCGCGGCTGCGCGGCCACGTGACCCCCCGCGCGCCTCCCTATTGGCCGGCGCCCCGGGGCGGTGCGCGGCGATTGGCGGAGGCGCCGCCCAATGGGAGCGCGGGGCGGGCGCGGTTTGAGTGTGCGCGCCGCAATGGCGGCGGGGCCCGGCGGCGGCGGCGGCGCCCGCCCGGTACCGGCCACGGCGGCGGCTGCGTCACTTCCGGCCGACCTCCGGGTCATCGGGGCGCAAGGCCCACGCCAAGCGCGCGGCGGCCGCGCCTGAGCCTGAGCCGGAGGCTCCCGAACAGGTTGGGCCCCGCTCCCGTTCCCGGTGCCGGTTCCGGTCTCACCCTCCCGTTCTCCCGTAGAAACGGCGCCGCTCCGGGCCCCGAGCGGGCTGGGCTCCCAGCAGCCGCGCCCCGTTGCGGGCTATCAGCGTCCCGACGGCACCAGGCCCAGGTAGGGCGGCACCGGGGGGGTCCCGGTTGTACCGGGGGGGTCCCGGTTCCACCGTTCGGTCGCGGTGACCCCCCCGTGCCCCCCCCAGGCCGGGAAAAAGGCCCCGGGGGCGGCTTCGGGATCGGCAGCGCCGCCTCCGGTACCGGGGCTGCGGCGGCGGGCGGCGGGGGACCCGAGGGGGCAGCTGGCGGAGCTGCGGGAGAAGATAAGGGGCCTGGAGGATGACAACCGGCAGCTCCGGGAGCAGCTGCAGCACAGCCGGGCCCGGGAGGAGGAGCTGGAGGGACAAGTGAGGTGAGAGCCCCGGTAACACCCCCCCCTCCCGCTACCGGTTTGCACCCTCCCGGTAACCGGGGACCCCTCCCCTGACCCCTCTGGTACCCAGAGACCCCCCTCCGGTAACCAGTGACCCTCTTCCTTCCCCCTCCGGTACCGGGAACCCCCCTCTGGGTACGGAAGCCCCCTCCCCTTCCCCCTCCGGTACCCGGGGACCCCTGTCCGGTACTGGAGACCCCCCCCTCCGGTAACGGCACCCCCCTGGTGCCTCCCAGCTCTCTGCGCACGGAGCTGCAGCAGTCCCAGGAGGAGCGGTCCCGGTGGCAGCGGGAGGCGGAGGCGCAGGCGGCCGAGCGGCAGCGGCTGGCGGCTGAGCTCCAGGAGCGGCACCGGCAGCTGGAGGAGCTCCGGGAGGCGGCGCGGGACCGGGAGGAGCAGCTGGGGGCCGCCCAGGTGGGTACGAGGCTGATTTCCCCCCCCCCCCCCCCACAGGGCAAAACCAGCAAAACGCGGGATTCTGCCCCAAAATGGGCTGCGAGGAGCGCAGCTGGAGATGCTTCGGGGGGCTTTTTACCCGATTTCGGGGTGTTTTGCCGGATTTTTCCCCAGTTGTTGTCTTCTCCCAAATTATTCCCCGTACCCCCCTAAATTATTATCTTAGGCTCCCCTGATTATTGGGGTCTTCCCCCCCAACCCTTCCTGATATTGGGGCATTTCCTCCAGATTTTGGGGGCTCTTCCCCGAATTCTGCTTGGCTTTTCCCGCAAACTTTGGGGGAGTTTCCACCAATTCTGTGTGTTTCCCAACCAAATCTTGGTGGGTTTCCCCTCCCCCTGTATTCTGGATGGTTTTTCCCCATGTTTTTTGGGGGGCTCTTCCCAAAGGTTTTATAGGTTATTTCCCCAAATTCTTGGTGCTTTTTCTACAAGCTCTTCGCGGACGGGGTACCCAAGTTCTGTGCGTTTTTTCCCTAAAGTTTTGAATTTTTACATCCAATTCTTGGCGCTCCTGTCTTGGCCGACGGCGTTGGGCGCCTCTTGGCCAACGGGGTCGGGCCTTTCCCCCCCAGGCGGAGCTGCGGGAGGTGTCGGGGGCGCTGTCGCGGCGCGAGGCGGAGGTGTCGGAGCTGCGGGCGCTGGCGGGGGCGCAGGAGGAGCATTTGCACGCGCTGGAGATGGAGCGGCGCCGCCTGCACAACCAGCTGCAGGAGCTCAAGGTGCACCAGGGGGGCTGACACTGAAAATATCAATAATAATTTAAAAACCAGGATTCGTTTCGGGGGATTTTTTGCCCCAACATGAAAATAATAATGATAATAATTGATAATAAATAATAATAATCGTTCATTTTTTGTTTATGTCAAAATTTAAAAAAAAGGTTTTTTTTGCTCAAACTTTTTTTAAAATAACATTCCTCTTTTTTCCTCAAAGTTAAAAAATATCATTTATTCTTTTTTCTCGAAATTGAAAAACAAAACCTTTTTTTAGTTTGCTCAAATAAAAAATCATCTTTCTTTTTTTGATTTTTACTGAAATTTTAAAAAGTCAAAAGAACACTTCTTTTATTTCTCAAAATTTAAAATAGAATAACTCATTTCATTTTTTGAGCTTTTTTGCTCAGAGTTTAACAAATACATATGTTTTTGCCCCAAATTTTTAAAAATACAAAAACAAATCATTTTTTTGCTCAGTTAAAAAAAAAACACTTAATTTTCCCTGAAATTAAAAAAAAATATATTAAATGCTTAGTTTTTCTTGCTCAAAATTAAAAAAATACATAGTTTCTTTTAGGTTTTGCCCCAAATCTATAAACAACAGAATGGTCATGGTTCGTTTCTGTTTTTTTGTTCAAAATTGTAAGAGTATATAAGAATATAAATATTTAACTCTGAAAGTTTTTCTTATATATCCATACTTAAATACAGAAAAATACAGAAAAATAATCTGTCTGACAAGTGGCAGTCGGGCAGGGCTCAGGGCTGTGGCAACTGGGGCCACGTCAGGTCACCATTGGGATCCCCCAAGGCTCCGTTTTAGGGCCAGTCCTCTTCAAGTCCTCGATATTCTACAAAATACCTTTTTTTCCCTTTTTTTTTCCCCCCTCCCCAGGGGAACATCCGTGTCTTCAGCCGCGTGCGCCCGCTGCTGGCGGCCGAGCAGGAGGCGCAGAAGGGGCTGGAGCACCTCCACTTCCCCCCCGAGGACAACAAGACGCTGGTGCTCTGCAGGACCGAGGGGGTGAGCGCCAATTTGGGGTGCCCCGACCCCAAATCAGGGCTGGGGGGGGCACCCCCTGCTGCTCCCGCTCCCAAATCCTCCACGGCCCTACAAGCGGGCGGCCCTATAACGGGGGCAGGAGGCCCTATAAGCCCGATATCTCCCTGTATTGCACATCAGGCTGGGAATAGGGCTCGTGGTGACCCCCCCAAATCCTGACACGTCCCCCCCGACCCTATTTCCCCCCCCGACCCTAATTTCCCCCCCCAGTCCCATACGGGGCGGCGGGGCGAGGTGCGCTACGACTTCAGCTTCGACCGCGTCTTCCCGCCCGGCGCCTCGCAGGAGGACGTCTTCGAGGAGATCGCGCTGCTCGTGCAGGTGCCCCCCCATAAAGGACCCCCCCTTTTCCCCAAAATTGCCCGTTTCCCCCGTGTTTCACCCCAAAGCGCCTCCATCGCCACCCAAACCCCCCCAAGTGCTCCCCAGGGTCCCCATTTCTACCTTTTTTCCCCCATAAATCCCCCCGTTTACCCCCCCAACCCCCCCCAAACTGTCCCCCAAAGCCCCTTTTTCCCCATTTCCCCCCAAACTGCCCCCATTTCCCCCATAAATCCCCCTCTTTCCCCACCAAGGTCCCAGTTTCTGCCCATTCCCCCCCCCAAACTCCCCCGTCTTCCTCTATTTCCCCCATAAATGTCCTATTTCCCCCCAAAGCGCCCCCGTTTGACACAAGTGACCCCAAAGGCTCCCGTTTCCCCCCAAAATGCCTCCATTTGCCCCTGAACTGCTCCCAAAGTGCCCCTGTTTCCCCCAAAAAGTCCCCATTTCCCCCCCAAGGCCCCTGTTTCTATCCCATTTCCCCCTTTTCCACCCCCAAAGGCCCCCTATTTCCCCTATAAGTGCCCCCATTTCCTTCCCACGCTCCCCCAAAGGCCCCCATTTCTCCCTGAACTGACCCCAAAGCCCACCCATTTCCCCTATAAATGCCCCCGTTTCTGCCTGTTGCCCCCCAAGGCTCCCAAATTTCCACCCCAAAGTGCCCCTATTTCCCCCGGTTTTCACCCCAAAGCCCCCTGTTTGCCCCTGAACTCCCCCCAGAGTCTCCCCATTTCTCCCCGAACTGACCTCAAAGCTCCCCCTTCCCACCCTAAGTGCTCCCATTTCCCCCATAAATGCGTGTTTCTGCCCCCATTCCCCTAGTTTCCACCCCAAACACCCCCATTTGCCCCTGAACTCCCCCCAAAGACCCCTATTTTGCCCATTTTCCCCACAAGTGCCCCCATTCCCCCCTATTTCCACCCCAAATGCCCCCATTTGCCCCTCATTTCCCACCAAAGACCCCTATTTCCCCCGTTTCTCCCCGTTTCCCCCATAAGTACCCCCATTCCCCCCAAGTTTCCACCCCAAATGCCCCCATTTCCCCCCAAAGACCCCTATTTCCCCCACAAGTGCCTCCATTCCCCCCAGTTTCCACCCTATTTCCCCCCCCAAAGAGCCCTATTTCCCCCCAGTTTCCACCCCAAACGCCCCCATTTGCCCCTGAACTCCCCCCAAAGACCCCTATTTCCCCCCCATTTTCCCCACAAGTGCCCCCATTCCCCCTATTTCCACCCCAAATGCCCCCATTTGCCCCCTGTTTTCCCCCAAAAGACCCCTATTTCCTGCCCATTTCCCCCACAAGTGCCCCCATTTGCCCCCTATTTTCCCCCAAAAGACCCCTATTTCCCGCCCATTTCCCCCACAAGTGCCCCCATTCCTCCCAGTTTCCACCCCAAACGCCCCCATTTGCCCCTGAACTCCCCCCAAAGACCCCTATTTCCCCCCCATTTTCCCCACAAGTGCCCCCATTCCCCCTATTTCCACCCCAAATGCCCTCATTTGCCCCCTGTTTTCCCCCAAAAGACCCCTATTTCCTGCCCATTTCCCCCACAAGTGCCCCCATTTGCCCCCTGTTTTCCCCCAAAAGACCCCTATTTCCCGCCCATTTCCCCCACAAGTGCCCCCATTCCTCCCAGTTTCCACCCCAAACGCCCCCATTTGCCCCTGAACTCCCCCCATTTCGCCTCCATTTCCCCCCCATAAGAGCCCCATTTCCCCCTAGTTTCCACCCCAAACGCCCCCATTTGCCCCTGAACTCCCCCCAATGACCCTTATTTTCCCCCAAAAGACCCCTTTTTCCCCCCATTTGCCCTATAAACCCCCCCCGACCCCCCCCAGTCGGCCCTGGACGGGTACCCCGTCTGCATCTTCGCCTACGGGCAGACGGGCAGCGGCAAAACCTACACCATGGAGGGGCCGGGGGGCGCCGACCCCACAAGTTGGGGGGTGATCCCCCGCGCCGTGCGGCACCTCTTCGGGGGCGCCCGCCAGCTGGAGCACAAAGGGTGGCAGGTGGGGGCCGAGGCACCGAGTTTTGGGGGGTTTGGGGGCTTTTGGGGGGCTTTTGGGGCTTTTTTGGGGGAAGTTAGGGGTTTTGGGGGCTTCTTTGGGCGGTGCTTAGGGCTTTTGGGGGCTTCTTTGGGTGTGTTAGCGCTTTTGGGGGGCTTAGGGCTTTTGGGGGGCTTTTTTTGGGGTGTTAGGGCTTTCTGGTGGCTACTTTAGGGTTTTGGGGAGCTTTTTTGGGGGGTTAGGGCTTTTTGGTGAGCTTTTGGGGAGGCTTTTTTTTGGGTGTTTAGGGCTTTTTTGGGGGATTACGGCTTTTGGGGGCTTTTTTGGGGGCATTAGGTCTTTTAGGGGCTTTTTTGAGGGGGTTTTGAGCCTTTTGGGACTTTGGGGGGTTTAAGGCATTTGGGGGGGGTTAGGACTTCTTGGGGTGCTTTTTTGGGAGGGGTTACAGCTTTTGGGGGGCTAATTTAGGGCTTTGGGGAGATTTTTGGGGGGAATTAGGTCTTTTAGGGGCCTTTTGGAGGGAGTTTTGAGCTTTTGGGGCCTTCTTTTGGGGGATTTATGGTGTTTGGGGGAGGTTTAGGGCTTCTTGGGGTGCTTTTGGGGGCGATTAGGGCTTTTGGGGACTTTTATGGGGGCGTTTAGGGCTTTTGGGGGCTTCTTTGGGTGTGTTAGTGCTTTTGGGAGGGGCTTAGGGTTTTGGGGGGCTTTTGGGTTTTTTTTGGGGGGTGTTAGGGCTTTTTGGTGGCTAATTTAGAGCTTTTTTGGGGGGTTAGGGCTTTTGGGGGGACTTTTGGGGAGACTTTTTGGGGAGTTATGGCTTTTGGGAGCTTTTTTGGGGGGATTAGGTCTTTTAGGGGCTTTTTTGAGGGGATTTTGGGACTTTTGGGGGTTTAAGGCATTTGGGAGGGTTTAGGACTTCTTGGGGTGCTTTTTTTGGGGGGGGTTACAGCTTTTGGGGGGCTAGTTTAGGGCTTTGGGGAGATTTTTTTGGGGGGAATTAAGTCTTTTAGGGGCTTTTTTGAGGGGGTTTTGAGCTTTTGGGGGCTTCTTTTGGGGGATTTAAGGCATTTGGGGGGGTTAGGGCTTCTTGGGGTGCTTTTGGGGGGATTAGGGCTTATGGGGGCTTTTTTGGGGCTTTTTTGGGGGTAGGTCTTTTGGGGGCTAATTTAGGGCTTTTTTTGAGGGGGTAGGGCTTTCTTGGGGGAGTAGGGCTTTTGGGGTGGGGGGGTTAGGGTGGGTTTTTGGGGGAATTTCTTTAGCTTTGGGGACTTTGGGTCTGCTCTTTTGGGGGCTCTTTGGGGTTCTTTATAGGGTTTGGAGGCTTTTGGTGGTTCTTTAGGCACTCGGGGCCCCTTTTTGGGGGGATTTTGCGCCCCCCTGACCCCCCCAAAGTACAGTTTCAGCGCCAGTTTCCTGGAGATCTACAATGAGGTGCTGCGGGACCTGCTGGGGGGGGACAAGGGGGGTGAGCTGGAGGTCAGCTGTGGTGAACAAGCGATAAAAGAGTTAGTTAAATATATTTTAAATTAAATATATGTTCCTTGGAAGTACAAGAATAGCATTCAGGTTAAATCAGGTCTCCTTGGTGTAAAAATAAAGTGAAAAACCTTCCGGCCGGTAAGGGAACATAGAAGACCCTACATGCAATGTGTTTAGATGCAAAATTAAACTCCAGAGCACAACAACTGAAAAGGATGATTTTATATATATAAATATTTACAGACGCTATTTATGACTTTATATTTGCACAGATATTTACTTTCATTTATCTCCTCTTTGCCCTTGATCCAGATTTGAAGTGTAGTGAAAACCTGTAGCAACCCCCCACAACAGCGGAAAGAGGCCAAAAAGCAGCAAAATTGGGGCAGTTTGGTGGCAATTGTGGGTTTTAAGTGGTAATTCGGTGAGGAAAGCCCACGTAACTACTTACTATCAGGCTTCAAATAAAATTTGGCAATATAAATGACAATAATATGAGTGAAATTTTGCCATTCCCCTCACAGAAGGGTGAAGGAAGGGGTGATGTTGTACAGTGCCTCATAGTTAGGTGTGGGAATAGAAATGTTGTTTTTGCAGAGTTACATTGTTTAGAAGGAGGGAATGTGGTACTGAGATATGCTTACAGTGATAAGAAAGTTTAGCAGGCGACCTAGTGAAATGCAGACAACCAGATTCCTTAGGACAATTAGGTGAAAATCACGGTGTCAAGTCAGGTAAGTGAAGAAACATTACCACTTCAAACAGTAAAAATGTCAAAAGAAATTTGAAATTTAACAGGCCGGCAACTGAAGGCCATGCATTGTTTGTGAAGCATCAGATAGATTGTGAACCTGGATTACCCACTCAGTGGGGAAACAGGGGAGGTTCCTGCCATCAAAAGGTATATAAACTGTGTTTTGGAACTAGTAGATGCGCTCTCTCCTGCTTGTGGGGCGCCCACCATTGCAATCGCGAATAAATTACTACTTCACTGAGATCCTCGCCTGAGCCTAAGTTATTGGCTACGGAGTGTTTCTCACAATTTGGGGGCTCGTCCGGGATCCAGTCACCTACTGGGGAGCCCCACCGCCGCAGCAGCAGGAAGGCATGCCCCGCTGATTTCAGCGGTCCTGTGCATCGACGGTGGCGGTTCTGCGGAAAGCTGACAGAGGGCCCGAGACTGGTTAAAGAGGCAGGATCCGTGAAGTAGTGGGGAAAGGAAGAAGGTAGGCACTCCGGGTTTTTAAGAATCGATCCGGTAACTCTGTGCACAGACCAAGGTAAGAAATATTAAGTATTGCCTTGGGGGTCGGGTATCTGGTGTATGGTAAGCCCTTGCACGGGGAAGTGCTGGCACTACACCAGGGGAATCTGGTGTACGGTAATCCTTGCACGGGGAAGTGCTTGGAAGTACACCAGGGAATCTGGTAAACTCAGGTGTGCGGTAACGCTGGCACGGGGAAGTGCTTGGCGGTACACCCCCATCTTTCAGTACGTTGGTGTGTGGTAAACTGCAGAAGGGAAATTTCTGTAGCACATACGGGCGAGGGTTAGGAAAGATGGGAAGATATGAGTTCCAGGGGACAGGGAGATATCCCTGGGGGAGTGCCTACTAATAGTTCTTCCTGAAGAATTATAAGAAATTGGAAACATAATCCCAAAATTAGAGGGATTGTAAAAGAAAAATAATTTAAAAAAAAAGGTTAAATATTGTGTATCAGTCTGGACAAAAGAACCAATTAAGGAAACAGCAGTATTTTGGCCAAAATACGGGTCTGATGAAAATTCAGGCTTTAAATCTATGTGTAAACAAGAAGATTCCTTTTTTAGAGAAGGAGCCAAGTTATGTTCCCTATAATCTTAATATTGAACTGGTGGCAGCAGCAGTCACTCCGGGAAGGGAGACAGGGACTGTAATTAACACTGTCCCTAAAGAAGGATCGTACTCTAGGCTCTGGCAAGAATTAGAACAAGGTAGAAGAGATATTGAGAATTTTGCCTTCCCTGATACTAACAGTACTAACAATAACTGTATATCCTCTTAGGTGAACTACCCCCTCCTCCTTACCAGCAGAGAGGTTAGAACTTTTAAGAAGGAGAGGAAGTCTTTATTCAAGGACCCCAACAGCCTAGTTGAACAATTAGACCCGTTCCTACGACCTGATTCATACTCTTGGGGGAGGGAATTATGTCTATAAGTATGTTGTTTACAGGGAAAGAAATGGGAATGATCAGGAGGAGAGCTGCTATACAAGAATGGGAAAGAGCTCATCCTCCAGGACCAGGGGTAATACCGGCAGGGCAGAAATACCCACTTGCCAATCCTGGCTGGAATAATAATAGTGTGCAACACAGAAATCATATGAGAGACTTGGGGTCAGAATGAGAAAGTACTTGGGGATGAGACCTGAGGACCCAGTATCCCAAGGGCTCTTGAAAGTTCATTGTGTGATTAAAGCCTGGCAGAATACGCAGAAAATGCTTCAGAAGGTGGGGGGATGTAGTGAACAGTCACTGGGGGACCCTCCTGCGGGAGGCCCTGGAGGTGTGTGTCCGGAGGGGAGGTAAGAAGGAAAAAAAAAAAAAAAAGAGCGAAACTAATGGTATTGACAGTGCAGCAGGTAGTAAGGCAGAGGGTTGGAGAAAGAGGAAGAAAATCTTCAGGGGGAGTCAGGGCCAGGATGGAAAGGAGAGGAAGAGAGATGAAGGAATGGCAGGCAAAGAAGGCTGCCTGTGTTGTGGCCTGAGTCCTAGCAGGGACAGGCTTTGATAAGATGTTTTAAGTGTGGCCAGGCTGGCCACTTCGAATAGGAATATCGGGAGTGGAAGAAGGAGGAAAGAAGGAAAATGGGATGAAATATGCTATATTGATATGTTGTTTATCTTGGAGGGAAAAGGTATGGAATTAAGTTGGACCCTGACTGAGCCTTTGGTGCTGGTATTAGAAAAGTACAGGCTGGAGAAAGATAAAGGAAGTGTTAAAAGGGTTGCTGAAGGTGTTAAAGGTGTGGCATGTAGTATTTAACAGAGCTGTTTGAAGTTGAATGAGCAGGGAAAGGTGATGTAGGCATTATCTAAGTAACAGTCTAGAAGTTTTGGTATATTTGCATATTTGCTGTGGTGTTTGGTCAGTTTCCCAAGCATCGGGGAGGGGGGAACAGCCTGCTCCACCAGGGGCCTCTCCAGCAGCCGCAGGGGGGCTTCGGCTCCAGCGCCTGGAGCGCCTCCTCCCCCTCCTTCTGCACAGACTTTGGTGTCTGCGGGGGGGTTTCTCGCTCTCCCAGCTGCTGTTGAGCAGCAGGCTTTTGTTTGTTTCTTTGTTTGTTTGTTTTCGTGGATGTGCTCTCACAGAGGCACGGACTGTATTGCTCATGGCTTGGCTCTGGGCGGCAGTGGGCCCCTTTGGGGCCAGATGAAATTGTCTCTTACCTGCCACGGGGAGGCTTCTGGGTTTTTCTCACGGGGGCTGCCACTGCAGTTTCCCACGCCCCCCACTCACAGCCCCCGAACCTTGCCATCAAACCCAATACACTGGGGAACAGCTAGGTCATTACTGACTTGTAAAGTATCAGGGATTAAATTAACTAATGAAACCCTAAAAAGTGATGGGGGCAGAAGGGGCTGGGATAACAGTGCCACTTTTGGGGGATACCAAGCTGAGACCAGGGGATAAAATGATCACTGGGTAATTATTGTATGTACCCAAGGCAGGGACTAACTTGTTGAGAAGGGATTTGATGATTAAATTGGGCATTCAACTAGTAAATTGTTAGACTGGAATAACAGTGTTATTAATGGAGTGCTCTCAGGCCCTGAGAGCAAACATACATTTATATTCACCTCTGACTGGAAAGACCCTGAAATGGGGGCGGAAGCAACAATATAGGTGGACAATTTTACCCCCAAGGGTTTACTGGGCCACCTATCTATTTGGTTAAGTTCTAAAAAAGATTTTGGAGCAATTACAACCTCCCAAGGAGGTATTAATGTTAACA
This sequence comes from Anas platyrhynchos, assembly GCF_047663525.1. Classification (NCBI taxonomy): domain Eukaryota; kingdom Metazoa; phylum Chordata; class Aves; order Anseriformes; family Anatidae; genus Anas; species Anas platyrhynchos. The sequence continues at coordinate 1,487,875 of NC_092617.1, read as the reverse complement.
AATATGTGGATCGTTTTCTATTGTCAGGACAGGAGAAAAGAGTTGTGAAGAAAGCTACTAACAAGCTATTCAACTTTCTGGGAAAGCAGGGCTTGGGAGTATTAAAAAAATAAATAAATTACAATATGGAGAAAGAGAAGTCAGGTATTTAAGGCATCTAATGTCTGAAGGAAAACAGAATAAATGCAGAGAGGATTCAGGGAATTGTTGAAAATTAAGAAAGAACTAAAAAGTTTTAAAAGAAAGATTTTTTTTAAGGAATCAGGAGCCATGAAGTCTGAAGGAAAATCGATACTCCCTGATGGGAGAGAAATGCTGAATAAAGTGATAATGAGGCAAATATTAACTGTTTTACATCAGAAGAGTCATTGGGAGGTGCAAGCAATATGTGATAAGAAAGTATGTCTGTGTAGGAATATACACTTTAGGGAAGCACATATGTAGAGGATGTACCATATGTCAAAAGGTAAATAAAAAGGTCTTCTGTAATCCATCTAGAAGAGGACGGGAGCCAGGGGTTTGACCTTTCCAAAGTATACAGGTAGACTTTACTGAGTTACTTGTTTGTCCTAACTGACCACGTGACTGGATGGGCGTAAAGCTTTACTGCAAGGGTTAAAGCAGGCCTTAGAGATTGAGTGGGATTTTCACAGCCCCTGGCACCCCTCCTCTTCTGGGAAGGTGGAACGAATGAATCAGACATTAAAGAAGCAATTAACTAAACTAGTGTTAGAAACCCAACTTCCTTGGGTAAAATGCTTACTCCTACAGGTTTAAACAGCACCAAAAAAATGATATAGGAATTTTACCATATGAGATGCTGTTCAGATTGCCCTATCTGGGCAGAAGGGATGAGATACCACAATTCAAAACAAGAGAGTTTTCTTAAGAACTGTATTCTGGGGTTGTCCTCTTCTTTGTCATTTCTCAGGACCTGTGGGTTGTTGGCTCAAACCCCACCTTTGGAATTCCCCATTCACCACCATCACCCAGGAAACCGGGTCCTGATTCGGACCTGGAAAGAGTCAGCTCCGGCCTGAATGGGAAGGACAATTACTAACCACTGAAACAGCCTAAGAACTGTGGAAAAAGGTTGGACTCACTATACTCGAGTGAAGGCATCCGTTGACGCTAGTACCTGGGAAGCTGTTCCTACAAAAGACTTGTTGGAAGTTGAAATTGAAAAATCTCATAGTGGACTCTGAGCAAGATAAGAGCTTACAATTGTAAACTAACCTTTTATTTTCACAGGTAACTAACGACTGTGACTTGTGATTGAGAGAAAGAACAGACCTATAGTGAATTGCAGTGCTCCCAAGGGGGGGTTGTTATAGTAGTAGTGTACATCTTACTTTTTGTATCAATAATTATTTGGAAACCTAAGGTTTAAAAATAATGACAGGGAAAAATTGATTACTAATTTTGATTTTAGTGATTCTAGGCCTCAGAGAAGGCCTTGGTCAATTGGCAACTTGCAAAAGGCACGACCAGATAATAGCAAAAACGGGATACCCCATCAAAATATGGGTGACTGTGACAGAGGGTTATGTACCACATTCTGTCACGTTCGATGTTTGTGAGGTGTTAGCTTGTGGAGATTTAAATGCCTAACGACAATTGAGCAGAGAGAACCAATAACTGAGAGAGACCCAACAGCCAGATTGAGAATACTGTATGGAAACAATCCTCTATTGCCATCAGAGAAAGGGAGAAACTCAAGGAGAAAACAGGAGAGAAAACAGGAGGCCCTCTGAAATGTGTCAGTTCAAACAAGGTATGGGGATGTGAATGCCTGGATAGAATGGGTCAAATATACCGTCCAGAGTCTCAACCGTAGCTACTGCTATGCTTGTGCCTCAGGATGACCGATTGCCCAGATAGTGCCCTTCCCATGGGGGTGGACCAAAGACTCCCAAGGGATGCGATATATGATTGCATTGTACCAAGAAAAGACTGCCTGGGGAAATGAGGCCTGTAAGTCTCTCTTTGCTGTTCCTTGCATGATAACAGTATCACGGTTCCCCCTGCATTCTCTACAGCTATAGGTAACCATACAGCTTGCCTCTCACGGCAGGGTGTGAGTGCTACCTGGCATCTGGGAGAATTTGCCTTGTGCTACCAAGGACTTGATGGGAAACTGCTCAAGACTAGAGATCCCCAGGGCAGATCTCTGGTGGTACGGTGGAGGGAAGATCTTACGGTCCACCCTACCATCTAATTGGGAAGGCACTTGCGCACTTGTTCAATTAGCTATACCCTTCACCCTGGCATTTGAAAGAGAAACATCACAAATACCCAGAAGTAAAAGAGGCTTAGGAATATCATTTGATGATAGAGTATATATAGATTCTATTGAGGTACCTAGAGGAGTTCCAGATGAACATAAAGCCAGAAATCAAATTGCTGCAGGGTTTGAGTCACTGTTCTGGTGGGTAACAATCAATAAAAATGTGGATTGGATTAATTATTTCTATTATAATCAGCAGAGATTCATCAATTATACCAAGGATGCGATGAGAGGAATCGATGAACAACTAGATGCCATCAGCAAAATGGCTTGGGAAAACAGGATAGCATTAGATATGATGCTCGCAGAGGAAGGAGGTGTGTTTGTGTGTGTAATACTGAGCAACCATTGTTGCACTCTTATACCCAAAAATAGTGTCCCAGATGGCTCGGTAACAAGAACATTGCAAGGGCTTACCACCCTTGCCAGTGAATTGGCAGAAAAAGTAGGCATATTTACATCCTTGATCGTAGTTGTAGGAGTTTTGACAGCCATTGGTTGCTGCATTATCCCCTGTGTAAGAGGACTAGTACAGTGGTTAACTGAAACCGCACTATTGAAACAAATGACCATGGAGCTACCACCTTACTCAGCTAAGGAGATAATGAGGAGATGGAAAGCAAAGAAAGCAAAGAAGAAGAAGTCTATCAAATTGCACCTTACAGAAAGGTTTTGCAAAAATCAACAGTTTATAAAAAAAGAAAAGGGGGGAATTGTGGGAATAGAAATGTTGTTTTTGCAGAGTTACATTGTTTAGAAGGAGGGAATGTGGTACTGAGATATGCTTACAGTGATAAGAAAGTTTAGCAGGCGACCTTGTAAAATGCAGACAACCAGATTCCTTAGGACAATTAGGTGAAAATCACGGTGTCAAGTCAGGTAAGTGAAGAAACATTACCACTTCAAACAGTAAAAATGTCAAAAGAAATTTGAAATTTAACAGGCCAGCAACTGAAGGCCATGCATTGTTTGTGAAGCATCAGATAGATTGTGAACCTGGATTACCCACTCAGTGGGGAAACAGGGGAGGGTCCTGCCATCAAAAGGTATATAAACTGTGTTTTGGAACTAGTAGAGGCGCTCTCTCCTGCTTGTGGGGCGCCCGCCATGGCAATCGCAAATAAATTACTACTTCACTGAGATCCTCGCCTGAGCCTAAGTTATTGGCTACGGAGTGTTTCTCACATTAGGGGACCAAACGTTAACAAAAACTGTAATAAACTCTTTATTTTTAATTTGTTTTAATAACTTAATACTTTAATAACTCTCTTAAGCTATTTGTCTTTTTATTTTACTCTGGTGAACTATTAGCTCTATGAAAAAATAGTTGTGAGGATGATGATGAACTTCTGGGTTTTGAGCCTGTATCTTCCTGGAGTATTTTACACTTTTATAATTAACTGGCAAAAAAAAGTCCCAAAGCATTAATTTATTGTTATTTGATGAGATTTTTCTCATCAGAATGTGGGACCCTGCAGGCTGTTCATATTTCCCTATAGGTGCCAAGAGGGGTATAGGACAGAAACGTGCTCTGGGGAAGGTTTTCCCTATGGATTTTCCCTATAGAGCTCCCTGCTCTGCCCATCTGGACAAGGCAGATGAAACTGGGGAGAGTTATTGTTATTTTAACCCCATTTTTAACAGATAAATCAGGAGTTTTGGTGGTAGCACTGGAAACTAACACGACGCGGGTGGAAGCACCAATGTTAGGGACAAAAAGGAACATTTTGGGGTCAAAACCGTGTGTTTTGGGGCAGATTGGAATTTCACACATAGGGTTGGTGCAGGCAGGAGGAAGAAAATTGATTGCAGCTGGGAATTGACAGCTTTTTTTTTTCTTTTAATTATTAGAAGAGTTTTTGCTTATTTACATGTTTATTAAGGTCAGGCTAAAAGGAACAGCTGCACACACCCCACGCAGACATCCCACCCCCAGAGGCGACAGCCTACACCCCCTGCACACCCCCCACCACAAACGGGGGGGGGGGAGGGGAATTTGGGGGGGGGAGTCCCGGTGGTCCTGGGGCTACTTCTTGTTGGCGTGGGCCGTGCCCACCATGCACTCGTTCACCTGGGGGGCGAACGAGGGGGGTGAGGGGGGTCCAGACCCACAAATCTGCCCCATAACCCCCCCAAATGCCCCCCCGTATCCTAAAACTGCCCCAAAATGCTCCCAAAAGGCCCCCCACTAACCCAAATCCAACCCATCCCCTTATATCCCAAATCTGCCCTATAATCCCCCAAAACCTCCAAAACTTGCCGAATCACACCCCCATATCCCAAACACACCCCATAACCTCCCCCAAATCCCCCCATGACCTCCCCCAAATCCCCCCCATGTCCAAAATCCAAAACCCATACCCTGTACCCCAAACTCACCGTATAACCCCCAAAACCTGTCCCCCATATCCCATTACTTGCCCTCCTTATCCCATAACCCTATGAAATCACCCCCTGTGCCCCAAATTTGCCCTCTAACACCCCAAACCAACCCCCCCATCCCAAACCTGCCCCTGAACCCATCCCCACGTTCTCCCCCCCGAGCACCCCCAACACATCCTACATCTCCCCCAACCTCTGCCCGCAGATTTCCCACGGCACCCCAAATCACCGTGTCCCAAAGATCCCCAAATCCACCCCAAACGCCCCCCATACCATAATGTTTACCCCCTCCAAAATTCTTCCCCCAAAACCACCCCAAAACCCTCCTCCCCAGGCCCTCCCCGCTCCCTCCCTCCAAAACCATCCCCCAAAACCACCCCAAAACCCTTCCCCACCCCCACCCCAATCCAAACCCTCCCCTAAACCCCCAAAAACCCCATTATTTCCCCCAAACCTTGCTGGCAAAGCGCAGGGAGTTGAGTGACTCGGCCAAGTTCTCCTCCAGCGGCGAGATGTTGACGAACATGAGCCTGGGTGGGGGCGATCCACGGCATAGCGGGGTGTCCGAGCGGGGTGCACCCTACACCCTCGACCCTAAAACCACCCCGTCACCCTAAAAAAAAAAAACCCCGCTCACATTTTGGCGTTGCCCCTCAGCGAGTTTTGCAGCAGGTAGGTCAGCTTGCTGTTGCGGTACGGCACGTGCAGCTCCTACGGGGACAAAAATCGTTATAGGATGGGGAGGAAAGCGACAAAATTTTGGGGTCGTGGCCCCAAAATCGCTCTTTTTTCCCCAAAAAATCAGCACCTTGTTGGAGATGGCCATGATGACCAGCCCCAGCGTGGCCAGGCTGCTGTTGATGGCTTGGGTCTCGCGCAGCCGCTGCCCGCTGGCTTGGCATTTATCCAAGCGCTCGCTGCCCGCCAGGTCCACCAGGCTCAGCACCGCTGGGTTGGGGGAGGATTTCGGGTGAGGAAGAGGAGGTCGGCACCCCCCGGGGAGGAAGAAAACCCCAAAAAGAGGCGCTCACAGCTGCAGCGGAGGGCGCGGGAGGCGTTGGAGCCCTGGATGTGGAGCTGGAAGACGCAGTGGCTGCGGGACGAGCGGTCGTTGAGCGCCGTGCGCGCCACCGAGCGCTTGGAGGCGGCCGTCTGCAGCAGCCCCAGCACCTGGGGGGGGGGGGCAAATTTGGGGTTAAAAAATGGAAAAATACGTCAAACGGACTCCGAGGGGGGGTTTGGGTTTCTTACCTCGTCCTCGGAGGCCACGGGGACGCAGCGCAGGTTGGGGACGTGCAGCTCCTTGCTGGCCGAGCTGACGTGGCGGATCTCCAGCTCGCCCCCCCTGTCCCCCCCCAGCAGGTCCCGCAGCGCCTCGTTGTAGATCTCCAGGAAGCTGGCGCTGAAACTGTACTTTGGGGGGGTCAGGGGGGCGCAAAATCCCCCCAAAAAGGGGCCCCGAGTGCCTAAAGAACCACCAAAAGCCTCCAAACCCTATAAAGAACCCCAAAGAGCCCCCAAAAGAGCAGACCCAAAGTCCCCAAAGCTAAAGAAATTCCCCCCAAAACCCCACCCTAAACCCCCCCAAAAGCCCTGCTCCCCCCAAAAAAGCCCCCAAAAGCCCTAACACCCCCAAAAAGCCCCCCAAAAGCCCCCAAAGCCCTAAACCCCCCAAAAAAAGCCCCCAAAAGCCCTAAACCCCCCCAAAAAGCCCCCCAAATCCCTAACACCCTCCAAAAAAAGCCCCAAAAAAGCCTCCAAAATCCCTAACTCCCCCCCCAAAGAAGCCCCCAAAAGCCCTAAACCCCCCTAAAGAAGGCTCCAAAAGCCCTATATTAGCCTCCAGAAAGCCCTAACCCTCCCAAAAAGCCCCCCAAAAGCCCTAACCACCTCAAAGAAAAGAACCCCAAGAAGCCCTAAACCCCCCAAACACCTTAAACCCCCCAAAGTCCCAAAAGGCTCAAAACCCCCTCAAAAAAGCCCCTAAAAGACCAAATACCCCTAAAAAAAGCTCCCCAAAGCCCTAAATTAGCCCCCAAAAGCCCTAACCTCCCCCCAAAAAGCCCCCCAAAAGACCCCAAAGCCCTAACCCCCCCCAAAAAAGCCCCCAAAAGATCTAAATTAGCCTCCAGAAAGCCCTAATCCCCCTAAAAGCCCCCCAAAAGCCCTAACCTCCCCCCGAAAAGTACCCCAAGAAGCCCTAAACACCCCCCAAACACCTTAAACCCCCAAAAGCCTCAAAACCCCATCCAAAAATGCCCCTAAAAGACCTAATCCCCCCCAGAAAAAGATCTCAAAAGCCGTAATCCCCCAAAAAAGGCCTAACCCCTCAAAAAAGCCTCCCAGAAGCCCTAAGGCCCCCCCAAAAGCGCTAACACACCCAAAGAAGCCCCCAAAAGCCCTAAGCGCCGCCCAAAGAAGCCCCAAAAAGCCTTAAACCCCCCCCAAAGAAGCTCCTGAAAGCCCTAACTCCCCCCCAAAAAGCCCCCAAATCCCCCAAATAGCCCTAAACCCCCTCCCAAAAAGCCCCCAACCCCCCCCAAAACTCGGTGCCTCGGCCCCCACCTGCCACCCTTTGTGCTCCAGCTGGCGGGCGCCCCCGAAGAGGTGCCGCACGGCGCGGGGGATCACCCCCCAACTTGTGGGGTCGGCGCCCCCCGGCCCCTCCATGGTGTAGGTTTTGCCGCTGCCCGTCTGCCCGTAGGCGAAGATGCAGACGGGGTACCCGTCCAGGGCCGACTGGGGGGGGTCGGGGGGGGTTTATAGGGCAAATGGGGGGAAAAAGGGGTCTTTTGGGGGAAAATAAGGGTCATTGGGGGGAGTTCAGGGGTAAACGGGGGCATTTGAGGTGGAAACTAGGGGGAAATGGGGCTCTTATGGGGGGGAAATGGAGGCGAAATGGGGGGAGTTCAGGGGCAAATGGGGGCGTTTGGGGTGGAAACTGGGAGGAATGGGGGCACTTGTGGGGGAAATGGGCGGGAAATAGGGGTCTTTTGGGGGAAAATAGGGGGCAAATGGGGGCACTTGTGGGGGAAATGGGCAGGAAATAGGGGTCTTTTTGGGGAAAACGGGGCAAATGGGGGCATTTGGGGTGGAAATAGGGGGAATGGGGGCACTTGTGGGGAAAATGGGGGGGAAATAGGGGTCTTTGGGGGGAGTTCAGGGGCAAATGGGGGCGTTTGGGGTGGAAACTGGGGGGAAATAGGGCTCTTTGGGGGGGGAAATAGGGTGGAAACTGGGGGGAATGGAGGCACTTGTGGGGGAAATAGGGGTCTTTGGGGGGAAATGGGGGCATTTGGGGTGGAAACTTGGGGGGAATGGGGGTACTTATGGGGGAAACGGGGAGAAACGGGGGAAATAGGGGTCTTTGGTGGGAAATGAGGGGCAAATGGGGGCATTTGGGGTGGAAATAGGGGGGAATGGGGGCACTTGTGGGGAAAATGGGCAAAATAGGGGTCTTTGGGGGGAGTTCAGGGGCAAATGGGGGTGTTTGGGGTGGAAACTAGGGGAATGGGGGCAGAAACACGCATTTATGGGGGAAATGGGAGCACTTAGGGTGGGAAGGGGGAGCTTTGAGGTCAGTTCGGGGAGAAATGGGGAGACTCTGGGGGGAGTTCAGAGGCAAACAGGGGGCTTTGGGGTGAAAACCGGGGGAAATAGGGGCACTTTGGGGTGGAAATTTGGGAGCCTTTGGGGGGCAACAGGCAGAAACGGGGGCATTTATAGGGGAAATGGGGGGGCTTTGGGGTCAGTTCAGGGAGAAACGGGGGCCTTTGGGGGAGCGTGGGAAGGAAATGGGGGCACTTATAGGGGAAATAGGGGGCCTTTGGGGGTGGAAAAGGGGGAAATGGGATAGAAACAGGGGCCTTGGGGGGGAAATGGGGACTTTTTGGGGGAAACAGGGGCACTTTGGGAGCAGTTCAGGGGCAAATGGAGGCATTTTGGGGGGAAACGGGAGCCTTTGGGGTCACTTGTGTCAAACGGGGGCGCTTTGGGGGGAAATAGGACATTTATGGGGGAAATAGAGGAAGACGGGGGAGTTTGGGGGGGGAATGGGCAGAAACTGGGACCTTGGTGGGGAAAGAGGGGAATTTATGGGGGAAACGGGGGCAGTTTGGGGGGAAATGGGGAAAAAGGGGCTTTGGGGGACAGTTTGGGGGGGGGTTGGGGGGGTAAACGGGGGGATTTATGGGGGAAAAAAGGTAGAAATGGGGACCCTGGGGAGCACTTGGGGGGGTTTGGGTGGCGATGGAGGCGCTTTGGGGTGAAACACGGGGGAAACGGGCAATTTTGGGGAAAAGGGGGGGTCCTTTATGGGGGGGCACCTGCACGAGCAGCGCGATCTCCTCGAAGACGTCCTCCTGCGAGGCGCCGGGCGGGAAGACGCGGTCGAAGCTGAAGTCGTAGCGCACCTCGCCCCGCCGCCCCGTATGGGACTGGGGGGGGAAATTAGGGTCGGGGGGGGAAATAGGGTCGGGGGGGACGTGTCAGGATTTGGGGGGGTCACCACGAGCCCTATTCCCAGCCTGATGTGCAATACGGGGAGATATCGGGCTTATAGGGCCTCCTGCCCCCGTTATAGGGCCGCCCGCTTGTAGGGCCGTGGAGGATTTGGGAGCGGGAGCAGCAGGGGGTGCCCCCCCCAGCCCTGATTTGGGGTCGGGGCACCCCAAATTGGCGCTCACCCCCTCGGTCCTGCAGAGCACCAGCGTCTTGTTGTCCTCGGGGGGGAAGTGGAGGTGCTCCAGCCCCTTCTGCACCTCCTGCTCGGCCGCCAGCAGCGGGCGCACGCGGCAGAAGACACGGATGTTCCCCTGGGGAGGGGGAAAAAAAAAAGGGAAAAAAAGGTATTTTGTAGAATATCGAGGACTTGAAGAGGACTGGCCCTAAAACGGAGCCTTGGGGGATCCCAATGGTGACCTGACGTGGCCCCAATTGCCACAGCCCTGAGCCCTGCCCGACTGCCACTTGTCAGACAGATTATTTTTCTGTATTTTTCTGTATTTAAGTATGGATATATAAGAAAAACTTTCAGAGTTAAATATTTATATTCTTATATACTCTTACAATTTTGAACAAAAAAACAGAAACGAACCATGACCATTCTGTTGTTTATAGATTTGGGGCAAAACCTAAAAGAAACTATGTATTTTTTTAATTTTGAGCAAGAAAAACTAAGCATTTAATATATTTTTTTTTAATTTCAGGGAAAATTAAGTGTTTTTTTTTTAACTGAGCAAAAAAATGATTTGTTTTTGTATTTTTAAAAATTTGGGGCAAAAACATATGTATTTGTTAAACTCTGAGCAAAAAAGCTCAAAAAATGAAATGAGTTATTCTATTTTAAATTTTGAGAAATAAAAGAAGTGTTCTTTTGACTTTTTAAAATTTCAGTAAAAATCAAAAAAAGAAAGATGATTTTTTATTTGAGCAAACTAAAAAAAGGTTTTGTTTTTCAATTTCGAGAAAAAAGAATAAATGATACTTTTTAACTTTGAGGAAAAAACAGAAAGGAATGTTATTTTAAAAAAAAAGTTTGAGCAAAAAAAAACTTTTTTTTAAATTTTGACATAAACAAAAAATGAACGATTATTATTATTTATTATCAATTATTATCATTATTATTTTCATGTTGGGGCAAAAAATCCCCCGAAACGAATCCTGGTTTTTAAATTATTATTGATATTTTCAGTGTCAGCCCCCCTGGTGCACCTTGAGCTCCTGCAGCTGGTTGTGCAGGCGGCGCCGCTCCATCTCCAGCGCGTGCAAATGCTCCTCCTGCGCCCCCGCCAGCGCCCGCAGCTCCGACACCTCCGCCTCGCGCCGCGACAGCGCCCCCGACACCTCCCGCAGCTCCGCCTGGGGGGGAAAGGCCCGACCCCGTTGGCCAAGAGGCGCCCAACGCCGTCGGCCAAGACAGGAGCGCCAAGAATTGGATGTAAAAATTCAAAACTTTAGGGAAAAAACGCACAGAACTTGGGTACCCCGTCCGCGAAGAGCTTGTAGAAAAAGCACCAAGAATTTGGGGAAATAACCTATAAAACCTTTGGGAAGAGCCCCCCAAAAAACATGGGGAAAAACCATCCAGAATACAGGGGGAGGGGAAACCCACCAAGATTTGGTTGGGAAACACACAGAATTGGTGGAAACTCCCCCAAAGTTTGCGGGAAAAGCCAAGCAGAATTCGGGGAAGAGCCCCCAAAATCTGGAGGAAATGCCCCAATATCAGGAAGGGTTGGGGGGGAAGACCCCAATAATCAGGGGAGCCTAAGATAATAATTTAGGGGGGTACGGGGAATAATTTGGGAGAAGACAACAACTGGGGAAAAATCCGGCAAAACACCCCGAAATCGGGTAAAAAGCCCCCCGAAGCATCTCCAGCTGCGCTCCTCGCAGCCCATTTTGGGGCAGAATCCCGCGTTTTGCTGGTTTTGCCCTGTGGGGGGGGGGGGGGGGAAATCAGCCTCGTACCCACCTGGGCGGCCCCCAGCTGCTCCTCCCGGTCCCGCGCCGCCTCCCGGAGCTCCTCCAGCTGCCGGTGCCGCTCCTGGAGCTCAGCCGCCAGCCGCTGCCGCTCGGCCGCCTGCGCCTCCGCCTCCCGCTGCCACCGGGACCGCTCCTCCTGGGACTGCTGCAGCTCCGTGCGCAGAGAGCTGGGAGGCACCAGGGGGGTGCCGTTACCGGAGGGGGGGGTCTCCAGTACCGGACAGGGGTCCCCGGGTACCGGAGGGGGAAGGGGAGGGGGCTTCCGTACCCAGAGGGGGGTTCCCGGTACCGGAGGGGGAAGGAAGAGGGTCACTGGTTACCGGAGGGGGGTCTCTGGGTACCAGAGGGGTCAGGGGAGGGGTCCCCGGTTACCGGGAGGGTGCAAACCGGTAGCGGGAGGGGGGGGTGTTACCGGGGCTCTCACCTCACTTGTCCCTCCAGCTCCTCCTCCCGGGCCCGGCTGTGCTGCAGCTGCTCCCGGAGCTGCCGGTTGTCATCCTCCAGGCCCCTTATCTTCTCCCGCAGCTCCGCCAGCTGCCCCCTCGGGTCCCCCGCCGCCCGCCGCCGCAGCCCCGGTACCGGAGGCGGCGCTGCCGATCCCGAAGCCGCCCCCGGGGCCTTTTTCCCGGCCTGGGGGGGGCACGGGGGGGTCACCGCGACCGAACGGTGGAACCGGGACCCCCCCGGTACAACCGGGACCCCCCCGGTGCCGCCCTACCTGGGCCTGGTGCCGTCGGGACGCTGATAGCCCGCAACGGGGCGCGGCTGCTGGGAGCCCAGCCCGCTCGGGGCCCGGAGCGGCGCCGTTTCTACGGGAGAACGGGAGGGTGAGACCGGAACCGGCACCGGGAACGGGAGCGGGGCCCAACCTGTTCGGGAGCCTCCGGCTCAGGCTCAGGCGCGGCCGCCGCGCGCTTGGCGTGGGCCTTGCGCCCCGATGACCCGGAGGTCGGCCGGAAGTGACGCAGCCGCCGCCGTGGCCGGTACCGGGCGGGCGCCGCCGCCGCCGCCGGGCCCCGCCGCCATTGCGGCGCGCACACTCAAACCGCGCCCGCCCCGCGCTCCCATTGGGCGGCGCCTCCGCCAATCGCCGCGCACCGCCCCGGGGCGCCGGCCAATAGGGAGGCGCGCGGGGGGTCACGTGGCCGCGCAGCCGCGGCCGAGCCCGCCGGGAGGAGGGGGGAGGCAACAAAAAATGGGAGCCCCCCCAAAATGGGAGCCGCCCCCCTTTAAAATGGACCCCCCCAAAAAATCGGAGCCCTTCCAAAAAGTGCGGCGACCACCCCCCAAAAAAATTGGACCCCCCCCAAAAAAATTGGACCCCCCCAAAGAAATTGGACCCCCCACAGAAAGAAATCGGACCCCCCCAAAGAAGTTGCCCCCCCCCCAAAAAAATTGGACCCCCCCAATAAAAAATTGGACATCCCCCCAAAAGTATCTTACCTCTCCCCCAAAAAATTGGACCTCCCCCAAAGAAATTGGACACCCCCAAAAAGAAATTGGACCCCCCCCAAAGAAGTTAGACCCCCCCCCCCAAAAAAATTGGACCCCCCCTAAAAAATTGGACCCCCCAAATAAAATTTGGACCCCCCCCCAATTGGTAGTGCTTCCCCCAAACTGCGTGACCCCCCCTCCCCAAACTCTATCCCCCCCTCCCGGTTTAGGACTCGCCCCCCTTACCCTACCCCAAATGCCCCCCCCCCCACCTGGAAGCCCCCCAATCTGCCCACCCCAATACCCTACCTGCCCCCCCCCCCATTCCAGGACCCCCCAAAACGCCCCCCCCATACCAAAATCGAGCGTAAACACGACAATTAAGTGTTAGTGGTATAATAACAGCACGGGGCCTGTCCCCAGCCCCGGCAGCACGGTGGGCAGGGGGGGAGCGCTGCCCCCCCGGGTGCAGCCCGGGGCTGGGGGCTGCGAGAAGGGGCCAGGGCTGCTTTGAGCCATCGCGGGGGGAAACAAAATGTCAGCAAGAAACAGTCTTAAAAATTAAATGCAAACTTAAAATTTAACTTAAAACTTAAAACTTAAAATTAATGCAAACTGACGGGTGGTCCTCGACAGTCTTTTTGGCACCCAACGCTGGGGCTTGAACCCACGACCCTGAGATTAAGAGTCTCATGCTCTACCGACGGAGCTAGCCAGCCAAATGCCTCAACATTTTTATTTTACCTGTACAAAGCCCAAAAAGACTGTTGTGGTTTAACCTGGACGGCAGCTAAACACCACGCAGCCGTTCGCTCACCCTCCCCCTCCCTCTCTGCGAAGGGGGAGAGAAATGGAAAGTGAAGCCCGTGAGTTGACATAAAGACAGTTTAATAAGACAGGAAAATAATAATTATAACAATAATTATAATAGCAATAATAACAAAAATAATAATAACAAAAATAATAACAACAATAACAATAACAATAACAATAATAATAATACAATGATGACAATAGTACTACCACGAATAGTATGTACAAACAAGTGATGCACAATGCAATTGCTCACCACTCGCTGACCGATGCCCAGCCTCACCCCGAGCAGTCTGGCCCCCTCCCCCAGCTAGCCACCCCTATCTATTGTTTAGCATGACCCCAGATGGGATGGAATACCCCTTTGGGCTACTTTGGGTCACCTGCCCTGGCTCTGTCCCTTCACAGCTCTTGCCCGTTGGCAGGACAGAGCAAGAAGCGGAGACGTCCTTGGCTTGGTGTAAGCACTGCTCTGCAACAATTCAGACATCGGGGGGTTATCAGCACTCTGCTCATGCTAAGCCAACACACAGCATTCCACCAGCTCCTAGGAAGAAAATTAATTCTGTTCTAACTGAAACCAGGACAACCCCATATCCCATAAACCCCCCAAAATCATCCCCGTATCCCAGATCTGCCCTTTATCCCCACTAAATCCCCCAACTCACACCCCCATATCCCAAACCCACCCCCTAATCCCCCCAAATCACGCCCCATATCCCAAACCTGCCTTATAACCCCCCCCAAACCCCCATAAATCACACCCCCTATATTCCAAACCAATCTCATAACCCCAAAATCACCCTCCATCATATCCCAAATCTGTCCCCCGTATCCCAAACCTGCCCTATAACCCCCAACCCCCCCCACCCCCCCATCCCAAATCCACCCCATAACCCCCAAAAACCTGCCCCATAAACCTCCAAACCTGCCCCCCGTATGCCATAGCCCCCCCAAATCACCCCCAGTATCCCAAATCTGCCCTTTATCCCCATTAAAATCCCCAACTCACGTCCCATGTATTTGGGATACCCTGTATCCCAAACTCACCATATAACCCCCAAAACCTGCACCCCATATCCCATAACCCTACCAAATCACCCCCTGTGCCCCAAATTTGCCCTATAATGCCCCAAACCAACCCCCCACATCCCAAACTCACCCCAAACCTGCCCACCTGTGCCCCCTGAACCCATCCCCACGTTCCCCCCCCCGAGCACCCCCAACACATCCTACATCTCCCCCAACCTCTGCCCGCAGATTTCCCACGCCACCCCAAATCACCACATCCCAAAGATCCCCAAATCCACCCCAAACTCCCCCCATACCATAATATTCACCCCCCCCAAATTCTTCCCCCAAAACCACCCCAAACCCTCCTCCCCAACCTCAACCCTCCTCCCCAAGCCCTCCCCATTCCCTCCCTCCAAAACCATCCCCGAAAACCCCCCCAAAACCCTTCCCCATCCCCACCCTGATCCAAACCCTCCCCCAACCCCCCCAAAACCCCATTATTTCCCCCAAACCTTGCTGGCAAAGCGCAGGGAGCTGAGCGACTCGGCCAAGTTCTCCTCCAGCGGCGAGATGTTGACGAACATGAGCCTGGGTGGGGGCGATCCACGGCATAGCGGGGTGTCTGAGCGGGGTGCACCCTACACCCTTGACCCTAAAACCACCCCGTCACCCTAAAAAAAAAAAACCCCGCTCACATTTTGGCGTTGCCCCTCAGCGAGTTTTGCAGCAGGTAGGTCAGCTTGCTGTTGTGGTATGGCACGTGCGGCTCCTACGGGGACAAATCCCGTTATAGAATGGGGAGGAAAGCGACAACATTTTGGGGTCGTGGCCCCAAAATCGCTCTTTTTTCCCCCCAAAATCAGCACCTTGTTGGAGATGGCCATGATGAGCAGCCCCAGCGTGGCCAGGCTGCTGTTGATGGCTTGGGTCTCGCGCAGCCGCTGCCCGCTGGCTTGGCATTTATCCTGACGTGGCGGATCTCCAGCTCGCCCCCCCTGTCCCCCCCCAGCAGGTCCCACAGCGCCTCGTTGTAGATCTCCAGAAAGCTGGCGCTGAAACTGTACTTTGGGG
Source organism: Anas platyrhynchos (assembly GCF_047663525.1). Classification (NCBI taxonomy): domain Eukaryota; kingdom Metazoa; phylum Chordata; class Aves; order Anseriformes; family Anatidae; genus Anas; species Anas platyrhynchos. The sequence goes on along the minus strand of NC_092617.1, from coordinate 1,472,388 downwards.
GGGTCAGGGGGGCGCAAAATCCCCCCAAAAAGGGGCCCCGAGTGCCTAAAGAACCACCAAAAGCCTTCAAACCCTATAAAGAACCCCAAAGAGCCCCCAAAAGAGCAGACCCAAAGTCCCCAAAGCTAAAGAAATTCCCCCCAAAACCCACCCTAAACCCCCCCAAAAGCCCTACTTCCCCTCAAAAAGCCCCCCAAAGCCATAACACCCCAAAAAAGCCCCCCAAAAAGCCCCCCAAATCCCTAACACCCTCCAAAAAGCCCCAAAAAAGCCTCCAGAAAGCCCTAACCCCCCCCAAAAGCCCCCCAAAAGCCCTAACCCCCCCCAAAATAAAAACAAGAAGCCCTAAACCCCCCAAACACCTTAAACCCCCAAACGTCCCAGAAGGCTCAAAACCCCCTCAAAAAAACCCCTAAAAGACCAAATACCCCTAAAAAAAGCTCCCCAAAGCCCTAAATTAGCCCCCAAAAGCCCTAATCCCCCCAAAAAAAAGCCCCCCAAAAGACCCCAAAGCCCTAACCCCCCAAAAAAAGCCCCCAAAATATCTAAATTAGCCTCCAGAAAGCCCTAATCCCCCTAAAAGCCCCCCAAAAGCCCTAACCCCCACTGAAAATTACCCCAAGAAGACCTAAACATCCCCCAAACACCTTAAACCCCCAAAAGGCTCAAAACCCCATCCAAAAATGCCCCTAAAACACCTAATCCCCCCATAAAAAAGCTCTCAAAAGCCGTAATCCCCCAAAAAAGCCCTAACCCCCCCCAAAAAGCCTCCCCCAAAACCCCCCAAAAAGCCCTAACCGCCCACAAAAAAGTCCCCCAGAAGCCCTAAGGCACCCCCAAAAGCGCTAACATACCCAAAGAAGCCTCCAAAAGCCCTAAACGCCCCCCAAAGAAGCCCTAAAAGCTCTAAACGCCCCCCAAAGAAGCTCCTGAAAGTCCTAACTCCCCCCCCAAAAGCCCCAAAAGCCCCCCAAAAGCCCTAAACCCCCCCAAAAAAGCCCCCAACCCCCCCCAAAACTCGGTGCCTCACCTGCCACCCTTTGTGCTCCAGCTGGCGGGCGCCCCCGAAGAGGTGCCGCACGGCGCGGGGGATCACCCCCCAACTTGTGGGGTCGGCGCCCCCCGGCCCCTCCATGGTGTAGGTTTTGCCGCTGCCCGTCTGCCCGTAGGCGAAGATGCAGACGGGGTACCCGTCCAGGGCCGACTGGGGGAGGGACGGGGGGGTTTATAGGGCAAATGGGGGGAAAAAGGGGTCTTTTGGGGGAAAATAGGGGTCTTTGGGGGGAGTTCAGAGGTAAACAGGGGTGAAATAGGGGTCTTTGGGGGGAAATGGTGGGGAAATAGGGGTCTGTGGGGGGAGTTCAGGGGCAAATGGGGGCATTTAGGGTGGAAACTGGGGGGAACTGGGGCAAAATAGGAATCTTTGGGGGGAAATGGGGGGGAAATAGGGGTCTTTGGAGGGAGTTCAGGGGCAAATGGGGTCTTGTGGGGGGGGGGAAACTGGGGGGAAATAGGGATCTTTGGGAGGGAAATAGGGTGGAAACTGGGGGAAATGGGGGCACTTATGGGGTAAACGGGGGCAAAATAGGGATCTTTGCGGGGAAATGGGGGCATTTGGGGTGGAAACTTGGGGGGAATGGGGGCACTTATGGGGGAAACGGGGAGAAACAGGGGGGAAATAGGGGTCTTTGGGGTGATAGGGGGGGGGCAAACGTGGGCATTTGGGGTGAACGAGGGCATTGCTACTCTACCTGGATCCCTACAAGTCCATGGGTCTGGATGGGATTCATCCCCGGGTGCTGAAGGAGCTGGCGCACGTCATCGCGGAACCTCTCTCAATTATTTTTCAACGATCCTGGGAATCTGGAGAGGTCCCGGTAGACTGGAAGCTGGCAAATGTTGTGCCGATTTTCAAGAAGGGTCAGAAAGAAGACCCTAGCAATTACAGGCCTGTCAGTCTCACGTCAGTGCCTGGTAAAATCATGGAGAAGATGGTTCTCGAATTTACTGAGGCGCACCTGGGGGACAAAGCAGTCATTGGTCCCAGCCAGCATGGGTTTGTGAAGGGTAGGTCCTGCCTAACTAACCTGATTTCCTTTTATGATAAGATCACCCGTATGGTGGACCAAGGGAAACCAGCTGATGTGATTTTTTTGGACTTCAGCAAGGCTTTTGACACGGTTTCCCATAGGATCCTACTGGACAAAATGTCCAGCATACAGCTAAATAAAAACATCATACGATGGGTGAGCAATTGGCTAACGGGCAGGGCCCAAAGGGTTATGGTGAATGGGGCTGCGTCAGGCTGGCGGGCGGTCACCAGTGGGGTCCCTCAAGGCTCCATTTTAGGACCGGTACTTTTCAATATTTTTATAAACGATCTGGATGTAGGAATAGAAGGCATTTTGAGCAAGTATGCTGATGACACCAAACTTGGAGGAGTTGTGGACTTGAATGAGGGTGGAAAGGCCTTGCAGAGGGATCTGGATAGGTTGGAGAGCTGGGCGATCGCCAACTGCATGAAGTTCAATAAGAGCAAGTGCCGGGTCCTGCACCTGGGACGGGGAAACCCTGGCTGCACGTACAGACTGGGCGATGAGACGCTGGAGAGCAGCCTAGAAGAGAGGGATCTGGGGGTCGTGGTAGACAGCAAGTTGAATATGAGCCGGCAGTGTGCCCTGGCAGCCAGGAGGGCCAACCGTGTCCTGGGGTGCATCAAGCACGGCATCGCTAGCAGGTCGAGGGAGGTGATTGTCCCGCTCTACTCTGCGCTGGTGCGGCCTCACCTCGAGTACTGTGTGCAGTTCTGGGCACCACAGTATAAAAAGGACATGAAACTGTTGGAGAGTGTCCAGAGGAGGGCTACGAAGATGGTGAAAGGCCTGGAGGGGAAGACGTACGAGGAACGGCTGAGGGCACTGGGCCTGTTCAGCCTGGAGAAGAGGAGGCTGAGGGGAGACCTCATCGCAGTCTACAACTTCCTCGTAAGGGGGTGTCGAGAGGCAGGAGACCTTTTCTCCATTAACACCAGCGACAGGACCCGCGGGAACGGGGTTAAGCTGAGGCAGGGGAAATTTAGGCTTGACATCAGGAGGGTGTTCTTCACAGAGAGGGTGGTTGCACACTGGAACAGGCTCCCCAGGGAAGTGGTCACTGCACCGAGCCTGTCTGAATTTAAGAAGAGATTGGACTGTGAACTTAGTCACATGGTCTGAACTTTTGGGTAGACCTGTGCGGTGTCAAGAGTTGGACTTGATGATCCTTAAGGGTCCCTTCCAACTCTGGATATTCTATGATTCTATGATTCTATGATTTGGGGGGGGTAATGGGGCACTTTGGGTGCCTTTGGGGTGGAAACTGGGCCAAACAGGGGCACTTTTGAGGAGAATGGAAAGAAACAGGAGCATTTCTGGGGGAAATGGGGGAAATAGGGGTTTTGGGGGCAAAATAGGGGTCTTTGGCTGAGGTCAACTGCATGAAGTTCAACAAGGCCAAGTGCCGGGTCCTGCACCTGGGGCGCAATAACCCCAAGCAGAGCTACAGGCTGGGAGATGAGTGGTTGGAGAGCTGCCAGGCAGAGAAGGACCTGGGAGTGATGGTGGACAGTCGGCTGAATATGAGCCAGCAGTGTGCTCAGGTGGCCAAGAAGGCCAACGGCATCCTGGCTTGTATCAGAAACACTGTGACCAGCAGGGCTAGGGAGGTGATCGTCCCCCTGGGCTCGGCTCTGGTGAGGCCGCACCTCGAGTACTGTGTTCAGTTTTGGGCCCCTCGCTACAAGAAGGACATCGAGGTGCTTGAGCGGGTCCAGTGAAGGGCGATGAAGCTGGTGAGGGGCCTGGAGAACAAGTCCTACGAGGAGTGGCTGAGGGAGCTGGGCTTGTTCAGCCTGGAGAAGAGGAGGCTCAGGGGCGACCTTATCACTCTCTACAGATACCTCAAAGGAGGCTGTAGCGAGGTGGCGGATGGCCTGTTCTCCCACGTGCCTGGTGACAGGACGAGGGGGAATGGGCTAAAGTTGCGCCAGGGGAGTTTTAGGTTAGATGTTAGGAAGAACTTCTTTACTGAAAGGGTTGTTAGACACTAGAACAGGCTGCCCAGGGAGGTGGTGGAGTCACCATCCCTGGAAGTCTTTAAAAGACGTTTAGATGTAGAGCTTAGGGATATGGTTTAGTGGGGACTGTTAGCGTTAGGTCAGAGGTTGGACTCGATGATCTTGAGGTCTCTTCCAACCTAGAAATTCTGTAATTCTGTGATTCTGTGATTTGGGGTGGAACCTGGGAGGAAATAGGGCTCCTTGGGGGTGGGAAATAGGGTGGAAACTGGGGGGAATGGGGGCACTTGTGGGGAAAATGGGAGGGAAATAGGGGTCTTTGGGGGGAAATGAGGGGGAAATGGGGGCATTTGGGGTGGAAACTGGGGCATTTATGGGGGAAACGGGGGGAAATAGGGGGTCTTTGGGGGGAGTTCAGGGGCAAATGGGGGCATTTGGGGTGAACGAGGGTATTTGCGGGGAGAATGGGGGCAAACAGGGGCACTTATGGGGGGAATGGGCAGATACAGGGGCATTTCTGGGGGAAATGGGGGGGCTTTGGGGTCAGTTCAGGGGCATCTGGGGGGAAACTGGCAGAAAGAAGCAGTTATGGGGGAAATGGGAGCACTTAGGGGGGGAAGAGGGGGCATTGAGGTCAGTTGAGGGAGAAATGGGGGGACTTTGGGGGGAGTTCAGGGGCAAACAGGGGGCTTTGGGGTGGAAACCGGGGGAAATAGGGGCACTTTGGGGTGGAAACTGGGGGGCCTTTGGGGTCACTTGGGTCAAACGGGGGCGCTTTGTGGGGAAATGGGACATGTCTGGGGGAAATAAAGGAAGACAGGGGGGTCTGAGGGGGGGGAAATGGGTGGTAACTGGGACCTTGGTGGAGAAAGAGGGGGATTTATGGGGGAAACGGGGGCAATTTGGGGGGAAATGGGGAAAAAGGGCCCTTGGGGGACAGTTTGGGGAGGGTTGGGGGGGTAAACGGGGGTTCTATGGGGGAAAAAAGGTAGAAATGGGGACCCTGGGGAGCACTTGGGGGGGTTTGGTTGGTGATGGAGGCACTTTGGGGTGAAACACGGGGGAAACGGGCAATTTTAGGGAAAAGGGGGTTCCTTTATGGGGGGGCACCTGCACGAGCAGCGCGATCTCCTCGAAGACGTCCTCCTGCGAGGCGCCGGGCGGGAAGACGCGGTCGAAGCTGAAGTCGTAGCGCCCCTCGCCCCGCCGCCCCGTATGGGACTGGGGTGGGAAATTAGGGTCGGGGGGGGAAATAGGGTCAGGGGGGGACGTGTCAGGATTTGAGGGGGTCACCACGAGCCCTATTCCCAGCCCAATGTGCAATAAGGGGAGATATCGGGCTTATAGGGCTGCCTGCCCCAGTTATAGGGACGCCCGCCGCCGTTATAGGGCCGCCCGCTTATAGGGCCGTGGAGGATTTGGGAGCGGGAGCAGCAGGGGATGCCCCCCCCCAGCCCTGATTTGGGGTCGGGGCACCCCAAATTTGCGCTCACCCCCTCGGTCCTGCAGAGCACCAGCGTCTTGTTGTCCTCCGGGGGGAAGTGGAGGTGCTCCAGCCCCTTCTGCGCCTCCTGCTCGGCCGCCAGCAGCGGGCGCACACAGCAGAAGACGCGGATGTTCCCCTGGGGAGGGGGAAAAAAAAAGGGAAAAAAAGGTATTTTGTAGAATATCGAAGACTTGAAGAGGACTGGCCCTAAAACGGAGCTTTGGGGGATCCCAATGGTGACCTGACGTGGCCCCAATTGCCACAGCCCTGAGCCCTGCCCGACTGCCACTTGTCAGACAGATTCTGTATTTTTCTGTAAAGTATGGATATATAAGAAAAACTTGCAGAGTTAAATATTTATATTCTTATATACTCTTAAAATTTTGAACAAAAAACCAGAAACGAACCATGACCATTCTGTTGTTTATAGATTTGGGGCAAAACCTAAAAGAAACTATGTATTTTTTTAATTTTGAGCAAGAAAAACTAAGCATTTTATATATTTTTTTTTAATTTGAGGGAAAATCAAGTGTTTTTTTTTTTTTTTTAACTGAGCAAAAAAATGATTTGTTTTTGTATTTTTAAAAATTTGGGGCAAAAACATATGTATTTGTTAAACTCTGAGCAAAAAAGCTCAAAAAATGAAATGAGTTATTCGATTTTAAATTTTGAGAAATAAAAGAAGTGTTCTTTTGACTTTTTAAAATTTCAGTAAAAATCAAAAAAAGAGAGATGATTTTTTATTTCAATTTTGAGCAAACTAAAAAAAGGTTTTGTTTTTCAATTTTGAGAAAAAAGAATAAATGATATTTTTTAACTTTGAGGAAAAAACAGGAATGTTATTTTAAGAAAAGTTTGAGCAAAAAAAAAAAACATTTTTTTTTTAATTTTGACAAAAACAAAACATGAAATACTAATGTTATTATTATTACTATTATTTATTATTTTTATTATTTTTTACATCTTGGGGTGAAAAATCCCCCGAAGTGAATCCTGGTTTTTAAATTATTATTGATATTTTCAGTGTCAGCCCCCCCGGTGCACCTTGAGCTCCTGCAGCTGGTTGTGCAGGCGGCGTCGCTCCATCTCCAGCGCGTGCAAATGCTCCTCCTGCGCCCCCGCCAGCGCCCGCAGCTCCGCCTGGGGGGGAAAGGCCCGACCCCGTTGGCCAAGAGGCGCCCAACGCCGTCGGCCAAGACGGGGGCGCCCAGAATTGGATGTAAAAATTCAAAACTTTAGGGAAAAAACGCACAGAACTTGGGTACCCCGTCCGCGAAGAGCTTGTAGAAAAAGCACCAAGAATTTGGGGAAATAACCTATAAAACCTTTGGGAAGAGCCCCCCAAAAAACATGGGGAAAAACCATCCAGAATACAGGGGGAGGGGAAACCCACCAAGATTTGGTTGGGAAACACACAGAATTGGTGGAAACTCCCCCAAAGTTTGCGGGAAAAGCCAAGCAGAATTCGGGGAAGAGCCCCCAAAATCTGGAGGAAATGCCCCAATATCAGGAAGGGTTGGGGGGGAAGACCCCAATAATCAGGGGAGCCTAAGATAATAATTTAGGGGGGTACGGGGAATAATTTGGGAGAAGACAACAACTGGGGAAAAATCCGGCAAAACACCCCGAAATCGGGTAAAAAGCCCCCCGAAGCATCTCCAGCTGCGCTCCTCGCAGCCCATTTTGGGGCAGAATCCCGCGTTTTGCTGGTTTTGCCCTGTGGGGGGGGGGGGGGGGAAATCAGCCTCGTACCCACCTGGGCGGCCCCCAGCTGCTCCTCCCGGTCCCGCGCCGCCTCCCGGAGCTCCTCCAGCTGCCGGTGCCGCTCCTGGAGCTCAGCCGCCAGCCGCTGCCGCTCGGCCGCCTGCGCCTCCCGCTGCCACCGGGACCGCTCCTCCTGGGACTGCTGCAGCTCCGTGCGCAGAGAGCTGGGAGGCACCAGGGGGGTGCCGTTACCGGAGGGGGGGGTCTCCAGTACCGGACAGGGGTCCCCGGGTACCGGAGGGGGAAGGGGAGGGGTCTTCCGTACCCAGAGGGGGGTTCCCGGTACCGGAGGGGGAAGGAAGAGGGTCACTGGTTACCGGAGGGGGGTCTCTGGGTACCAGAGGGGTCAGGGGAGGGGTCCCCGGTTACCGGGAGGGTGCAAACCGGTAGCGGGGGGGGGGGGTGTTACCGGGGCTCTCACCTCACTTGTCCCTCCAGCTCCTCCTCCCGGGCCCGGCTGTGCTGCAGCTGCTCCCGGAGCTGCCGGTTGTCATCCTCCAGGCCCCTTATCTTCTCCCGCAGCTCCGCCAGCTGCCCCCTCGGGTCCCCCGCCGCCCGCCGCCGCACCCCCGGTACCGGAGGCGGCGCTGCCGATCCCGAAGCCGCCCCCGGGGCCTTTTTCCCGGCCTGGGGGGCTGCGGCGACGGTCATGGCCTTGCGGAGAAGCCCTGGGGGGGGGCACGGGGGGGTCACCGCGACCGAACGGTGGAACCGGGACCCCCCCGGTACAACCGGGACCCCCCCGGTGCCGCCCTACCTGGGCCTGGTGCCGTCGGGACGCTGATAGCCCGCAACGGGGCGCGGCTGCTGGGAGCCCAGCCCGCTCGGGGCCCGGAGCGGCGCCGTTTCTACGGGAGAACGGGAGGGTGAGACCGGAACCGGCACCGGGAACGGGAGCGGGGCCCAACCTGTTCGGGAGCCTCCGGCTCAGGCGCGGCCGCCGCGCGCTTGGCGTGGGCCTTGCGCACCGGTAACCGGGAGGCGGCCGGAAGTGACGCAGCCGCCGCCGTGGCCGGTACCGGGCGGGCGCCGCCGCCGCCGCCGGGCCTCGCCGCCATTGCGGCGCTCACACTCAAACCGCGCCCGCCCCGCGCTCCCATTGGGCGCCGCCTCCGCCAATCGCCGCGCGCCGCCCCGGGGCGCCGGCCAATAGGGAGGCGCGCGGGGGGTCACGTGGCCGCGCCCGCCGGGTAACGGCCGGCAGGGAGGGAGGGGGGAGGCGGGGCTTTAGAAGTAGAGGGCGGGGCTTCGGCGGTGGGGGCGGGGTTTGGGGGCGGGGTTTAGGGTATGGGGTCGGCTCCGCGGCGGCAGTGGCGGCGGGAGGGGGGGCGTGCGGGAGCAGGGATGGGTCCCGGTTGGGGGGAGGGGCGGCCCGCTGCCGCCGTCCCTCCGCGCCCCCCCCTCGGGCACCCCCCCGCCGCCGCCGCTGCTGTATCACGGTCCTGCGCTGCGGCCGCCGGCCCGGACCCCCCCCGGGCCCCACCCCCCCAAAATTGGACCCCCCCAAAAAAAAATTGGACCCACCCCAAAAAGAAATTGGACCCCCCCCATAAAAAATTGTACCCCCTAAAAAGAAATTGGACCCCCCTCATAAAAAATTGGACACCCCCCCATAAGAATCTGACTTCCCCCCAAAAATTTGGACCCCCCCCCCAATCGGTAGTGCCCCCCCCTCCAAACTCTGTCTCCCCCCCCCCCGGTTTAGGACTCGCCCCCCTTACCCTACCCCAAATGCCCCCCCCCCAGCTGGGACCCCCCCCAATCTGCCCCCCCCGAATACCCTACCTGCCCCCCCCCCCGTTCCAGGACCCCCCAAAACGCCCCCCCATACCCTACAGGAGCCCCCCCATCTGTGCCCCCCCCATATGTTTCATGACCCCCCCCCTCATATTTTGGGACCCCAAAATGCCCCCCCACCCCCCATATGTTGCAGGAAGCATGGGCGAAAGCACGACAGACACCAGCAGAGTCAGATCGTGCTGCTCCCTTTTATTGCCCGAATAGCACAACTTTTATAGTGAACTTTACAGGGGCGGACAATGTTTCACACAAGATTATTTGTCAAAAGCACTCAGACAAACAACTAGAAGAAAACAACCCCACCTGCAAGAAAAGAACCCCCCTTTTGATTAGCAGTCAGGAAAACAACCCCCTTTGTGATTAACGGTCACGTAGACCTAGTCCTTGAGGCCAGCTGCTGGTAACAGTATTTTCTGAGTTTGGCGCTGTGGGAACACTGTCATGGGAACTTCTCATAGTTGCCCTGGTAGCTTGGTTTGCTCAGCTACAGCAAGCCATGGGATTTTTGCTGTTTCAAGAAATCCCTCAACACACATGCAACTAGGCAAAGAAAGTAAGGCTGAAAGCAGGATTGCTACCTTGGACTTTCGAAGAGCCAACTTTGACCTCTTCCGGGACCTGCTTGGGAGTATCTCATAGGATAGGCTGCTCGAAAGCAAGGGTGCTTGTGAGAGCTGGGCTACATTTAAGCAGCACTTCTTCCATGCTCAGGATCGGTGCATCCCAAGGAATAGGAAATCGGGGAAGGGGGGCAGGAAACCTGTGTGGATGAGCAAGGAGCTCATCAATAAGATCAAATGGAAGAGGATGGTCTGTGAAATGTGGAAAAAGGGCCTGTCCTCTTGGGAGGAGTATAGAAGTGTTGTCAGGGCCTGCAGGGATGCGACCAGGAAGGCTAAAGCCCACCTAGAGATGAGGCTTGCGAAAGAGATAAAGGATAATAAGAAGGGTTTTTCAAGTATGTAAACGGCAAGAGGAAGACTAGGGATAATGTGGGTCCCTTGCTGAATGAGGGGGGTTTCCTGGTCAAGGGAGACGTTGAGAAGGCAGAGATACTGAATGCTTTCTTTGCGTCAGTCTTTGCTTCAGGGACACTCCCCCGGGACTCCTCGCCCCTGGCAATAGGACAAAGGGTCTGGGAAATGGAGGGCTCCCCCCTGGTGGACGTGGGAGTGGTTCGGGAGCGTCTGTGTGGGCTCAACACACACAAATCCCTGGGTCCCGATGGGATGCATCTGCGTGTGCTAAGGGAGCTGGCAGATGTGATCGCCGAACCGCTCTCTATCATCTTTGAAAGGTCCTGGAGAATGGGTGAGGTGCCTGAAGACTGGAGGATAGCCAAAGTCACTCAGAAGTGACCTCGTAGGCCCTTTCTGTGACATGTTGCTGCTGTTGCCCTATCAACTGCAGAGGCAGAAGTGACCTCACAGTCCCTGCCACAGTCACATTCCTCCTGCTGGGGCAGGAGATCCTGAGGCAGAGTTGAGGTCATCAGAGCATTTCCTCTCATCTCCTTCTTGTCGCCTACAAGCAGATCAAATCCATGGCCCCTCACATTCATCTTTGAATGCCGTGTGACTGCATGGAGTGGGTTTACGTGGTACAGTTTTGGTAGTGGGGGGCCATAGAGGTGGCTTTGGTGAGAAGAATCCAGAAGCTGCCCCACGTTAGATAAGGGCCCCACTGCTGGCCAGAACTGGGCCAATAAGCGACATTCTTTGCACCTCTGTGAGAGCATATTTAAACAGAAGAAAAAAAAAAAAGGCAAAAAAAAAAAAAAAAGCTGCTGTAGAACAGCAGCTGGGAGAAAGAGAGGAGTGAGAAATAGCCTTGCAGGTGCTAAGATCAGTTATGAAGGAGGGGGAGACGTGCTCCATGTCCCGGAGCAGAAGTCCCCTGCGGCCTGTGATGAGGACCATGGTGAAGCAGGCTGTCCCCCTTCAACCTGTAGAGGAGACCATGGTGGAGCAGGTGGACCTGCACTGACAGAGGTTGTAGTTTGTGGAGGACCCCTGCCAGAGCAGATTCCAGGCCAGACCTGTAACCCGTGGAGAGGAGCCCACGCAGGACCAGGTGACCTGGCAGGAGCTGTTGCCCATGTGGGACCCAGGTTGGAGCAGTTTGCTCCTGAGGGATGGACCCCATGGTCTGGAGCAGTTTTTGATATCTTGCCTCCTGACCTCCCCAGATATGTCCTTGTGTTTGGGGCAGCTTTTCAAACATTGCCATGACCTGCAAGATGCTGTCTCCCTGCATGGGGACGGTCAGTTTCTGAGACAGAAGTGACATCTTAGTGGGATGGAAGGACACAGCATGCTGTAGGCAGGCCCTGCACAGCATGCGTAGCAGCCCTGCACAGCCCCTGAGGGGCCCAGCCCCAGTTCGTGCCCCCCAGCTTGTGCTCCAGAAGGGCTCCCCTAGGTCCTGTGTCACTTTTCCCACCTGGGTCCCTCGGCTATCCAAGGAAACCTTGGAGGCAGTGTCCACCTCTGACTGGAAAACTGAAACCAGCCATGAAAATAGATTGAAGAAACAGTTCAAAGCTGTGCAAAAAAGGATTCTAAGTAATAGCTGAAATAATCTCCCTTGCCAGCATCACCAGCTTTTTTTTTTTTTCTATGAATGTTCATTATTCATTTACACAGTTTTCCATTGACAACACCATGGAGAAGTGCAATAAATCAAATTATGCTTTCTTGAACAATAGTTTTATGCAAACATTTAGGAAAATACATTTTACATAAACACACATTTACCAAAACACATTTCCCAACAATTCTAATGCTTCTTTCTTTTTTTCCTTTTTTTTTTTTTTTTTTCTCCTCCATTTCTTCTGTCCTTGAAGAGCACTCTGAGGGAGAGTCATTGCATTAAAGATTAATGCATGTTTAAAAGACTGAGATTGAGAAATACGCTCCATGCCATCATGAAGGGAGATAACAAAGAGTGTCAACAGTGTTGGCCCAAGTGCCCATCACTGAGGGATGCTGCTGGTAACTGGCTGAAAGGAGGACTTTGTACCACTGACACCTTGCCCCCAAAAACATCATCCCCTTTTTCAGTCCAAATATCACCAGTGTGGCTAAAGGGAACCCCAGGAAACCATGGCAAAGGCCTTGCTAAAGTGCAGGTTCACCTCGTTCCCTTCTTTCCCCTCCCCTTCTGTTTCAGCAGTTCCTTTGGTTCCTCCAACTGCCTGAAGAAGGCTGTGGCAGGACTTTCCCTATCACATTCCCAGGGTTAGAGGTGACAATTGCAGTTCTGCCAATCCTTTTTCTTGCCCTTCCTGAAGATGCGTTTGATGCCCACATTTTTCAAGTCCCCAGAAATCTTGCTGATCCAAATGCCTGACAGCCCGGTCGAGAAAGGCGGGGTAGTGTGACATAACAGAGAGGGGCATCTGCAATGAACCTATGCAAAAGGGGTTCCAGGAATCTCACAGGGACACTGGGGGTTGTTCCTGGAATCACACAGGGCAATGGCAGGGCTGTGTGAGGTGTCCACATCTGAGCAGACCTCATACACACATGCCTTTAGAGAGAGCTCCTGCAGTCACTGCCAGAGGCTGGGAGACACCTCAGCTGTGGGGAGCCTCGCCCTGCTCTGCCCTCCTCTGAGATACCCCAGGACATGAGGAATGGGCACAGAGACCTCGGTTCAAGGAGGAACGTCCCAGAGCTGCCTTCAGGTGGCTTCCCAGGGGACGTTACTTGGCCTTGTGACGCTATCTGCCCAGCTGGCCTTCATGAGACTTCTAGGAATAGCGGATGGCCTTTGTGCTCCTTCGTGTTCATCTCTCCACACACATATGACGTGCCTGCCAGCACCAGCATTGGGTTTCTCTTTCAATGTCTCCCATGCACATACAGCAGGCCCTGCTCTTCTGGGAAATCTTATCCCTCAAGAAGCAATGAGCAATGGCCTGGCCAGCCATTGCTGAACTTACTACCCACACCTCTGAGCTTGTGATGGCACTCTCCAGAGTATGAAAAATTATTAAAAAGAAAACCTTGTTCCTGCAATGCATTCTGAGTCATATGCAGAAGACAATAGGCTTTTTTTTTTTTTTTTTAAATATTAGTTCATCAGTTTCCTCAAGGCATCCTTGAGCTCCTGGTTCCTCATGCTGTAGATGAGTGGGTTCACTGCTGGAGGCACCACTGAGTACAGAACGGATACCACCAGGTCAAGGCATGGCGAAGAGATGGAGGGGGGCTTCAAGTAGGCAACCATGACAGTGCTAACAAACAGGGAGACCACGGCCAGGTGAGGGAGGCATGTGGAAAAGGCTTTGTGCCAGCCCTGCTCAGAGGGCATCCTCAGCACCACCCTGAAGATCTGCACATAGGAAATAACAATGAAAACAAAAGAACCAAAGACTAAGGAAAAACTGAAAACAAGTAGCTCAAATTCCCTGAGGTAGGCATCTGAGCAGGAGAGCTTGAGGATCTGGGGGATTTCACAGAAGAACTGCTCCACAGCATTGCCATGGCAGAGCGGCAGGGAAAATGTGTTGGCCATGTGCAGGACAGCTTGGAGAAAGTCACTGCCCCAGGCAGCTGCTGCCATAGTGGCACAAGCTCTGCTGCCCAGGAGGCTCCCATAGTGCAGGGGCTTGCAGATGGCAACATAGCGGTCATAGGCCATGGCAGTGAGAATTGAAAACTCTGAACCAAAGAAGAAGACGAAAAAGAGAACTTGTGCAGCACAGCCTTGATAGGAGATGGTCCTGGTGTCCCAGAGGGAATTGGCCATGGCTTTGGGGACAGTAATGGAGATGCATCCCAGGTCGAGGAGGGCGAGGTTGAGGAGGAAGAAGTACATGGGGGTGTGGAGGCGGTGGTCGCAGGCTACAGCGCTGAGGATGAGGCCGTTGCCCAGGAGGGCAGCCAGGTAGATGCCCAGGAAGAGCGCAAAGTGCAGGAGCTGCAGCTCACGCGTGTCTGCGAATGGCAGCAGGAGGAACTCGCTCACAGAGCTGCTGTTGGGCATTTTCTGACATTGAACACAGTTGTCTGTTGAAAAAGAGAAGGCAGAATAAAGTTAGAAGAGACTTCTCTGAGGAAAACATTTTGAAAGTCTTAGAGCACTCTCATCCCAAGCCTCTCTCTTTGCAGGAGAATCTTTCTGCAGCTCTACCGCTTGAGTCCCGGATGATTCTTTCTGAGGCTGACACTGGGAGCGGGGATTCCTGTGGGCTCCAGAGGAGTCCTTCCTGCTGTGAAGCATTCAGGAAGCAGGAAAAAGGGGGAAACTGACGTTCAGTCCATTTATAAGATCCATGAACTTCGCAGTGTTGTTGCAAAGAACACCTCCCTCCAGTATAGAGCAAGGCTGATTTTCTTATGCTGAGTACAACAAGCACACTACTGTTTCCCAATATGTAGAGAGCTTAAAGCAGAGAAGCCCCAGTCCCACTGCAGATGGACAGAATCCTCACCTTGTCTGCAAGTGCATGAGCAGGATCTCAGCTTCTCCCTCTTTGCTAGGGCTACAGAGGCGTCACTCCAGCTGCCCACAGACAGCCAGTCAGCAGCAAGGACATGGCCTTAGTGCAGAGGTGTCTTCTCCTTGTGGCACCTGGAGAACACAAGGATGCCAAGAGAGAGCTGCATCCTGCTGGAGAGCAGCCTGAAGACCAGGAGAACACCCCATGGACAAACATGAATATTCATAAGCTGGACTGTCCCAGCATCCCAGCTCCATCCCTTCAGTGTCTGGAGGAGGCTTAGCACTTGGCTCCTGGCTGTCCAGGGGAAGCTGGGTTATGGCTCTCCATGGACTTTCTGCCAGACGTCCTCACCTCACAGTGCAATCCAGCAGCAGTCTCAAAGCCTACTGCATTGCCCACTGCCCTCCCAGAAACAAGACCCAGGAGGAGACACTTCCAGGACCTGCAGCTGCATGGCCCTGCAGCCAGACATTTACCTTGTCAAGGGCTGTGCAGATTTCTCCTGCAGGCAGCTCTCAGCATCCACCCACTCCCAACTGCCTCCAAGTCCTCTCTCCTTCTCTCCTCTCTTTGTGCCAGCTGCGGTCAGAGCCCCCAACCCTGCTGTGCTGTGCAGTGGAGCTGCTCCTGGGCAGAACTGTCTCTCTGCACCAGATCCCTCTTGCCAGGAGCAAGACTCAAAGAAAAAAGAAAGACTGGATTTGGAGACGTGGCATTTTTCAGGCTCAAGACTGGTGAACTATCCCTGATTAAACTGGTGTTTTTCAGAACTATTTTCCAACCTTTTTGCCATTTGAGTTACTCATTGTTGGAGAAAAATATGTGAATGGCAATACTGTCTAATAAGCAATAAAATGAGAAGAGATAATGTGTTATTCAGACTCTCAAAAACAAATCTGAAAGTTGTTTTTTTGTTCGTTTGTTTTTGTTTTTTTCCCTGATGTTTTGTCTCAGTGCTAAGATGCTTGAAACAGGATCTAATCACATTCCCTGCATGGGTATGATCTTCAATGTTTCTGTTCAGATTTTTTAAAATCGTTGCAAACATCTACTGACAGTATCCATTTAGAACGTTTCTCAGATCTTTCCTGTACTGATAATTATTTGGCAGGGACCAGGACTTGCTACTACAAGACTGTTGTATACTAGGGTGAGACTACTATCAACGGAAGGAGGAATTTGTTGGCTTATCGGAAATCCAGAGGAAACCAGCTGTGAGGCCTACCATTGAACACTGCTCTATGAATGCCAAGCAACATCTAAAATGTTAAAAATAGGCTTCAATCCTTAGAACCATAGGCTTTCAAACCTCAACGTTTGTTCTAATTGTCTTGGTGTGAGAAAGCTACTGATACTCTCATTTCTTGAGTAGTTGCAGGCAGAGAAAGTCTGAGCCTCTTGCCGTGTCATGGGTTTACGTGGCAAGGTTTTGGTGTTAGGGGGCCACAGGCGTGGCTTCTGTGAGAAGGATCTAGAAGCTGCCCCATGTTTGGCAAGGGCCCCACTGCTGGCCAGAGCTGAGCCAGTAAGTGATGTTGTTTTGCGCCTCTGTGAGAGCAGATTTAGGAAAAAAAAAAAAAAACACAACACTGCGCCACACAGCAGCTGGGAGAGTGAGAGGAGTGAGGAACAGCCTTGCAGGCGCCAAAGTCAGTGAGGAAGGAGGGGGAGAGGTGCTCCAGGCACACAGCACAAGTTCCCCTGCGGCCTGTGGTGAGGCCCATGGTGAAGCAGGCTGTCCCCCTGCAGCCCATGGAGTACCACGGTGGAGCAGGGTTCCACGCTGCAGCCCGTGGAGGAGCCCACGCAGGAGCAGGTGACCTGGTAGGAGCTGCTGCTCGTGGGGGACCTGTGCTGGAGCAGTCTGCTCCTGAGGGATGGACCCCATGGTATGAAGCCATGTGGGAGCAGTTCTGGAAGAGCTGCTGCCTGTGGGAAGCCCACGCCAGGTCAGTTCAGCAAGGCCTGCATCCTGTGGGAGGGACCCCACAGCACAGGGGACAAGAGTGATTGAGAAGGAGCGGTGGAGAAGCGCTCTAGACTGACCGTAACCCCCATTCCCCCACTCCCCTGCGCTACTCGGGGGGAGGAGGTGGAAGAGGGTGGATGGGGGGATAGGTGCTTTTGGTTTCTTTCCTTTGTTTCTCGCTTTTCTAGCTGCGTAGGAATAGGCAGTAAGTCTTACTGTCCCCCTATGCTGAGTCTGTTTTACCAGTCACAATAATTACTGCGCGTCCTCCCTGTCCTTATCTCAACCCTTGAGCCCTTTTGCTTGTGTTTTCTCCCTGTTCCTCTTTGAGGAGGGGGAGTGAGAGAGCGGTTGTGGTGGAGCTTGTCTGCCCACCTGAGTAAAATCACCACACTGTGTAAGGAGAAAAGCAAGGCAGAGTACACATACCCACACGTCAGGCGACATAGCAATCCAGCTGGCCATACTGTGACCTGTGATGTTTATGCATGTATCTACTCCTTGCTATTTTTCCCCTAAAATACTGTTCCTTTCAGGGAAAGGATTACATACTGCTTTTTCTGTTTAATCATCAACTTGGTGATGAGCTTGAGACCTTTAGAAGCTACTTAGAGAACCAGAATTTTATATCAAACTTTGACTTAAAAGTTGGACATGCAAAATCTACAGATCCAGAGGCAGATGCAGGGATAAAACTGTATGGAAACTGACTTTTAGATCAATAAAACTCACACATACTTTGTTGTTGTTATTAGTGGTTGTTATTATTAAAAGTCCATGCAATGGCCAGTCGTACAAATTGTCAACTGTCAATTGTAGAAAACTGGAGAGCGGCTAAAACTGAGCCATACAAGGAAGTAAACTTCCAAATAATAAATGCAATTACTTTTTATAAAATGATCTTTTTAATTTAATTTAATTTAATTTATTTATTTATTTTTTAAGAAATAGCTTCCTGAGTCCAATCTCTGTTTGCCAAAATATGGTCTTGAATCTAGGTTCCTCACATTGGTGTGAGTGCCTGCCTGTAATGTGCTGTGGAGGTTGGCTATTAGGCTCTGTGTGTGGCAGCAAGGTCATTTGTGAACCTCATTCACTGCAAACAGGGACATGTCAGAGAAACTATTTAAACATGTATCGTTTCTCTCTTCACACCTAGTCTCTACTTTTCATCTGCAGTCCCTTCTCATCTACTCACATTTTTCTTCCAGCACCAGTAGCAAAACAGATGGGCTCACAGGTCATGGGGAATTTATGGGGAATGCTGTTTCAAACGTGTTACTGGCCACAAGATGCTTCTTTTCCTATTGTTCAGTGAATGGGACTAGATAAAGCACTACACTTCCCTGATACAATTGCAGGTTTTTTTTCTGGCTTCATCCCTGATGAATTACTTGTATTTTGAAAATGTGTTCTTAAAGATATCTCAGATCTTTCCCTGCATTTCCTTTGGTGAAGCTTGATTCTTTTGGGCTAATTTTAATTTATTTAACGTTCAGTAAGGGTCTGATTTTATTTAACATGCACGTGCAACTTACCCCCCCAGTCTTAATGGCATTGCAACCACTTGTACTGCCCTATATATTTATTGTAATACTCCTCCCAGCTTTCATTGCATTCATCGTGTCTAGTTTATTTCTAGTCACTATATCCACATTACCCTTTTCCTGTGGCCTGAGTGGCTTTTGAGCATATTCTGTAAGGAAGCAATCCTGTATTAGTCTTATAATCATGCTTGCTTGGTAGTTTTTCCCACTAACATTTTCCTAGGAAATGTCTAGGTAATTGAACTCCTCCACTGGATCGTTACGCTGGATTCAATACAGACTTCCTTCATCTGTAAAAACATTTCCTGATATGCTTTCTCATCCTCTCCTGAAAGTCTCTGGCAAGGTCCAAGGACTAACTTTTTCCATATCTCATTCTTCAGTTTACTTCCAATAGTCCCTGTTGTGTCAGCCAAAATCCTAGTGTCATTTATTGCTGTTTATTCGGTATTCTCCCTGTACGCAAATTACTCCCTCCCTCATTACTTTTGTTTTACCTCACCCATCTGCAAACTTTATACCTTGGTAATTTTATCTCCCAGTTGATACCTTGAATTAACCAAGTCTCTGTCATTCCAATGTAATCATAATTTTCCCTCAACATATGTTTCTAATACAGCAATCTTGTTACATACATGTATGTTTCTAGCATTTGTAAAACACATTCATCCTGTTCTTTGTCCTTTATGGTCACTTTTATTTTTTGAATGTGTAGAAAGAAAGGGTTTCCGCATTGACTTAATTTACAAATTCAGTGCCCCTTTCTCTAAGCGTTAAAGTCCTTATCTTTTTTGTCTATGTGAACTCTGCCTTCTGAGCAATAAAAGAAAATTAAGACTCTTTAAATTACTTTTCTCATCTAAGTCTGAAAGTGAAAAACTGCAAAGTCAATCTCTTTATTTTGAAGGGTTGTTAAGCCTTCTCTTTAGGTAAGAGACCTCAAACTTCTCTTCACAGAGGATTTTGAACCAGTATACCAGTAGTTAGCCTATAAGCTCAATCCTTTGCCTCCTTTATTCAGATTGCCCTTTGAAAGTTACTTAAATGGTAGACGCACGTGATTAGTTCTTTCTTTGTCAAGCAGACACTCACGCTGTCAGTCCTCTCTGGGTGCCAATACCTTCAGTGTGGACTAAAATTCCTGGAAGCTTTCTGACACCCTTGTGTCGTCGTTCCCCCCGCCCGCTTTTTTTTCTTCATTGTTCTCCTTTTCTGACAGAGCTAGGGTGATACAGAAGAGTTTGGATGCTTATTAATCAAAAATAAATCTAATTTTGGAAGTGGAAAACAATCACTGATCTATCTGTAAATGGCAGAGAGCTGCTCTCTAGCTATCTTGCAGCTGCCCATGGAAAGTACAAATCTGGGCTCAGAGGGCTGAAATAATTACACCCTGTTCTGTTTTGAACCAGTCTAATCTTCACTTCAGCTGCTGCTGCCTAAACACAGGGCAGCACCTTAACTATCCAAATGGCTGATTACATGATATATTTACCACTTTTCCTAATCTGAGAAAAGCGCAGTTCAAAAATATGTGTCTCTTAGTTGAATAAAGCCAGAAGAAAAGTGATTCTTCCGTAACTCAGTTTTATAGCTTCGCTCTTCCTTTCCTCCTTTCTCACTTTCACTGTGTCCTATTGTCAGCTGTTCCTCTCCAGTTGCCTTATTTTACAGCTGTTGCTTCCCACTTCTTTTGATATATTTCCCTATAACCCATGTCTACATCTGCACACCAACCTTCTCTTGTCTAGCTAACCGGAGACATATTTCACTGCAGTTCTGTGAGCTGCATGGGCTATTATGATTCTGCCAGCTGATGAAGATTGACCTGCTGTAGAGGGAATGAAAAACTGGGACGTCTTTTCATTCTTCCTGTCAGTAAAACAGCTGCTTCTAAGCCTTCCATTAAGAAAAATAATAATAAAAAAAATCCACCATATTATATTACAGTAAAACTACACAGTGCAGGGAGATTGATTTAGGCAACATGTGTTTATCCAGATTGGAACATACTTCGAAGTCTGAGGGTGAGGGCCTCATGCTTCAAAGAGCTCTAAGGATTTATGGAACAGTCTGAGAGTGCCGTGTGAACCCATCAGCGTGGACACAGATCTTGGAATCTAGATGTTGGTGTTTGACACATGAATGAACACATGAAACATAAGTAACACTGATCCCTGTTTGAAGGAGATGAGCCTTTGATGAGTGGAAGTGGTTCTATTTTGCTGTATCATGGGATAGAGAGCATGGGAAGCAGTGCATCACTAGTTAGTTCAGAAGTGACTGATAGATAGGGTGGACCTTGCTAGCTCTTGTGCAATCTGTTTGCTACTCGGAGAACTCCTTTCTTTCTGCAGTGAGATATATCTTCCTCAGAAGTAAATGGAATCTAGTTATTTGTGGGCTGAAATAAGAACAAATTGAAATATAGAAAGAACTGTGCCTAGATCAGCAGAGCAATGAAGAAAAAGTCCAAGAGAGGAAAAAGTATATCACAGCATAAGAGAGGAAAAAGGTAATTCAGAATGCAAGCGAATGCATGTAGGAGAAGAAACTAAACAAAATTACACAAAACTATAGAAGAAATAGATTAAGAATATAGAAGTAAAAGATAAGTAATAGAGAGTGAAAACATGCTTACACCAAGAAAACTGTGTTTAAAAACATGCATTTACCTAACTTAGTACTTTAACTTGCAAAATAACATGGCCTCAGTGCCAAAGATCACTTGACTACTGTTAGCTTGTGCAGCACTAAAAGCATAAGCATGTCAATTGCTTATTTGCATGATTTTTCATATTCTAAGAGTTGATATGGAAATGATCCGTTCTGTATCAGTACAATTTCTGAACACTTGAAAAGAGATACTGTGGCTTACCCTTCAGAAGAGAATCTCGAGAGCCGAGTCCAGGGGGACAATCACTTCCCTAGCCCTGCTGGCCACACTGCTTCTTATTCCAGCCAGGATGCTCTTGGCCTTCCTGGCCACCTGAGCACACTGCTGGCTCATATTCAGCCGACTAGCCACCATCACTCCCAGGTCCTTCTCCGCCTGGCAGCTCTCCAACCACTCATCTCCCAGCCTGTAGCTCTGCTTGGGGTTATTGAGCCCCAGGTGGAGGACCCGGCACTTGGCCTTGTTGAACTTCATGCAGTTGGCCTCAGCCCATTGGTCCAGCCTATCCAGATCCTCCTGCAGAGCTTTCCTACCCTCGAGCAGATCGACACATGCACCTAGCTTGGTGTCATCTGCAAGATCACTGAAGGTGCACTCGATCCCCTCATTCAGATCATCGATAAAGATATTAAAGAGGACTGGCCCTAGTAGTGAGCCCTGGGGAACTCCATTAGTGACCGGCTCCTACTGGCTTTAACTCCAGATAAATGTAACTGGATTACAACAGCAGGCATGTTTCTAGCCACACGTGCCTTTTTCCAGAGAGAAAGCTGAAGAACATGGCAACCCACAGCCTGCTGCACCCTGAGGGGCAAGGGCAGAGCAAAGCCCAGGCTGGCACAACACAAAGCGTTGGGGACGGCCATGGCTCCGGAATGCTGGCCCCAGCGGCGGTTGGGCGGTTGGGCAGGCCTGTAACGGCTGCCCGTGCTGACGGGGAGGCTGCTCGGCTGCCTGCTCCTCCCGCTCAAGTGTCCGCTCCAGACACAACCTCAAGCAGAGGGAGTCAGCTTCTTTTTCCTCTCTCTTCAAGCAGGACGGTGACACGATTGGGTCAGGACGAGAGTGACCTCTGCATGAGGATGACGGGACACGGACAGCCTCGGTGAGAAGAACCTTGGGCACTCAGGCAAGCGCTGCCCATGGTTACAGGGGGATGCTGCTCCGTTTGGTGCTTTTCCTCTTTCAGACAGAAACATTCCTAGCGATGAGACCGGACCGTGGCACACTGCTGGCCTCTCTCGCTTTGAGAGCTCAGCCAGAAAAGATGCCAACGCTCTCCAGGACAGATGAGAAAGCGTCACGCCATTCCCCACCACGGTGTCACCACGCTAAGTGGGAATATGGCACATTTAAGCTACAACAAACAAACATCCCCTGGACATCAGGAAGATGCGAGATGGACAGCCTTGGTGTGAGGCTGGGAGAGCTTCGTGCAAGGAGGAAGGAATGGCTTCCAGTGCTGGCAGGGGGTGGCTGCTCGGTTTGTCGCCTCCTCTATTACAGCTGGAGACACTGACAGTGCTGGAATGAAGCCGTGGCACACTCCTGGACTCTCTCCCCTTGAGAAGTCACCTAGCAAAGGTGTCAATGATCTCCAGGACAAGTAAGATTGCCCCAACCCACACCCCAGCATGGTCTCATAGCAAGCAGGACGGTGACATGCTTGGGCCAGGACAGCAGTGACCACTCAATCAGGATGATGGGAGACGGATTGACATGGTGAGACGCTCGAGTCCGTCGGGCACAGAGGCAGGGTCAGCCCCTGGTCCCACGGGGATACTGCTCTGATTTTTCTTTCTCTTATTAAAGCCAGACACACACAGCGATTGGAAGCAGACGACGGCACATCCGTGGCGACTCTCCCTTTGAGAAGACATCTGGAAGGAACTTCCAGCACTCTCCAGGACAAGTAACATTGCCCCAACCCATATCCACCACTGTCCACAGAAATCAGGATGGTGACACGATCAGACTAGGACGGCAGTGACCGCTCCATGGAGACGACGGAACACAGAAAGCCTCGGTGAGTCGCTGGAGACCCTCGGGTACAGAGGCAGGGGCTGGCCATGGTTACAGGGGGATGCTGCTCCATTTGGTGCTTCTTCTCTTTCAGCCAGACACACACAGCGATGAGACCAGACCACGGCAAACTCCTAGCCTCTCTGCCCTCGACAACTGAGCTGGAAGGAAGAGCTGCCAACGCTCTCCAGGACAGGTAGGATCGCCCCAACCCACACCCACGAGGCTCTAACTGCAAGCAGGACGGTGACACGATCGGGGTAGGACAGCAGTGACTGCTCCATGAGGACGATGGGACAGGGAGAGCCTCGGTGAGTCCTGGTAGACCCTTGGGCACAGAGGCAGGGTCTGCCTATGATCACAGAGGGATGCTGCTCCGTTTGTTCTGTCTGTTATTAAAGCCAGACACACACAGCGATGGGATGAGACCAAGGCACAATCCTGGCTTGTCTCCCATTGAGAAGTCAGGTGGAAGGAAGTTCCAGCGCTCTCCAGGACAGGTAAGATCTTCCCAACCCACACCCACCAGGCACTAACAGCAAGCAGGAAGGTGACCCGCTCGGGCCAGGAGGGCAGTGACCGCTCCATGAGGACGATGGGACAGGGACAGCTTTGGTGAGTTGCTAGAGACCCCCGGGCACAGAGGCAGGGGCTGCCCATGTTTAGAGGGATGCTGCTCTGTCTCTTGGTGCTTCTGTTTCAGCCAGAAACACAGAGCGATAGAACCAGACCACGGCACAATCCTGGCCGCTCTCCCCTTGAGAAGTCAGCTGTAAGGAAGAGCTGCCAACGCTCTCCAGGACAGGTAAGATTGCCCCAACCCACACCCACCGGGTACTAACAGCAAGGAGGACGGTGACATGATCGGGATAGGACGGGAGTGGTCCCTGTATCAGGATGATGGAACAATGACAGCCTCGGTGAGTCTCTGGAGACCGTCGGGCACAGAAGTAGGGGCAGCCTGTGCTCTGAAGAGGATGCTTCTCCATTTGTTGGTTCTTCTTTTTCAGCCAGAATTTCACGGCGATTGCACCAGACCATGTCAAAATCCTTGCCGCTCTCCCCTTGAGAAGTCTTCTTGAATAAGAGCTGCCATCACACTCCAGGACAGGTAAGATTGCCCCAAAACACACCCAGCAGGCTCTGACTGCAAGCAGGACGGTGACATGATCGAGGTAGAAAGGGAGTGATCGCTGCATGAGGTTGACGGAACAATGACAGCCTCGGTGAGTTGCGCTAAAGCCTCGGGCAGAGAGGCAGGGGCTGCCCGTGTTCACAGAGGGATGCTGCTCTGTCTCTTGGTGCTTCTCTTTCAGCCAGAAACACCCAGCGATGGAACCAGACCACGGCACAATCCTGGCCTCTCTCCACTTGAGAAGACTTCTGGGAGGAAGAGCTGCCAAGACTCTCCAGGACAGGTAAGATTGCCCCAAAACACACCCCAGCATGGTCTCATAGCAAGCAGGACAGTGACACGCTTGGGCCAGGACGGGAGTGAGCGCTCCATCAGGATGACAGGAGATGGATTGACATGGTGAGACACTCGAGGTTGTTGGGCACAGAGGCAGGGTCAGCCCCTTGTCACACGGGGATGCTGCTCCGTTTGTTCTTTCTCTTATTAAAGCCA
Organism: Anas platyrhynchos; assembly: GCF_047663525.1. Taxonomy (NCBI): domain Eukaryota; kingdom Metazoa; phylum Chordata; class Aves; order Anseriformes; family Anatidae; genus Anas; species Anas platyrhynchos. The sequence continues at coordinate 1,447,990 of NC_092617.1, read as the reverse complement.
GACACACAGAGCGATGGGAAGCAGGCCACGGCACAATTGTGGCGACTCTCCCTTTGAGAGGACATCTGGAAGGAACTTCCAGCGCTCCCCAGTAAGAGTAAGATCTCCCCAACCCACATCCACCACTGTTCACAGAAAGCAGGAATGTGACACGATCAGGCTAGGATGGCAGTGACCGCTCCATGGAAACGACGGAACACGGAAAGCCTCGGTGAGTCACTAGAGACCCTTGGGCACAGAGGCAGGGGCTCCCCGTGTTCACAGAGGGATGCTGCTCTGTCTCGTGGTGCTTCTCTTTTAGCCAGTAATGTACAGCAATGGAACCAGAGAATGGCAGGCGACCCTTGGGCACTCAGGCAAACGCTGCCCATGGTTACAGATGCTGCTCTGTTTGGTGCTTTTCCTCTTTCAGACAGGAACACACCTAGGGATGAGAGCAGACCACGGCACACTGCTGGCCTCTCTCGCTTTGAGAGCTCAGCCAGAAAGGATGCCAGCACTCTCCAGGACAGATAAGACAGCCCCAAGCCATTCCCCACTGTGGTGTCACGCTCGGACCAGGAGTGCAGTGACCGCTCAATTAGGATGATGGAACAGATATGGCATCGGTGAGTCGCTGGAGACCCTCGTGCACAGAAGTAGGGGCAGCCTGTGGTCTCAGGGGGATGCTGCTCCGTTTGGTGCTTCTCCTTTTGCAGCCAGATTCACACAGCGATGGGACAAAACCACAGCACGCTCCTGGCCACTCTCCCCATGAGAACTCAGCTGGACGGAAGAGCTCCCAACACTCTACCTGACAGGTAAGATCGCCCCAAGCTACACCCCCGATGGTCCACAGCAAGCAGGAAGCTGACAGAATGGGGGCAGGACGGCAGTGAATGCTGCATCAGGAAGACGGAACACAGACAGGCTCGGTGAGTCACTAGATACTCTTGAGCAGAGAGGCAGGGGCTGCCCATGCTCACAGGGAGGTGCTGCTTTGTTTTGTGCTTCTTCTCTTTCAGCCAGACACACACAGGATTGCCTCCAGACCACGGCACAATCCTGGCCTCTCTGCCCTTGAGAAGTCAGCTGTTAGGAACTTGCAGCGCTCTCTAGGACAGTTCAGATCTCCCCAACCAAAGCCCAGCAGGCTGGCCGTTGCTGCTCTGTTTGGTGCTTTTCCTCTTTCAGCCAGAAACGGCACAATCCTGGCGTCTCTGCCCTCGAGCACTCATCGGCGAGGAAGAGCTGCCAACGCTCCCTAGGACAATTAAGATCGCCCCAACCCACACCCACCAGCCTCTAACAGCAAGCAGGACGGTGACACGCTCGGGCCAGGAGGGCAGTGACCGCTCCATGAGGACGATGGGACAGGGAGAGCCTCGGTGAGTCCTGGTAGACCCTTGGGCACAGAGGCAGGGTCTGCCTGTGCTCACAGAGGGATGCTGCTCCGTTTGTTCTGTCTGTTATTAAAGCCAGACACACACAGCGATGGGATGAGACAAAGGCACAATCCTGGCCTGTCTCCCATTGAGAAGTCAGGTGGAAGGAAGTTCCAGCGCTCTCCAGGACAGGAAAGATTTCCCCAACCCACACCCGCCAGGCTCTAACTGCAAGCAGGACAGTGACATGATTGGGTTAGGACGGGAGTGACCACTCCATCAGGACGATGGGACACGGACAGCCTTGGTGAGTTGCTAGATACTCTTGAGCAGAGAGACAGGGGTTGCCCATGTTCACAGAGGGATGCTGCTCTGTCTCGTGGTGCCTCTCTTTTAGCCAGAAACCCACAGCGATGGAACCAGTCCATGGCACAAGCTTAGCCGCTCTCCCCTTGCGAAGTCAGCTGTAAGGATGAGCTTCCAATGCTCTCCAGGACAGGTAAGATTGCCCCAACCAAGGACAGGAGTGAGCACTCCAACAGGATGATGGGAGGCGGTCAGACTTGGTGAGATGCTCGAGAACCTGGGGCACAGAGGCAGGGTCATCTTGTGGTCACACGGGGATGCTGCTCCATTTCTTCTGTCTCTTATTAAAGCCAGACACACACAGCGACGGGACGAGACCATGGCACAACGTGGCCTCTCTCCCCTTGAGAAGACTTCTGGGAGGAAGAGCTGCCAATGCTCTCCAGGACAGGTAAGATCACCCCAACCCACACCCACCTGCCTCTACCAAAAAGCAGGAGGGTGTCACGCTCGGGCCAGGAGGGCAGTGACTGCTCCATGAGGACAACGGGACAAGGACGGCCTCGGTGAGTCGCTGGAGGCCCTCGGGCACAGAGGAAGGGGTAGCCCGTGTCGACAGAGGGATGCTGCTGCGTTTGGTGCTGCTTCTCTTTCAGCCAGAATCACACGGCGATTGGACCAGACCACGGCACAATCCTGGCTGCTCTCCCGTTGAGAAGTCAGCTGGAATAAAAGCTGCCAATGCTCTCTGGGACAGGTAAGCAGTCTGCCTAATTGTTTCTGTAGCAAGCTCCTCATCTTTTATTATTGAATTACGATCATATGGAATAATACTAATCTTAATACCTAGAATTTCTCATCAATCACTATAAAATACTTAATGTACAGTCATCCTTTTGTGAGGATAAACCAGTGAGGTAAACCTGACTGCAGACATACGAGATGAGGAGCTTGCTTTGCTGTTTGGAAAATTGCTGCATGTTTTCTCCTTGTTAGTTTTCAAATAAGGAAAAACCCTTCTGTGTGCAGCCAGGTCTCTAAGGAAAGCAGGTGGGAGCTGGTGCAAAGGGACTGTAACATGCAGCTGCAGACTTCAGTGCAGAAGTGTGGTGTAAGGAAAAGTGATGCAAGCGCCAGGTGGCCAATGAGAGAAATGTCAGGGTTGGGGTGGTGAGGAGCAAGGTTGTCCACGCGCTGTCAGACCTCAAGAGTCTGCTTTTCCTCCCGTATTTTTGCATGTGCATGTGCATGTGCTAAGCCCCTCCCTCCGCTGCTGGCCACGCTGCTTTTGATGGAGCCCAGGAGGCAGTTGGTCTTCTGGGCTGCAAGCACGCGCTGCTGGCTCATGTCGAGCTGCTCATCCAACAGAACCCCCAAATCCCTCTCCACAGGGCTGCTGTCAGGGAGTTCTTCTTGTGCCTGCTATTGCTCTGACACAGGTGCAGCACCTTTTGTTTGGACTTGTTGAAGCCAGGCACCCCCTGGCACCAAACCTCCCGCTGAGAGCAGCTGCAGAGCTGCAGGCCTGCGGCTGGGCAGCACGCGCTGTCAGGGGGAGCGCAGCAGTGGGGCCGGGCACCAGGGGAGGGGAGCGCCGAGACGAACACCCCAGCCCTCCTGGCGAAGGGCGGCATCGCCGTGCCCCAACCCCACCAGACCTCACAGCGGGCACGCGAGGAGGCGGTGGGCACAGCAGCAGGAAGAGGGGGAGATGGCAGCAGGGGTGTGGATGGCACCACCAAATAAATTGTTAGCTACACTGAGACTTTATATATATATGATTTATTTTCTACATTGTATAGATGTATTTGCTGAGGGCCTTCCGTGTGCCCCATCCGCTGGCCCGGCCCTGTTGTTGCCAGCTCCTAGGGCGCTGCCCTAGTGTTGCCGGCGGGGTGGCCTCTTCTTGGCTGCCGGAGAAGAGGCCTGGGAGGTGGGGGCCCTCCTCTTCGGGGCTCGCCGGGGCCCCCTTTGGGGATGGTCCCTGCCCTGTTCTGCTGTGGAGGGTCCAGGCACAGCCTCTGGTGTCTCCTCCTGGGGCGCTTCTTGGTTCCCCGGGTCCTGAACCAGGCTGGAGGGGGGCAGGCCGGGACCCCCTTGAAGGGCAGCACTGGAGCTGCCCGCGACTTGGTCCGTGCTGGCTCCAGCAGCGTTGTTGGAGGGCTCTGGACCAGGACCAGCAGTCCCCTGTCGGGAGCCAGAAGGCCTGGGGGCAGCTGCGGGGCTGCCTGCCTGTCCCATGGCAGCACGGGAGCCCTCCAGGCCCAGCAGGCGGTGGGCCACCCAGCTGCACCGCTGCACCGTGATGCTGATGAGCTGGTGCACAAAGGTGGCTGCGTGGTCCGCCATGGAAAGCTGCAGCAGCTGGACCAGGCGATCTTCATCCAGCCCCAGGAGGCCCAGGGCGGAGGTGAGGAGGTCTTCCACCATTTGCGCCTCCGCGTGATCAGCCCCATGGATGCGCCCCAGCTCCTGGCGCAGCCAGGGCAGCACGGGACGGATCAGAGTTGGGTGGTCTCGCAAAAGGGAGGCCCAGACTTCAGGCTGGAGGCCTCCCACAAGAGCCGGCCCTGCAGCTGATGGCGCAGATGCTGCAGGGTGGTGACGGGGGCCGGTGGTGGCTGCGTGGCCACGAGCTCTCCCAGCCGGCTGGGCCACGAGGGATGCCTCTGCCGGCGGTGGGATGACGACCTCCTCAAATTTGTTGTCTGCCCGCACCGAGTGTATGATGGAGCTGACCCTCCTCTTGCAGAGGGGGCACTCGGGCTTGCTCTCCATCCACTGCTGGATGCACTGGAAGCAAAACTGGTGGAGACATGGCATCACGTAGCCCGCGTTGTCCCAGGTGTCAAGACAAATGGGGCAGCGGCTCTCCAGTGCCGTGGCCATGCTCTCCAGCTGCTGCAGTGGGCTGCGTGGAGCAGGGGATGAGGGGCTGCTCCTCCTCACCAGCGCTGCAGCAGCAGCAGCAGCTGTCACGCTGCAAAAGGCAGAGAAGAGGCCACGGTCATCGGCTGCTCTAGGGGCAGCTGGAAGAGCTGTGCAGGTCCGCAGAGGAGGAAACCCTTCCAGCTGCCCAGGGGGAGGTGTCCCTGCAGTGCTCACCTCTGCTGCTGCGAGCGCTCCTCCTGGGTCTCCCGACGGCCCAAACGACGCAGGACCGTGGAAGAAGCTCCGATGGCTCTGGGAAGGGCACTGAGAGCTGCTGCAGCAACTCCCAGGGCACGACACCAGCACCAAGGCCAACCTCGCTCCTCACTCCAGACCTCACGTAACCGCTCAGCCGGAGTGCGGGCACTAGCCGGCGGGGTGGGACTCTGCACCCACATATAAGCAGTGAGGGCCACGCAGTCACAATCCATTGCTCACTGACATCACAGTCCATCGCTTGGAGACGCCACCAGCTACCCGTAGGAGATATGCCAATGGCCCATCCTCACCTCGGCAGCTCTCTGGCCCCAGATTCTGAGGCCTCCCGCAATGCTCGTGTCCACTTCATGCCCCCCAACTTTTGTCTTGTCCTGGGCAAGAGTCTGCTTTTCCTCCCGATGGACATCTCCATTGGAGAAGAGCTGGATTAATATCAATAGAAGAAAGATACTCAAAACTGAAATGTAATAAAATTCACCCTTTAAAATGAGAGGAGACATTTATTAGGTGCTTTTTGAAATCTTCCTCCTTAACTACACTATGAAAGCTCTCCAATTAATTCTCCAAGTCTTGAAGACTTAAATAAAACTATGGAAGACATATGTTTGCTTAGGAGTTTCCGCCTTTTAATGAGTTCCATGGTGGATTTTGGTGCTTAGTCTGTGAATGTCAGGTACTGAGAGGAGAATGATGCACATTGAACCATCGGACATTGGTCCATTTTTCCTCTTGGGAAACACAAAGACAAGTGTGAGGCCTGAATATGTTTTGAACACAATGTTTAGTCCCACCCTCAGGAGACCTCTTGCCTGGGAGTGTTGTTCTGAGGATATTTTCCTGCTACAGGTGTCTCTGCACACTTACTTGCAGGCTCAGGAAAGGCTGGTGTGGCTAGCTTTGGGCCTCACTAGTGGACAGGCACGATCAGACAGCCTGTTCTTCACTCTGACATTTGGCAAGCCCCAGAGCATTAGACAATAACAGCGAGGGGAATTTTTGTAAATGAAGAGCTAAAGTCTGACTTTAAGGAGAAATTACATGACCCGGAGAGCAGGCTGGGGACAGCCAATGAGATATCTCTGTGGTTGGTGCAGGCCGCACACAGACGTACAGGCACTGACAGAATGAGAGCAGGATGCAGACATCGCCCTGACCATACAGTCACGGCATCCTGCTGGCTGGTAGGGCCCTCTGAAAGTCAACAAAGCCAAGGCTTTGCTCAGAGTTCCCACAGAACTGTTGAGCTGTGGAGAATGACCTCTTTTCAAAACTATTTCTCAGAGCAGTGCAAAGTGCTACATCATGGGAGGAAAAAATACATGAACCGGGGCCAGCCAGCTAAAAGATGTCTTTGCAGACAAGGATGCAGGTATCCTGCTGGATAAGAAGTTGTACATGATCCAGCAATGTGACCTTGCTCTAATGAAGTCTGGTGGTATTCTGGGCTGCACTGGTAAGCATGTTGCCAGCAGGTTGAAGGAGGTGATCCTTCCCCTCTCCTCAGCACTGCTGAAGCCATACGTGCAGTACTGTGTCCAGTTCTGGAGTGCCCAGTACAAGAGAGACCTACACATCCTGGAGAGTCCAATGTGGAGCCATCAAGATGGTGAGGGGACTGGAGCACCTCTTCTGCGAGGAGAGGCTGAGAGCTGGGACTGTTCAGCCTGGAGGAGGCTCAAGGGGCATCATATCAATGGCAATAAATGCCACGGAAGGTGAGGAGGTGAAACTGGTGCTGCTGTCCAGGGAACGTGAAGTGACTTCTCCCCTTGAGAAGTCTTCTTGAATAAGAGCTGCCATCACACTCCAGGGCAGGTAAGATTGCCCCAAAACACACCCAGCAGGCTCTGACTGCAAGCAGGACGGTGACATGATCGAGGTAGAAAGGGAGTGATCGCTGCATGAGGTTGACGGAACAATGACAGCCTCGGTGAGTTGCGCTAAAGCCTCGGGCAGAGAGGCAGGGGCTGCCCGTGTTCACAGAGGGATGCTGCTCTGTCTCTTGGTGCTTCTCTTTCAGCCAGAAACACCCAGCGATGGAACCAGACCATGGCACAATCCTGGCCTCTCTCCACTTGAGAAGACTTCTGGGAGGAAGAGCTGCCAAGACTCTCCAGGACAGGTAAGATTGCCCCAAAACACACCCCAGCATGGTCTCATAGCAAGCAGGACAGTGACACGCTTGGGCCAGGACGGGAGTGAGCGCTCCATCAGGATGACAGGAGATGGATTGACATGGTGAGACACTCGAGGTTGTTGGGCACAGAGGCAGGGTCAGCCCCTTGTCACACGGGGATGCTGCTCCGTTTGTTCTTTCTCTTATTAAAGCCAGACACACAGAGCGATGGGAAGCAGGCCACGGCACAATTGTGGCGACTCTCCCTTTGAGAGGACATCTGGAAGGAACTTCCAGCGCTCCCCAGTAAGAGTAAGATCTCCCCAACCCACATCCACCACTGTTCACAGAAAGCAGGAATGTGACACGATCAGGCTAGGATGGCAGTGACCGCTCCATGGAAACGACGGAACACGGAAAGCCTCGGTGAGTCACTAGAGACCCTTGGGCACAGAGGCAGGGGCTCCCCGTGTTCACAGAGGGATGCTGCTCTGTCTCGTGGTGCTTCTCTTTTAGCCAGTAATGTACAGCAATGGAACCAGAGAATGGCAGGCGACCCTTGGGCACTCAGGCAAACGCTGCCCATGGTTACAGATGCTGCTCTGTTTGGTGCTTTTCCTCTTTCAGACAGGAACACACCTAGGGATGAGAGCAGACCACGGCACACTGCTGGCCTCTCTCGCTTTGAGAGCTCAGCCAGAAAGGATGCCAGCACTCTCCAGGACAGATAAGACAGCCCCAAGCCATTCCCCACTGTGGTGTCACGCTCGGACCAGGAGTGCAGTGACCGCTCAATTAGGATGATGGAACAGATATGGCATCGGTGAGTCGCTGGAGACCCTCGTGCACAGAAGTAGGGGCAGCCTGTGGTCTCAGGGGGATGCTGCTCCGTTTGGTGCTTCTCCTTTTGCAGCCAGATTCACACAGCGATGGGACAAAACCACAGCACGCTCCTGGCCACTCTCCCCATGAGAACTCAGCTGGACGGAAGAGCTCCCAACACTCTACCTGACAGGTAAGATCGCCCCAAGCTACACCCCCGATGGTCCACAGCAAGCAGGAAGCTGACAGAATGGGGGCAGGACGGCAGTGAATGCTGCATCAGGAAGACGGAACACAGACAGGCTCGGTGAGTCACTAGATACTCTTGAGCAGAGAGGCAGGGGCTGCCCATGCTCACAGGGAGGTGCTGCTTTGTTTTGTGCTTCTTCTCTTTCAGCCAGACACACACAGGATTGCCTCCAGACCACGGCACAATCCTGGCCTCTCTGCCCTTGAGAAGTCAGCTGTTAGGAACTTGCAGCGCTCTCTAGGACAGTTCAGATTTGCCCAACCAAAGCCCAACAGGCTGGCCGTTGCTGCTCTGTTTGGTGCTTTTCCTCTTTCAGCCAGAAACGGCACAATCCTGGCGTCTCTGCCCTCGAGCACTCATCGGCGAGGAAGAGCTGCCAACGCTCCCTAGGACAATTAAAATCGCCCCAACCCACACCCACCAGCCTCTAACAGTAAGCAGGAAGGTGACACGCTCGGGCCAGGAGGGCTGTGACTGCTCCATGAGGATGATGGAACAGGGACAGCTTTGGTGAGTCGCTAGAGACCCTTGGGCACAGAGGCAGGGGCTTCCTGTGCTCACAGAGGGATGCTGCTCTGTTTCGTGATTCTCCTTTTGCAGCCAGATTCACACAGCGATGGGACCAAACCACAGCACACTCCTGGCTACCTTCCCCTTGAGAAATGTGCTTTAAAGAAGAGCTCCAAGCACTCTATAGGACAGGTAAGATCGCCCCAACCTCCAGCTGCGATGGTCCACGCAGGAAGCTGACAGGACTGGGGCAGGATGACAGGGAATGCTGCATCAGGAAGAAGGGATATAGACAGCGTCGGTGAGTCGCTAGATACTCTTAAGCAGAGAGGCAGGGACTGCCCATGCTCACAGGGGATTGCTGCTCCATTTGTTGCTTTTCCTCTTTCAGCCAGAAACGGCACAATCCTTGCCTCTCTGCCCTTGAGCACTATGCTGGACGGTAGAGCTGCCAACGCTCTCCAGGACAGGTAAGATCACCCCAACCCACACCCACCTGCCTCTACCAAAAAGCAGGAGGGTGTCACGCTCGGGCCAGGAGGGCAGTGACTGCTCCATGAGGACAACGGGACAAGGACGGCCTCGGTGAGTCGCTGGAGGCCCTCGGGCACAGAGGAAGGGGTAGCCCGTGTCGACAGAGGGATGCTGCTGCGTTTGGTGCTGCTTCTCTTTCAGCCAGAATCACACGGCGATTGGACCAGACCACGGCACAATCCTGGCTGCTCTCCCGTTGAGAAGTCAGCTGGAATAAAAGCTGCCAATGCTCTCTGGGACAGGTAAGCAGTCTGCCTAATTGTTTCTGTAGCAAGCTCCTCATCTTTTATTATTGAATTACGATCATATGGAATAATACTAATCTTAATACCTAGAATTTCTCATCAATCACTATAAAATACTTAATGTACAGTCATCCTTTTGTGAGGATAAACCAGTGAGGTAAACCTGACTGCAGACATACGAGATGAGGAGCTTGCTTTGCTGTTTGGAAAATTGCTGCATGTTTTCTCCTTGTTAGTTTTCAAATAAGGAAAAACCCTTCTGTGTGCAGCCAGGTCTCTAAGGAAAGCAGGTGGGAGCTGGTGCAAAGGGACTGTAACATGCAGCTGCAGACTTCAGTGCAGAAGTGTGGTGTAAGGAAAAGTGATGCAAGCGCCAGGTGGCCAATGAGAGAAATGTCAGGGTTGGGGTGGTGAGGAGCAAGGTTGTCCACGCGCTGTCAGACCTCAAGAGTCTGCTTTTCCTCCCGTATTTTTGCATGTGCATGTGCATGTGCTAAGCCCCTCCCTCCGCTGCTGGCCACGCTGCTTTTGATGGAGCCCAGGAGGCAGTTGGTCTTCTGGGCTGCAAGCACGCGCTGCTGGCTCATGTCGAGCTGCTCATCCAACAGAACCCCCAAATCCCTCTCCACAGGGCTGCTGTCAGGGAGTTCTTCTTGTGCCTGCTATTGCTCTGACACAGGTGCAGCACCTTTTGTTTGGACTTGTTGAAGCCAGGCACCCCCTGGCACCAAACCTCCCGCTGAGAGCAGCTGCAGAGCTGCAGGCCTGCGGCTGGGCAGCACGCGCTGTCAGGGGGAGCGCAGCAGTGGGGCCGGGCACCAGGGGAGGGGAGCGCCGAGACGAACACCCCAGCCCTCCTGGCGAAGGGCGGCATCGCCGTGCCCCAACCCCACCAGACCTCACAGCGGGCACGCGAGGAGGCGGTGGGCACAGCAGCAGGAAGAGGGGGAGATGGCAGCAGGGGTGTGGATGGCACCACCAAATAAATTGTTAGCTACACTGAGACTTTATATATATATGATTTATTTTCTACATTGTATAGATGTATTTGCTGAGGGCCTTCCGTGTGCCCCATCCGCTGGCCCGGCCCTGTTGTTGCCAGCTCCTAGGGCGCTGCCCTAGTGTTGCCGGCGGGGTGGCCTCTTCTTGGCTGCTGGAGAAGAGGCCTGGGAGGTGGGGGCCCTCCTCTTCGGGGCTCGCCGGGGCCCCCTTTGGGGATGGTCCCTGCCCTGTTCTGCTGTGGAGGGTCCAGGCACAGCCTCTGGTGTCTCCTCCTGGGGCGCTTCTTGGTTCCCCGGGTCCTGAACCAGGCTGGAGGGGGGCAGGCCGGGACCCCCTTGAAGGGCAGCACTGGAGCTGCCCGCGACTTGGTCCGTGCTGGCTCCAGCAGCGTTGTTGGAGGGCTCTGGACCAGGACCAGCAGTCCCCTGTCGGGAGCCAGAAGGCCTGGGGGCAGCTGCGGGGCTGCCTGCCTGTCCCATGGCAGCACGGGAGCCCTCCAGGCCCAGCAGGCGGTGGGCCACCCAGCTGCACCGCTGCACCGTGATGCTGATGAGCTGGTGCACAAAGGTGGCTGCGTGGTCCGCCATGGAAAGCTGCAGCAGCTGGACCAGGCGATCTTCATCCAGCCCCAGGAGGCCCAGGGCGGAGGTGAGGAGGTCTTCCACCATTTGCGCCTCCGCGTGATCAGCCCCATGGATGCGCCCCAGCTCCTGGCGCAGCCAGGGCAGCACGGGACGGATCAGAGTTGGGTGGTCTCGCAAAAGGGAGGCCCAGACTTCAGGCTGGAGGCCTCCCACAAGAGCCGGCCCTGCAGCTGATGGCGCAGATGCTGCAGGGTGGTGACGGGGGCCGGTGGTGGCTGCGTGGCCACGAGCTCTCCCAGCCGGCTGGGCCACGAGGGATGCCTCTGCCGGCGGTGGGATGACGACCTCCTCAAATTTGTTGTCTGCCCGCACCGAGTGTATGATGGAGCTGACCCTCCTCTTGCAGAGGGGGCACTCGGGCTTGCTCTCCATCCACTGCTGGATGCACTGGAAGCAAAACTGGTGGAGACATGGCATCACGTAGCCCGCGTTGTCCCAGGTGTCAAGACAAATGGGGCAGCGGCTCTCCAGTGCCGTGGCCATGCTCTCCAGCTGCTGCAGTGGGCTGCGTGGAGCAGGGGATGAGGGGCTGCTCCTCCTCACCAGCGCTGCAGCAGCAGCAGCAGCTGTCACGCTGCAAAAGGCAGAGAAGAGGCCACGGTCATCGGCTGCTCTAGGGGCAGCTGGAAGAGCTGTGCAGGTCCGCAGAGGAGGAAACCCTTCCAGCTGCCCAGGGGGAGGTGTCCCTGCAGTGCTCACCTCTGCTGCTGCGAGCGCTCCTCCTGGGTCTCCCGACGGCCCAAACGACGCAGGACCGTGGAAGAAGCTCCGATGGCTCTGGGAAGGGCACTGAGAGCTGCTGCAGCAACTCCCAGGGCACGACACCAGCACCAAGGCCAACCTCGCTCCTCACTCCAGACCTCACGTAACCGCTCAGCCGGAGTGCGGGCACTAGCCAGCGGGGTGGGACTCTGCACCCACATATAAGCAGTGAGGGCCACGCAGTCACAATCCATTGCTCACTGACATCACAGTCCATCGCTTGGAGACGCCACCAGCTACCCGTAGGAGATATGCCAATGGCCCATCCTCACCTCGGCAGCTCTCTGGCCCCAGATTCTGAGGCCTCCCGCAATGCTCGTGTCCACTTCATGCCCCCCAACTTTTGTCTTGTCCTGGGCAAGAGTCTGCTTTTCCTCCCGATGGACATCTCCATTGGAGAAGAGCTGGATTAATATCAATAGAAGAAAGATACTCAAAACTGAAATGTAATAAAATTCACCCTTTAAAATGAGAGGAGACATTTATTAGGTGCTTTTTGAAATCTTCCTCCTTAACTACACTATGAAAGCTCTCCAATTAATTCTCCAAGTCTTGAAGACTTAAATAAAACTATGGAAGACATATGTTTGCTTAGGAGTTTCCGCCTTTTAATGAGTTCCATGGTGGATTTTGGTGCTTAGTCTGTGAATGTCAGGTACTGAGAGGAGAATGATGCACATTGAACCATCGGACATTGGTCCATTTTTCCTCTTGGGAAACACAAAGACAAGTGTGAGGCCTGAATATGTTTTGAACACAATGTTTAGTCCCACCCTCAGGAGACCTCTTGCCTGGGAGTGTTGTTCTGAAGATATTTTCCTGCTACAGGTGTCTCTGCACACTTACTTGCAGGCTCAGGAAAGGCTGGTGTGGCTAGCTTTGGGCCTCACTAGTGGACAGGCACGATCAGACAGCCTGTTCTTCACTCTGACATTTGGCAAGCCCCAGAGCATTAGACAATAACAGCGAGGGGAATTTTTGTAAATGAAGAGCTAAAGTCTGACTTTAAGGAGAAATTACATGACCCGGAGAGCAGGCTGGGGACAGCCAATGAGATATCTCTGTGGTTGGTGCAGGCCGCACACAGACGTACAGGCACTGACAGAATGAGAGCAGGATGCAGACATCGCCCTGACCATACAGTCACGGCATCCTGCTGGCTGGTAGGGCCCTCTGAAAGTCAACAAAGCCAAGGCTTTGCTCAGAGTTCCCACAGAACTGTTGAGCTGTGGAGAATGACCTCTTTTCAAAACTATTTCTCAGAGCAGTGCAAAGTGCTACATCATGGGAGGAAAAAATACATGAACCGGGGCCAGCCAGCTAAAAGATGTCTTTGCAGACAAGGATGCAGGTATCCTGCTGGATAAGAAGTTGTACATGATCCAGCAATGTGACCTTGCTCTAATGAAGTCTGGTGGTATTCTGGGCTGCACTGGTAAGCATGTTGCCAGCAGGTTGAAGGAGGTGATCCTTCCCCTCTCCTCAGCACTGCTGAAGCCATACGTGCAGTACTGTGTCCAGTTCTGGAGTGCCCAGTACAAGAGAGACCTACACATCCTGGAGAGTCCAATGTGGAGCCATCAAGATGGTGAGGGGACTGGAGCACCTCTTCTGCGAGGAGAGGCTGAGAGCTGGGACTGTTCAGCCTGGAGGAGGCTCAAGGGGCATCATATCAATGGCAATAAATGCCACGGAAGGTGAGGAGGTGAAACTGGTGCTGCTGTCCAGGGAACGTGAAGTGACTTCTCCCCTTGAGAAGTCTTCTTGAATAAGAGCTGCCATCACACTCCAGGACAGGTAAGATTGCCCCAAAACACACCCAGCAGGCTCTGACTGCAAGCAGGACAGTGACATGATCGAGGTAGAAAGGGAGTGATCGCTGCATGAGGTTGACGGAACAATGACAGCCTCGGTGAGTTGCGCTAAAGCCTCGGGCAGAGAGGCAGGGGCTGCCCGTGTTCACAGAGGGATGCTGCTCTGTCTCTTGGTGCTTCTCTTTCAGCCAGAAACACCCAGCGATGGAACCAGACCACGGCACAATCCTGGCCTCTCTCCACTTGAGAAGACTTCTGGGAGGAAGAGCTGCCAAGACTCTCCAGGACAGGTAAGATTGCCCCAAAACACACCCCAGCATGGTCTCATAGCAAGCAGGACAGTGACACGCTTGGGCCAGGACGGGAGTGAGCGCTCCATCAGGATGACAGGAGATGGATTGACATGGTGAGACACTCGAGGTTGTTGGGCACAGAGGCAGGGTCAGCCCCTTGTCACACGGGGATGCTGCTCCGTTTGTTCTTTCTCTTATTAAAGCCAGACACACAGAGCGATGGGAAGCAGGCCACGGCACAATTGTGGCGACTCTCCCTTTGAGAGGACATCTGGAAGGAACTTCCAGCGCTCCCCAGTAAGAGTAAGATCTCCCCAACCCACATCCACCACTGTTCACAGAAAGCAGGAATGTGACACGATCAGGCTAGGATGGCAGTGACCGCTCCATGGAAACGACGGAACACGGAAAGCCTCGGTGAGTCACTAGAGACCCTTGGGCACAGAGGCAGGGGCTCCCCGTGTTCACAGAGGGATGCTGCTCTGTCTCGTGGTGCTTCTCTTTTAGCCAGTAATGTACAGCAATGGAACCAGAGAATGGCAGGCGACCCTTGGGCACTCAGGCAAACGCTGCCCATGGTTACAGATGCTGCTCTGTTTGGTGCTTTTCCTCTTTCAGACAGGAACACACCTAGGGATGAGAGCAGACCACGGCACACTGCTGGCCTCTCTCGCTTTGAGAGCTCAGCCAGAAAGGATGCCAGCACTCTCCAGGACAGATAAGACAGCCCCAAGCCATTCCCCACTGTGGTGTCATGCTCGGACCAGGAGTGCAGTGACCGCTCAATTAGGATGATGGAACAGATATGGCATCGGTGAGTCGCTGGAGACCCTCGTGCACAGAAGTAGGGGCAGCCTGTGGTCTCAGGGGGATGCTGCTCCGTTTGGTGCTTCTCCTTTTGCAGCCAGATTCACACAGCGATGGGACAAAACCACAGCACGCTCCTGGCCACTCTCCCCATGAGAACTCAGCTGGACGGAAGAGCTCCCAACACTCTACCTGACAGGTAAGATCGCCCCAAGCTACACCCCCGATGGTCCACAGCAAGCAGGAAGCTGACAGAATGGGGGCAGGACGGCAGTGAATGCTGCATCAGGAAGACGGAACACAGACAGGCTCGGTGAGTCACTAGATACTCTTGAGCAGAGAGGCAGGGGCTGCCCATGCTCACAGGGAGGTGCTGCTTTGTTTTGTGCTTCTTCTCTTTCAGCCAGACACACACAGGATTGCCTCCAGACCACGGCACAATCCTGGCCTCTCTGCCCTTGAGAAGTCAGCTGTTAGGAACTTGCAGCGCTCTCTAGGACAGTTCAGATCTCCCCAACCAAAGCCCAGCAGGCTGGCCGTTGCTGCTCTGTTTGGTGCTTTTCCTCTTTCAGCCAGAAACGGCACAATCCTGGCGTCTCTGCCCTCGAGCACTCATCGGCGAGGAAGAGCTGCCAACGCTCCCTAGGACAATTAAGATCGCCCCAACCCACACCCACCAGCCTCTAACAGCAAGCAGGACGGTGACACGCTCGGGCCAGGAGGGCAGTGACCGCTCCATGAGGACGATGGGACAGGGAGAGCCTCGGTGAGTCCTGGTAGACCCTTGGGCACAGAGGCAGGGTCTGCCTGTGCTCACAGAGGGATGCTGCTCCGTTTGTTCTGTCTGTTATTAAAGCCAGACACACACAGCGATGGGATGAGACCAAGGCACAATCCTGGCCTGTCTCCCATTGAGAAGTCAGGTGGAAGGAAGTTCCAGCGCTCTCCAGGACAGGAAAGATTTCCCCAACCCACACCCGCCAGGCTCTAACTGCAAGCAGGACAGTGACATGATTGGGTTAGGACGGGAGTGACCACTCCATCAGGACGATGGGACACGGACAGCCTTGGTGAGTTGCTAGATACTCTTGAGCAGAGAGACAGGGGTTGCCCATGTTCACAGAGGGATGCTGCTCTGTCTCGTGGTGCCTCTCTTTTAGCCAGAAACCCACAGCGATGGAACCAGTCCATGGCACAAGCTTAGCCGCTCTCCCCTTGCGAAGTCAGCTGTAAGGATGAGCTTCCAATGCTCTCCAGGACAGGTAAGATTGCCCCAACCAAGGACAGGAGTGAGCACTCCAACAGGATGATGGGAGGCGGTCAGACTTGGTGAGATGCTCGAGAACCTGGGGCACAGAGGCAGGGTCATCTTGTGGTCACACGGGGATGCTGCTCCATTTCTTCTGTCTCTTATTAAAGCCAGACACACACAGCGACGGGACGAGACCATGGCACAACGTGGCCTCTCTCCCCTTGAGAAGACTTCTGGGAGGAAGAGCTGCCAACGCTCTCCAGGACAGGTAAGATCACCCCAACCCACACCCACCTGCCTCTACCAAAAAGCAGGAGGGTGTCACGCTCGGGCCAGGAGGGCAGTGACTGCTCCATGAGGACAACGGGACAAGGACGGCCTCGGTGAGTCGCTGGAGGCCCTCGGGCACAGAGGAAGGGGTAGCCCGTGTCGACAGAGGGATGCTGCTGCGTTTGGTGCTGCTTCTCTTTCAGCCAGAATCACACGGCGATTGGACCAGACCACGGCACAATCCTGGCTGCTCTCCCGTTGAGAAGTCAGCTGGAATAAAAGCTGCCAATGCTCTCTGGGACAGGTAAGCAGTCTGCCTAATTGTTTCTGTAGCAAGCTCCTCATCTTTTATTATTGAATTACGATCATATGGAATAATACTAATCTTAATACCTAGAATTTCTCATCAATCACTATAAAATACTTAATGTACAGTCATCCTTTTGTGAGGATAAACCAGTGAGGTAAACCTGACTGCAGACATACGAGATGAGGAGCTTGCTTTGCTGTTTGGAAAATTGCTGCATGTTTTCTCCTTGTTAGTTTTCAAATAAGGAAAAACCCTTCTGTGTGCAGCCAGGTCTCTAAGGAAAGCAGGTGGGAGCTGGTGCAAAGGGACTGTAACATGCAGCTGCAGACTTCAGTGCAGAAGTGTGGTGTAAGGAAAAGTGATGCAAGCGCCAGGTGGCCAATGAGAGAAATGTCAGGGTTGGGGTGGTGAGGAGCAAGGTTGTCCACGCGCTGTCAGACCTCAAGAGTCTGCTTTTCCTCCCGTATTTTTGCATGTGCATGTGCATGTGCTAAGCCCCTCCCTCCGCTGCTGGCCACGCTGCTTTTGATGGAGCCCAGGAGGCAGTTGGTCTTCTGGGCTGCAAGCACGCGCTGCTGGCTCATGTCGAGCTGCTCATCCAACAGAACCCCCAAATCCCTCTCCACAGGGCTGCTGTCAGGGAGTTCTTCTTGTGCCTGCTATTGCTCTGACACAGGTGCAGCACCTTTTGTTTGGACTTGTTGAAGCCAGGCACCCCCTGGCACCAAACCTCCCGCTGAGAGCAGCTGCAGAGCTGCAGGCCTGCGGCTGGGCAGCACGCGCTGTCAGGGGGAGCGCAGCAGTGGGGCCGGGCACCAGGGGAGGGGAGCGCCGAGACGAACACCCCAGCCCTCCTGGCGAAGGGCGGCATCGCCGTGCCCCAACCCCACCAGACCTCACAGCGGGCACGCGAGGAGGCGGTGGGCACAGCAGCAGGAAGAGGGGGAGATGGCAGCAGGGGTGTGGATGGCACCACCAAATAAATTGTTAGCTACACTGAGACTTTATATATATATGATTTATTTTCTACATTGTATAGATGTATTTGCTGAGGGCCTTCCGTGTGCCCCATCCGCTGGCCCGGCCCTGTTGTTGCCAGCTCCTAGGGCGCTGCCCTAGTGTTGCCGGCGGGGTGGCCTCTTCTTGGCTGCTGGAGAAGAGGCCTGGGAGGTGGGGGCCCTCCTCTTCGGGGCTCGCCGGGGCCCCCTTTGGGGATGGTCCCTGCCCTGTTCTGCTGTGGAGGGTCCAGGCACAGCCTCTGGTGTCTCCTCCTGGGGCGCTTCTTGGTTCCCCGGGTCCTGAACCAGGCTGGAGGGGGGCAGGCCGGGACCCCCTTGAAGGGCAGCACTGGAGCTGCCCGCGACTTGGTCCGTGCTGGCTCCAGCAGCGTTGTTGGAGGGCTCTGGACCAGGACCAGCAGTCCCCTGTCGGGAGCCAGAAGGCCTGGGGGCAGCTGCGGGGCTGCCTGCCTGTCCCATGGCAGCACGGGAGCCCTCCAGGCCCAGCAGGCGGTGGGCCACCCAGCTGCACCGCTGCACCGTGATGCTGATGAGCTGGTGCACAAAGGTGGCTGCGTGGTCCGCCATGGAAAGCTGCAGCAGCTGGACCAGGCGATCTTCATCCAGCCCCAGGAGGCCCAGGGCGGAGGTGAGGAGGTCTTCCACCATTTGCGCCTCCGCGTGATCAGCCCCATGGATGCGCCCCAGCTCCTGGCGCAGCCAGGGCAGCACGGGACGGATCAGAGTTGGGTGGTCTCGCAAAAGGGAGGCCCAGACTTCAGGCTGGAGGCCTCCCACAAGAGCCGGCCCTGCAGCTGATGGCGCAGATGCTGCAGGGTGGTGACGGGGGCCGGTGGTGGCTGCGTGGCCACGAGCTCTCCCAGCCGGCTGGGCCACGAGGGATGCCTCTGCCGGCGGTGGGATGACGACCTCCTCAAATTTGTTGTCTGCCCGCACCGAGTGTATGATGGAGCTGACCCTCCTCTTGCAGAGGGGGCACTCGGGCTTGCTCTCCATCCACTGCTGGATGCACTGGAAGCAAAACTGGTGGAGACATGGCATCACGTAGCCCGCGTTGTCCCAGGTGTCAAGACAAATGGGGCAGCGGCTCTCCAGTGCCGTGGCCATGCTCTCCAGCTGCTGCAGTGGGCTGCGTGGAGCAGGGGATGAGGGGCTGCTCCTCCTCACCAGCGCTGCAGCAGCAGCAGCAGCTGTCACGCTGCAAAAGGCAGAGAAGAGGCCACGGTCATCGGCTGCTCTAGGGGCAGCTGGAAGAGCTGTGCAGGTCCGCAGAGGAGGAAACCCTTCCAGCTGCCCAGGGGGAGGTGTCCCTGCAGTGCTCACCTCTGCTGCTGCGAGCGCTCCTCCTGGGTCTCCCGACGGCCCAAACGACGCAGGACCGTGGAAGAAGCTCCGATGGCTCTGGGAAGGGCACTGAGAGCTGCTGCAGCAACTCCCAGGGCACGACACCAGCACCAAGGCCAACCTCGCTCCTCACTCCAGACCTCACGTAACCGCTCAGCCGGAGTGCGGGCACTAGCCGGCGGGGTGGGACTCTGCACCCACATATAAGCAGTGAGGGCCACGCAGTCACAATCCATTGCTCACTGACATCACAGTCCATCGCTTGGAGACGCCACCAGCTACCCGTAGGAGATATGCCAATGGCCCATCCTCACCTCGGCAGCTCTCTGGCCCCAGATTCTGAGGCCTCCCGCAATGCTCGTGTCCACTTCATGCCCCCCAACTTTTGTCTTGTCCTGGGCAAGAGTCTGCTTTTCCTCCCGATGGACATCTCCATTGGAGAAGAGCTGGATTAATATCAATAGAAGAAAGATACTCAAAACTGAAATGTAATAAAATTCACCCTTTAAAATGAGAGGAGACATTTATTAGGTGCTTTTTGAAATCTTCCTCCTTAACTACACTATGAAAGCTCTCCAATTAATTCTCCAAGTCTTGAAGACTTAAATAAAACTATGGAAGACATATGTTTGCTTAGGAGTTTCCGCCTTTTAATGAGTTCCATGGTGGATTTTGGTGCTTAGTCTGTGAATGTCAGGTACTGAGAGGAGAATGATGCACATTGAACCATCGGACATTGGTCCATTTTTCCTCTTGGGAAACACAAAGACAAGTGTGAGGCCTGAATATGTTTTGAACACAATGTTTAGTCCCACCCTCAGGAGACCTCTTGCCTGGGAGTGTTGTTCTGAAGATATTTTCCTGCTACAGGTGTCTCTGCACACTTACTTGCAGGCTCAGGAAAGGCTGGTGTGGCTAGCTTTGGGCCTCACTAGTGGACAGGCACGATCAGACAGCCTGTTCTTCACTCTGACATTTGGCAAGCCCCAGAGCATTAGACAATAACAGCGAGGGGAATTTTTGTAAATGAAGAGCTAAAGTCTGACTTTAAGGAGAAATTACATGACCCGGAGAGCAGGCTGGGGACAGCCAATGAGATATCTCTGTGGTTGGTGCAGGCCGCACACAGACGTACAGGCACTGACAGAATGAGAGCAGGATGCAGACATCGCCCTGACCATACAGTCACGGCATCCTGCTGGCTGGTAGGGCCCTCTGAAAGTCAACAAAGCCAAGGCTTTGCTCAGAGTTCCCACAGAACTGTTGAGCTGTGGAGAATGACCTCTTTTCAAAACTATTTCTCAGAGCAGTGCAAAGTGCTACATCATGGGAGGAAAAAATACATGAACCGGGGCCAGCCAGCTAAAAGATGTCTTTGCAGACAAGGATGCAGGTATCCTGCTGGATAAGAAGTTGTACATGATCCAGCAATGTGACCTTGCTCTAATGAAGTCTGGTGGTATTCTGGGCTGCACTGGTAAGCATGTTGCCAGCAGGTTGAAGGAGGTGATCCTTCCCCTCTCCTCAGCACTGCTGAAGCCATACGTGCAGTACTGTGTCCAGTTCTGGAGTGCCCAGTACAAGAGAGACCTACACATCCTGGAGAGTCCAATGTGGAGCCATCAAGATGGTGAGGGGACTGGAGCACCTCTTCTGCGAGGAGAGGCTGAGAGCTGGGACTGTTCAGCCTGGAGGAGGCTCAAGGGGCATCATATCAATGGCAATAAATGCCACGGAAGGTGAGGAGGTGAAACTGGTGCTGCTGTCCAGGGAACGTGAAGTGACTTCTCCCCTTGAGAAGTCTTCTTGAATAAGAGCTGCCATCACACTCCAGGACAGGTAAGATTGCCCCAAAACACACCCAGCAGGCTCTGACTGCAAGCAGGACAGTGACATGATCGAGGTAGAAAGGGAGTGATCGCTGCATGAGGTTGACGGAACAATGACAGCCTCGGTGAGTTGCGCTAAAGCCTCGGGCAGAGAGGCAGGGGCTGCCCGTGTTCACAGAGGGATGCTGCTCTGTCTCTTGGTGCTTCTCTTTCAGCCAGAAACACCCAGCGATGGAACCAGACCACGGCACAATCCTGGCCTCTCTCCACTTGAGAAGACTTCTGGGAGGAAGAGCTGCCAAGACTCTCCAGGACAGGTAAGATTGCCCCAAAACACACCCCAGCATGGTCTCATAGCAAGCAGGACAGTGACACGCTTGGGCCAGGACGGGAGTGAGCGCTCCATCAGGATGACAGGAGATGGATTGACATGGTGAGACACTCGAGGTTGTTGGGCACAGAGGCAGGGTCAGCCCCTTGTCACACGGGGATGCTGCTCCGTTTGTTCTTTCTCTTATTAAAGCCAGACACACAGAGCGATGGGAAGCAGGCCACGGCACAATTGTGGCGACTCTCCCTTTGAGAGGACATCTGGAAGGAACTTCCAGCGCTCCCCAGTAAGAGTAAGATCTCCCCAACCCACATCCACCACTGTTCACAGAAAGCAGGAATGTGACACGATCAGGCTAGGATGGCAGTGACCGCTCCATGGAAACGACGGAACACGGAAAGCCTCGGTGAGTCACTAGAGACCCTTGGGCACAGAGGCAGGGGCTCCCCGTGTTCACAGAGGGATGCTGCTCTGTCTCGTGGTGCTTCTCTTTTAGCCAGTAATGTACAGCAATGGAACCAGAGAATGGCAGGCGACCCTTGGGCACTCAGGCAAACGCTGCCCATGGTTACAGATGCTGCTCTGTTTGGTGCTTTTCCTCTTTCAGACAGGAACACACCTAGGGATGAGAGCAGACCACGGCACACTGCTGGGCTCTCTCGCTTTGAGAGCTCAGCCAGAAAGGATGCCAGCACTCTCCAGGACAGATAAGACAGCCCCAAGCCATTCCCCACTGTGGTGTCATGCTCGGACCAGGAGTGCAGTGACCGCTCAATTAGGATGATGGAACAGATATGGCATCGGTGAGTCGCTGGAGACCCTCGTGCACAGAAGTAGGGGCAGCCTGTGGTCTCAGGGGGATGCTGCTCCGTTTGGTGCTTCTCCTTTTGCAGCCAGATTCACACAGCGATGGGACAAAACCACAGCACGCTCCTGGCCACTCTCCCCATGAGAACTCAGCTGGACGGAAGAGCTCCCAACACTCTACCTGACAGGTAAGATCGCCCCAAGCTACACCCCCGATGGTCCACAGCAAGCAGGAAGCTGACAGAATGGGGGCAGGACGGCAGTGAATGCTGCATCAGGAAGACGGAACACAGACAGGCTCGGTGAGTCACTAGATACTCTTGAGCAGAGAGGCAGGGGCTGCCCATGCTCACAGGGAGGTGCTGCTTTGTTTTGTGCTTCTTCTCTTTCAGCCAGACACACACAGGATTGCCTCCAGACCACGGCACAATCCTGGCCTCTCTGCCCTTGAGAAGTCAGCTGTTAGGAACTTGCAGCGCTCTCTAGGACAGTTCAGATCTCCCCAACCAAAGCCCAGCAGGCTGGCCGTTGCTGCTCTGTTTGGTGCTTTTCCTCTTTCAGCCAGAAACGGCACAATCCTGGCGTCTCTGCCCTCGAGCACTCATCGGCGAGGAAGAGCTGCCAACGCTCCCTAGGACAATTAAGATCGCCCCAACCCACACCCACCAGCCTCTAACAGCAAGCAGGACGGTGACACGCTCGGGCCAGGAGGGCAGTGACCGCTCCATGAGGACGATGGGACAGGGAGAGCCTCGGTGAGTCCTGGTAGACCCTTGGGCACAGAGGCAGGGTCTGCCTGTGCTCACAGAGGGATGCTGCTCCGTTTGTTCTGTCTGTTATTAAAGCCAGACACACACAGCGATGGGATGAGACCAAGGCACAATCCTGGCCTGTCTCCCATTGAGAAGTCAGGTGGAAGGAAGTTCCAGCGCTCTCCAGGACAGGAAAGATTTCCCCAACCCACACCCGCCAGGCTCTAACTGCAAGCAGGACAGTGACATGATTGGGTTAGGACGGGAGTGACCACTCCATCAGGACGATGGGACACGGACAGCCTTGGTGAGTTGCTAGATACTCTTGAGCAGAGAGACAGGGGTTGCCCATGTTCACAGAGGGATGCTGCTCTGTCTCGTGGTGCCTCTCTTTTAGCCAGAAACCCACAGCGATGGAACCAGTCCATGGCACAAGCTTAGCCGCTCTCCCCTTGCGAAGTCAGCTGTAAGGATGAGCTTCCAATGCTCTCCAGGACAGGTAAGATTGCCCCAACCAAGGACAGGAGTGAGCACTCCAACAGGATGATGGGAGGCGGTCAGACTTGGTGAGATGCTCGAGAACCTGGGGCACAGAGGCAGGGTCATCTTGTGGTCACACGGGGATGCTGCTCCATTTCTTCTGTCTCTTATTAAAGCCAGACACACACAGCGACGGGACGAGACCATGGCACAACGTGGCCTCTCTCCCCTTGAGAAGACTTCTGGGAGGAAGAGCTGCCAACGCTCTCCAGGACAGGTAAGATCACCCCAACCCACACCCACCTGCCTCTACCAAAAAGCAGGAGGGTGTCACGCTCGGGCCAGGAGGGCAGTGACTGCTCCATGAGGACAACGGGACAAGGACGGCCTCGGTGAGTCGCTGGAGGCCCTCGGGCACAGAGGAAGGGGTAGCCCGTGTCGACAGAGGGATGCTGCTGCGTTTGGTGCTGCTTCTCTTTCAGCCAGAATCACACGGCGATTGGACCAGACCACGGCACAATCCTGGCTGCTCTCCCGTTGAGAAGTCAGCTGGAATAAAAGCTGCCAATGCTCTCTGGGACAGGTAAGCAGTCTGCCTAATTGTTTCTGTAGCAAGCTCCTCATCTTTTATTATTGAATTACGATCATATGGAATAATACTAATCTTAATACCTAGAATTTCTCATCAATCACTATAAAATACTTAATGTACAGTCATCCTTTTGTGAGGATAAACCAGTGAGGTAAACCTGACTGCAGACATACGAGATGAGGAGCTTGCTTTGCTGTTTGGAAAATTGCTGCATGTTTTCTCCTTGTTAGTTTTCAAATAAGGAAAAACCCTTCTGTGTGCAGCCAGGTCTCTAAGGAAAGCAGGTGGGAGCTGGTGCAAAGGGACTGTAACATGCAGCTGCAGACTTCAGTGCAGAAGTGTGGTGTAAGGAAAAGTGATGCAAGCGCCAGGTGGCCAATGAGAGAAATGTCAGGGTTGGGGTGGTGAGGAGCAAGGTTGTCCACGCGCTGTCAGACCTCAAGAGTCTGCTTTTCCTCCCGTATTTTTGCATGTGCATGTGCATGTGCTAAGCCCCTCCCTCCGCTGCTGGCCACGCTGCTTTTGATGGAGCCCAGGAGGCAGTTGGTCTTCTGGGCTGCAAGCACGCGCTGCTGGCTCATGTCGAGCTGCTCATCCAACAGAACCCCCAAATCCCTCTCCACAGGGCTGCTGTCAGGGAGTTCTTCTTGTGCCTGCTATTGCTCTGACACAGGTGCAGCACCTTTTGTTTGGACTTGTTGAAGCCAGGCACCCCCTGGCACCAAACCTCCCGCTGAGAGCAGCTGCAGAGCTGCAGGCCTGCGGCTGGGCAGCACGCGCTGTCAGGGGGAGCGCAGCAGTGGGGCCGGGCACCAGGGGAGGGGAGCGCCGAGACGAACACCCCAGCCCTCCTGGCGAAGGGCGGCATCGCCGTGCCCCAACCCCACCAGACCTCACAGCGGGCACGCGAGGAGGCGGTGGGCACAGCAGCAGGAAGAGGGGGAGATGGCAGCAGGGGTGTGGATGGCACCACCAAATAAATTGTTAGCTACACTGAGACTTTATATATATATGATTTATTTTCTACATTGTATAGATGTATTTGCTGAGGGCCTTCCGTGTGCCCCATCCGCTGGCCCGGCCCTGTTGTTGCCAGCTCCTAGGGCGCTGCCCTAGTGTTGCCGGCGGGGTGGCCTCTTCTTGGCTGCTGGAGAAGAGGCCTGGGAGGTGGGGGCCCTCCTCTTCGGGGCTCGCCGGGGCCCCCTTTGGGGATGGTCCCTGCCCTGTTCTGCTGTGGAGGGTCCAGGCACAGCCTCTGGTGTCTCCTCCTGGGGCGCTTCTTGGTTCCCCGGGTCCTGAACCAGGCTGGAGGGGGGCAGGCCGGGACCCCCTTGAAGGGCAGCACTGGAGCTGCCCGCGACTTGGTCCGTGCTGGCTCCAGCAGCGTTGTTGGAGGGCTCTGGACCAGGACCAGCAGTCCCCTGTCGGGAGCCAGAAGGCCTGGGGGCAGCTGCGGGGCTGCCTGCCTGTCCCATGGCAGCACGGGAGCCCTCCAGGCCCAGCAGGCGGTGGGCCACCCAGCTGCACCGCTGCACCGTGATGCTGATGAGCTGGTGCACAAAGGTGGCTGCGTGGTCCGCCATGGAAAGCTGCAGCAGCTGGACCAGGCGATCTTCATCCAGCCCCAGGAGGCCCAGGGCGGAGGTGAGGAGGTCTTCCACCATTTGCGCCTCCGCGTGATCAGCCCCATGGATGCGCCCCAGCTCCTGGCGCAGCCAGGGCAGCACGGGACGGATCAGAGTTGGGTGGTCTCGCAAAAGGGAGGCCCAGACTTCAGGCTGGAGGCCTCCCACAAGAGCCGGCCCTGCAGCTGATGGCGCAGATGCTGCAGGGTGGTGACGGGGGCCGGTGGTGGCTGCGTGGCCACGAGCTCTCCCAGCCGGCTGGGCCACGAGGGATGCCTCTGCCGGCGGTGGGATGACGACCTCCTCAAATTTGTTGTCTGCCCGCACCGAGTGTATGATGGAGCTGACCCTCCTCTTGCAGAGGGGGCACTCGGGCTTGCTCTCCATCCACTGCTGGATGCACTGGAAGCAAAACTGGTGGAGACATGGCATCACGTAGCCCGCGTTGTCCCAGGTGTCAAGACAAATGGGGCAGCGGCTCTCCAGTGCCGTGGCCATGCTCTCCAGCTGCTGCAGTGGGCTGCGTGGAGCAGGGGATGAGGGGCTGCTCCTCCTCACCAGCGCTGCAGCAGCAGCAGCAGCTGTCACGCTGCAAAAGGCAGAGAAGAGGCCACGGTCATCGGCTGCTCTAGGGGCAGCTGGAAGAGCTGTGCAGGTCCGCAGAGGAGGAAACCCTTCCAGCTGCCCAGGGGGAGGTGTCCCTGCAGTGCTCACCTCTGCTGCTGCGAGCGCTCCTCCTGGGTCTCCCGACGGCCCAAACGACGCAGGACCGTGGAAGAAGCTCCGATGGCTCTGGGAAGGGCACTGAGAGCTGCTGCAGCAACTCCCAGGGCACGACACCAGCACCAAGGCCAACCTCGCTCCTCACTCCAGACCTCACGTAACCGCTCAGCCGGAGTGCGGGCACTAGCCGGCGGGGTGGGACTCTGCACCCACATATAAGCAGTGAGGGCCACGCAGTCACAATCCATTGCTCACTGACATCACAGTCCATCGCTTGGAGACGCCACCAGCTACCCGTAGGAGATATGCCAATGGCCCATCCTCACCTCGGCAGCTCTCTGGCCCCAGATTCTGAGGCCTCCCGCAATGCTCGTGTCCACTTCATGCCCCCCAACTTTTGTCTTGTCCTGGGCAAGAGTCTGCTTTTCCTCCCGATGGACATCTCCATTGGAGAAGAGCTGGATTAATATCAATAGAAGAAAGATACTCAAAACTGAAATGTAATAAAATTCACCCTTTAAAATGAGAGGAGACATTTATTAGGTGCTTTTTGAAATCTTCCTCCTTAACTACACTATGAAAGCTCTCCAATTAATTCTCCAAGTCTTGAAGACTTAAATAAAACTATGGAAGACATATGTTTGCTTAGGAGTTTCCGCCTTTTAATGAGTTCCATGGTGGATTTTGGTGCTTAGTCTGTGAATGTCAGGTACTGAGAGGAGAATGATGCACATTGAACCATCGGACATTGGTCCATTTTTCCTCTTGGGAAACACAAAGACAAGTGTGAGGCCTGAATATGTTTTGAACACAATGTTTAGTCCCACCCTCAGGAGACCTCTTGCCTGGGAGTGTTGTTCTGAGGATATTTTCCTGCTACAGGTGTCTCTGCACACTTACTTGCAGGCTCAGGAAAGGCTGGTGTGGCTAGCTTTGGGCCTCACTAGTGGACAGGCACGATCAGACAGCCTGTTCTTCACTCTGACATTTGGCAAGCCCCAGAGCATTAGACAATAACAGCGAGGGGAATTTTTGTAAATGAAGAGCTAAAGTCTGACTTTAAGGAGAAATTACATGACCCGGAGAGCAGGCTGGGGACAGCCAATGAGATATCTCTGTGGTTGGTGCAGGCCGCACACAGACGTACAGGCACTGACAGAATGAGAGCAGGATGCAGACATCGCCCTGACCATACAGTCACGGCATCCTGCTGGCTGGTAGGGCCCTCTGAAAGTCAACAAAGCCAAGGCTTTGCTCAGAGTTCCCACAGAACTGTTGAGCTGTGGAGAATGACCTCTTTTCAAAACTATTTCTCAGAGCAGTGCAAAGTGCTACATCATGGGAGGAAAAAATACATGAACCGGGGCCAGCCAGCTAAAAGATGTCTTTGCAGACAAGGATGCAGGTATCCTGCTGGATAAGAAGTTGTACATGATCCAGCAATGTGACCTTGCTCTAATGAAGTCTGGTGGTATTCTGGGCTGCACTGGTAAGCATGTTGCCAGCAGGTTGAAGGAGGTGATCCTTCCCCTCTCCTCAGCACTGCTGAAGCCATACGTGCAGTACTGTGTCCAGTTCTGGAGTGCCCAGTACAAGAGAGACCTACACATCCTGGAGAGTCCAATGTGGAGCCATCAAGATGGTGAGGGGACTGGAGCACCTCTTCTGCGAGGAGAGGCTGAGAGCTGGGACTGTTCAGCCTGGAGGAGGCTCAAGGGGCATCATATCAATGGCAATAAATGCCACGGAAGGTGAGGAGGTGAAACTGGTGCTGCTGTCCAGGGAACGTGAAGCATGGGCACTGCTCAGCCTGGGGTCTGTATTTCTGTGGGCTGACACTGTTGGAGGAATTGGGCAAAAGGGTGCATCCTCTTTCCTGTCCCAAAAAGGCGCTGCCAAACAGTCTGCACAGGGAAAAGGCTCCACCTTCTTCCCAAGTGCTGCTCTGATTGCTGAGGGCAGGCGAAGACCCTGGGGCTGAGCAGCACTGTGTGACCCCATCACCCTGCAGACAATGACCAGGGGATTCTGTGCCCCACTCAGCCCCACCACTGAGCTGGGACCCAAGCACTACATCCATCCCAGTCCAAGGGGCCACAGGAACTGAACAAAAAAGCTGCCAGGAAAAGTGACTGTGTCCTGTGGCGTCTCCCTGGTGGCATCTGGGTGCAACCCCTTTCACCAAATGGAGACCCAAAGCTTGGGGCTGGAAGCAGCCAGATTCTGCCCCTGGGAAGGGGCAACCCTGGCTTATACGTACAGACTGGGGGACAAGATGCTGGAGAACAGCCCCAAAGAGAGGGATCTGCAGGTTTTGATTGACAGCAAGCTATTAAACCAGGACAGTGGTCACAGCACCAAGCCTGACGGTGGTCAAGAAGTGTTAGGACAATGCTCTCAGACACACAGTCTGATTTTATTTTATCTTTTGTTGTGCCATATTATTTTTTTTACCATATTTTTTTTTTTATCTTTTTTGGTGCCATATTTGCAAGCAGCACAAAGTTTATTTCCTCCTGGTCTGGACGGAATCACACAAGAGGCCTAAGCTTTGGAGGTCTCTTCAGATCTCCTGGATTGGCCTTAGGTGGAAGACTGTGAGCTGGTTGACAGATGTGCCTTTTGTACACTTGACAACCTGCCTGTGGCTGTGGTCATCAAACAATATTTCTGTGGTGCTGGAGCTTGGGGAGGACTGGAGGGACTGTGTGGTGCAGCCTCAAAGTCAGGCCTGAGTGTTATCGAACGGACCCTCCTGCTGTATGTGCTTGAAGACACATGACGTAGCCAAGGTGGCATGGACGGGGCCCTGGAAAGGCACAGCCACGGACCCCACACTGCTGGGAAAAACCAGTGCCCAGGACAAGACAAAAGTTGGGGGGCATGAAGTGGACACGAGCATTGCGGGAGGCCTCAGAATCTGGGGCCAGAGAGCTGCCGAGGTGAGGATGGGCCATTGGCATATCTCCTACGGGTAGCTGGTGGCGTCTCCAAGCGATGGACTGTGATGTCAGTGAGCAATGGATTGTGACTGCGTGGCCCTCACTGCTTATATGTGGGTGCAGAGTCCCACCCCGCCGGCTAGTGCCCGCACTCCGGCTGAGCGGTTACGTGAGGTCTGGAGTGAGGAGCGAGGTTGGCCTTGGTGCTGGTGTCGTGCCCTGGGAGTTGCTGCAGCAGCTCTCAGTGCCCTTCCCAGAGCCATCGGAGCTTCTTCCACGGTCCTGCGTCGTTTGGGCCGTCGGGAGACCCAGGAGGAGCGCTCGCAGCAGCAGAGGTGAGCACTGCAGGGACACCTCCCCCTGGGCAGCTGGAAGGGTTTCCTCCTCTGGGGACCTGCACAGCTCTTCCAGCTGCCCCTAGAGCAGCCGATGACCGTGGCCTCTTCTCTGCCTTTTGCAGCGTGACAGCTGCTGCTGCTGCTGCAGCGCTGGTGAGGAGGAGCAGCCCCTCATCCCCTGCTCCACGCAGCCCACTGCAGCAGCTGGAGAGCATGGCCACGGCACTGGAGAGCCGCTGCCCCATTTGTCTTGACACCTGGGACAACGCGGGCTACGTGATGCCATGTCTCCACCAGTTTTGCTTCCAGTGCATCCAGCAGTGGATGGAGAGCAAGCCCGAGTGCCCCCTCTGCAAGAGGAGGGTCAGCTCCATCATACACTCGGTGCGGGCAGACAACAAATTTGAGGAGGTCGTCATCCCACCGCCGGCAGAGGCATCCCTCGTGGCCCAGCCGGCTGGGAGAGCTCGTGGCCACGCAGCCACCACCGGCCCCCGTCACCACCCTGCAGCATCTGCGCCATCAGCTGCAGGGCCGGCTCTTGTGGGAGGCCTCCAGCCTGAAGTCTGGGCCTCCCTTTTGCGAGACCACCCAACTCTGATCCATCCCGTGCTGCCCTGGCTGCGCCAGGAGCTGGGGCGCATCCATGGGGCTGATCACGCGGAGGCGCAAATGGTGGAAGACCTCCTCACCTCCGCCCTGGGCCTCCTGGGGCTGGATGAAGATCGCCTGGTCCAGCTGCTGCAGCTTTCCATGGCGGACCACGCAGCCACCTTTGTGCACCAGCTCATCAGCATCACGGTGCAGCGGTGCAGCTGGGTGGCCCACCGCCTGCTGGGCCTGGAGGGCTCCCGTGCTGCCATGGGACAGGCAGGCAGCCCCGCAGCTGCCCCCAGGCCTTCTGGCTCCCGACAGGGGACTGCTGGTCCTGGTCCAGAGCCCTCCAACAACGCTGCTGGAGCCAGCACGGACCAAGTCGCGGGCAGCTCCAGTGCTGCCCTTCAAGGGGGTCCCGGCCTGCCCCCCTCCAGCCTGGTTCAGGACCCGGGGAACCAAGAAGCGCCCCAGGAGGAGACACCAGAGGCTGTGCCTGGACCCTCCACAGCAGAACAGGGCAGGGACCATCCCCAAAGGGGGCCCCGGCGAGCCCCGAAGAGGAGGGCCCCCACCTCCCAGGCCTCTTCTCCAGCAGCCAAGAAGAGGCCACCCCGCCGGCAACACTAGGGCAGCGCCCTAGGAGCTGGCAACAACAGGGCCGGGCCAGCGGATGGGGCACACGGAAGGCCCTCAGCAAATACATCTATACAATGTAGAAAATAAATCATATATATATAAAGTCTCAGTGTAGCTAACAATTTATTTGGTGGTGCCATCCACACCCCTGCTGCCATCTCCCCCTCTTCCTGCTGCTGTGCCCACCGCCTCCTCGCGTGCCCGCTGTGAGGTCTGGTGGGGTTGGGGCACGGCGATGCCGCCCTTCGCCAGGAGGGCTGGGGTGTTCGTCTCGGCGCTCCCCTCCCCTGGTGCCCGGCCCCACTGCTGCGCTCCCCCTGACAGCGCGTGCTGCCCAGCCGCAGGCCTGCAGCTCTGCAGCTGCTCCCAGCGGGAGGTTTGGTGCCAGGGGGTGCCTGGCTTCAACAAGTCCAAACAAAAGGTGCTGCACCTGTGTCAGAGCAATAGCAGGCACAAGAAGAACTCCCTGACAGCAGCCCTGTGGAGAGGGATTTGGGGGTTCTGTTGGATGAGCAGCTCGACATGAGCCAGCAGCGCGTGCTTGCAGCCCAGAAGACCAACTGCCTCCTGGGCTCCATCAAAAGCAGCGTGGCCAGCAGCGGAGGGAGGGGCTTAGCACATGCACATGCACATGCAAAAATACGGGAGGAAAAGCAGACTCTTGAGGTCTGACAGCGCGTGGACAACCTTGCTCCTCACCACCCCAACCCTGACATTTCTCTCATTGGCCACCTGGCGCTTGCATCACTTTTCCTTACACCACACTTCTGCACTGAAGTCTGCAGCTGCATGTTACAGTCCCTTTGCACCAGCTCCCACCTGCTTTCCTTAGAGACCTGGCTGCACACAGAAGGGTTTTTCCTTATTTGAAAACTAACAAGGAGAAAACATGCAGCAATTTTCCAAACAGCAAAGCAAGCTCCTCATCTCGTATGTCTGCAGTCAGGTTTACCTCACTGGTTTATCCTCACAAAAGGATGACTGTACATTAAGTATTTTATAGTGATTGATGAGAAATTCTAGGTATTAAGATTAGTATTATTCCATATGATCGTAATTCAATAATAAAAGATGAGGAGCTTGCTACAGAAACAATTAGGCAGACTGCTTACCTGTCCCAGAGAGCATTGGCAGCTTTTATTCCAGCTGACTTCTCAACGGGAGAGCAGCCAGGATTGTGCCGTGGTCTGGTCCAATCGCCGTGTGATTCTGGCTGAAAGAGAAGCAGCACCAAACGCAGCAGCATCCCTCTGTCGACACGGGCTACCCCTTCCTCTGTGCCCGAGGGCCTCCAGCGACTCACCGAGGCCGTCCTTGTCCCGTCGTCCTCATGGAGCAGTCACTGCCCTCCTGGCCCGAGCGTGACACCCTCCTGCTTTTTGGTAGAGGCAGGTGGGTGTGGGTTGGGGTGATCTTACCTGTCCTGGAGAGCATTGGCAGCTCTTCCTCCCAGAAGTCTTCTCAAGGGGAGAGAGGCCACGTTGTGCCATGGTCTCGTCCCGTCGCTGTGTGTGTCTGGCTTTAATAAGAGACAGAAGAAATGGAGCAGCATCCCCGTGTGACCACAAGATGACCCTGCCTCTGTGCCCCAGGTTCTCGAGCATCTCACCAAGTCTGACCGCCTCCCATCATCCTGTTGGAGTGCTCACTCCTGTCCTTGGTTGGGGCAATCTTACCTGTCCTGGAGAGCATTGGAAGCTCATCCTTACAGCTGACTTCGCAAGGGGAGAGCGGCTAAGCTTGTGCCATGGACTGGTTCCATCGCTGTGGGTTTCTGGCTAAAAGAGAGGCACCACGAGACAGAGCAGCATCCCTCTGTGAACATGGGCAACCCCTGTCTCTCTGCTCAAGAGTATCTAGCAACTCACCAAGGCTGTCCGTGTCCCATCGTCCTGATGGAGTGGTCACTCCCGTCCTAACCCAATCATGTCACTGTCCTGCTTGCAGTTAGAGCCTGGCGGGTGTGGGTTGGGGAAATCTTTCCTGTCCTGGAGAGCGCTGGAACTTCCTTCCACCTGACTTCTCAATGGGAGACAGGCCAGGATTGTGCCTTGGTCTCATCCCATCGCTGTGTGTGTCTGGCTTTAATAACAGACAGAACAAACGGAGCAGCATCCCTCTGTGAGCACAGGCAGACCCTGCCTCTGTGCCCAAGGGTCTACCAGGACTCACCGAGGCTCTCCCTGTCCCATCGTCCTCATGGAGCGGTCACTGCCCTCCTGGCCCGAGCGTGTCACCGTCCTGCTTGCTGTTAGAGGCTGGTGGGTGTGGGTTGGGGCGATCTTAATTGTCCTAGGGAGCGTTGGCAGCTCTTCCTCGCCGATGAGTGCTCGAGGGCAGAGACGCCAGGATTGTGCCGTTTCTGGCTGAAAGAGGAAAAGCACCAAACAGAGCAGCAACGGCCAGCCTGCTGGGCTTTGGTTGGGGAGATCTGAACTGTCCTAGAGAGCGCTGCAAGTTCCTAACAGCTGACTTCTCAAGGGCAGAGAGGCCAGGATTGTGCCGTGGTCTGGAGGCAATCCTGTGTGTGTCTGGCTGAAAGAGAAGAAGCACAAAACAAAGCAGCACCTCCCTGTGAGCATGGGCAGCCCCTGCCTCTCTGCTCAAGAGTATCTAGTGACTCACCGAGCCTGTCTGTGTTCCGTCTTCCTGATGCAGCATTCACTGCCGTCCTGCCCCCATTCTGTCAGCTTCCTGCTTGCTGTGGACCATCGGGGGTGTAGCTTGGGGCGATCTTACCTGTCAGGTAGAGTGTTGGGAGCTCTTCCTTCCAGCTGAGTTCTCATGGGGAGAGTGGCCAGGAGCGTGCTGTGGTTTTGTCCCATCGCTGTGTGAATCTGGCTGCAAAAGGAGAAGCACCAAACGGAGCAGCATCCCCCTGAGACCACAGGCTGCCCCTACTTCTGTGCACGAGGGTCTCCAGCGACTCACCGATGCCATATCTGTTCCATCATCCTAATTGAGCGGTCACTGCACTCCTGGTCCGAGCGTGACACCACAGTGGGGAATGGCTTGGGGCTGTCTTATCTGTCCTGGAGAGTGCTGGCATCCTTTCTGGCTGAGCTCTCAAAGCGAGAGAGGCCAGCAGTGTGCCGTGGTCTGCTCTCATCCCTAGGTGTGTTCCTGTCTGAAAGAGGAAAAGCACCAAACAGAGCAGCATCTGTAACCATGGGCAGCGTTTGCCTGAGTGCCCAAGGGTCGCCTGCCATTCTCTGGTTCCATTGCTGTACATTACTGGCTAAAAGAGAAGCACCACGATGTTATAAATGGCTCAGGATTCAATTTAGGATTAAATGAAAAATAGGATTTATTAAAGTAATATAAAGGAATAGAGGTAAGCAAACAGCGCTGGGTGCACCGGGAGTCTCCGCTCCACCAGGACGCACACCAGTTACATCAAGCAGCTGATTTTTATGCACCTAGACTAATACATATTCATTACTACTTCTAAAAAGGTAGATTATTATAATTAGCTTCCGGAGTCCTGTTCCTCCTACTGGAGCATGCGCATCAGTCTCCTCTGGGGGTCTCTAGGGGTCTTTCATGCTGAAGGCTCGTAGTCTTCCTCTCACCCTTTGTACTTACTTGGCACTATTCCAAGTTTATGGAACACTCTCTGTACACTCTCCACAGGTCTTGTCTCCCAACCGTCCTTCAGCTTCTTTTCTCTTCCTCTTAATCTCTTGGCCCCCCTGGCCAGATACCAAGGATCCCATAACAGTCACCAGCAGTCACCGGTTATTATCAGTTGTTCTGAAACTCCCAAACAGGTTGGCGATTCACGAGCAATTAAAACATTCTTTCCCAGCTATTCACAGTCATCTACATAACATCTATAGCAGTGTTAAATCAATCTCGACAGAGAAGACAGAAAAGAAAAACTGTAACTGTTAGAACTAGAAGTCAGGAATAACAAAAGCAAACAGGTTCATAAATTTAAGGAGTGTTTTCTGAAGACGTGATAAACTGACTGGAATGAGGGGGAGACCGGAGCACACTGCATCTGTGGTTCAAGAATTAAATTGCCAGTGCAGGGCCCAGAGGCAGGCAGGATTCAAACAGAATTATTACATTATTACGGACTTATTTATTTATTTATGGACACGAATTTATGGACACGAATTGGAATTGTTAAAACATTCCTCACAATCCCTTATCTTCTTTTTAATATCCCCAATTCGTGTCTCTTCTGTTATTAATAATTGGATTTCATCAGTTTGTTCTTGGTTTGTTCTCCAATCCTTAAGCATCATAATTGACATATTCCCTTCCTTTCTTAATGAAGTTATTACCAATGTACTATTTATCACCCGGCGTATTAATAATGTAAAACAAGGTATCATACAAGGTACAAATAATAACGTCATTACACCACATAACAAAAAAAATAACATTCTTCTAACCCATGGTCCACCAGGCAGCCATGAAAATAAATCCCATTCCATATCCTTCCAGGTTTGTGTTGGGACGTGGGCTAATTTTCTAATTTCCTTGGTTATCTTTTTAACTACTTTTCCATTATCGTCAATTCGTAAGCAACAATTAGAATAATTTAGTTTACCACACACACCCCCTTCTTCTGCTAGTAAATAGTCTAAGACCATTCTATGTTGGAAAATAGCATTCCTCATCTGGGTAGATTGGTCAGCTAAGAGATCCAGAGCTGTTGCTGTTTGATTAGTTATTAATTCGAGAACTGCTTGTAACCTAATTATGCGATTCAAATTATAAATAGGTTCTCGAGCTCCAGATACTACCTCATTTGGATTCCATGTAGCTGGTCCATAATACTGTATGATTCTTTCAGGAGGCCATTCGTTTTCTCTCCATTTTTGAGCACTACCTCCGGCTAAAGAGGTATCAATGTATCGTTTCTCCCTATCAATATCAATATCATCATATAATTTTATTCCCAAGTGATTCCCTTGTATTTGAGATAATAAAAAGAATAAAGGTCTTATGTATCCCACGTAGCATACTCCTGACCAATCTTTTGGTAGCCTTTTGTAGGCCCGTTTGCCACATATCCAATAATGTCCTTTTAAAGCCCACACCCCATTTGGAAAAGGACCGTCCCACTCCTTTTTATTTCTTGGGGCATGAAAATACAAGGTGTTCTCATTACCAAGAGGCCCCGTTACAATGTTTGCCTCATTAATGCTTGTATACATACACTTCCAAGCCCCCGCACTAGATTCCCACTCACAATTACAACTAATTTCTCCTTCACGATTTGTCATATTACGAGCTGACCAGAAATGTTTAAAAGAAACTTGTGTCCCATTCTCATTTTGCCACCTCCAGCGGTAGACTTTTACCACATGCTGTTCACTGGTGGTGTTATCACGCTGACAACTCAAAATTTGAACGTCAAATTGTCCTTTTGATTGTGCTCTTGCCATGGCTTTACACCCAGGCCCAAAAAATTCCTTCGATGAGCATCTCAGCCAAGTCCCGTTTTTTAGCTGGACATGTGTGGCATTCCATTTCCCTTTACTTGCTGTACAGTTTATAGGTCCACATTCAGGATCAGTACATTCATATCCAGGGGACAGAGTCCATTTACAAATGCTTTCTCCTACTTTTACTGTTCCTGTTCGATTTAAACAATATATACCTTTTCTTGATGAATGCAATTGCCACGGGTCCTCCTCCTCTTTCCAGAACTGTGTTCCATCATGAACCTCACTCAAATTACTAACCCACCACTTAGGTTCGACTGGGCCAGCTACCCAAGGCCAACTTTCAGCTTCTCCTGGTCCTCCACAAACCCAGCAATTGCTAAGATTAAAAGCCTTAGCCACTTCCTCCCCCAAAATAAAAAAATTATTTCCATGGCTCAATTGCCCTTGTAAGAATAGTACCAGGAAGTATAACATCCTTCTGCGTCGTCCAGCGAGTATCGTAAAGGTGAGAAATGCCTTGGGGTTGGATCCACCTCCAGAATCTGTTTAAACTCGTGTCACTGTTCGGCTTTCGAGAGTGATTCAGCTCCTGGAAAACTAATTACAATAGGTTAAAAAAACAACAAAATTCTTATTATATACATACATTTTCCGTTTGCTCATTTGTTTCTTTCTCTGGGACAGCTTGATTTCAGTGCGGGAGAAGTCCGGTAGAGGCCCTCACACTCGGCAGTCAATACCCATAGGGGTTGCCTCCCTCGGTAGACTATACACACCGCAGTGGAGAGTCCTGCCCCGGTCTTGCCTTCTCACCTTTCTTCATTGCGGGCTTGCTTGTCCCCTTCTTCTGGTGTTTCATGTAAAGCATGCCCTATTTCCGGAATATTAGTTCTTTTTAGTTTTAATTTCAGTTCCCCAGGAGCGGACTCAACCCTCCAAGTTTTGGTATTTATTGGTCCTTTTACTCTGGATGCATGGGTCCAACCCCTTTCTGCTGTTCTCACAGCTGTTTCGGTGGTAAGTAAAACAAGGTACGGTCCCTCCCACCGGGGCTGTAAAGATTCTTCTTTCCAAGTTTTTATTAAAACCTCGTCCCCTGGTTGTATTTTATGGATAGCAAATCCTAAAGGTGGTGTTTGAACCAGTATTCCAATTTCTCTTAGTTCTTGCAACCTTTTCCCAATAGTAATTATATATTTCTGGATACTACGATCTTCAACTACATTGTCTCCCAGAGGCATTCCCTGTGAATAAGGCATACCATATAACATTTCATATGATGATAATCCAGTCTCACTATGTGATTTAGTTCTTATGTTTAAAAGTGCCAATGGTAAACATCGAGTCCAAGGCATTTGTGTCTCAACCATTAATTTAGCCAATTGCTGTTTTATTGTTTGATTCATTCTCTCTACTTTCCCTGAGCTTTGTGGGTGCCACGGAGTATGATATTCCCACTGAATACCTAATGATTGACATAATAATTTTATTATTTTAGAAGTAAAGTGTGTGCCTTGGTCAGAATCAATGTACTGGATTATCCCATATCTAGGTATCAGGTGTTCCAATAAAATTTTTGTCACCACTTGTGCCGTAGCTCGTGCCACAGGATAAGCTTCTACCCATTGTGTTAAATGATCCACAATTACCAATAAATACTTGATCCTCCCTACTTTAGGTAATTCGGTAAAATCAACTTGTACTCTCTCAAAAGGCCGATATGCTGTTTTTCTCCCTCCCGCTGCCGCCTGTCGGAATATTTTCTTATTTATTTTCTGACAAGTTAAACAACCTTGTGTGACTTGCTTTGCTATTTCAAAAACCCCTATACAACCAAATTGTTTAAGTAAATGATTACTTAGTGTTCTTGTACCCCAGTGTGTTTGTGTATGCAAACGTTCCAATCTTTGTCTTGCATAAGCCTTCGGTAACATCTCTCGCCCGTCTGGCAATGTCCATTTTCCTCGTTCTAATTTAGCACCTATTTTCTCCAGTTTTGTTCGTTCTTCAGGAGTGAACCTCTTTTCTTCTTCTTCTTTTTCTTCTTCCTGTCTTTCTTCTTCCTGTACTATATTGATTTTAGCAGCCTGAATTCTTAAAGCTGCTTCTTGAGCTTCTTTATCTGCTAGATTATTTCCCCTAGTGTGATATTCCAATCCTTTCTGGTGCCCTCTTACATGTACTACTGCTATTTCTTTAGGTTCCCTTAATGCTTTTAAAATTTTCCTTATTAATTCTTGATGTATAAGATTTTTCCCTTGCGTATTAATTAAACCTCTTTCCTCCCAAATCTTTCCAAAGGTGTGAACCACTCCATATGCATATTTAGAATCTGTATATATAGTTCCACTTTTTCCCTTTAATAGCTCCAGGGCCCTGTGTAGGGCATACAGCTCGCAAGCCTGAGCTGACCACGATGGACTCAGGGGGCCTGATTCCACAGATTCTAGGTGTTTATTAATTATGGCATATCCTGATTTTCTTTTTCCTTCTACTACTCTAGAGGAACCGTCTATGAATAGTATCTCCCCCTTCTCTAATTCAGTATCTCTCAAATCAGGTCTTACTTTAGTCTGGGTCTCAATTACCTCCAGACAATTATGTTGTAATTCCTCTGATGGTTTTCCAAATAAAAATTGTGCTGGGCTCTGAGCAGAAGTTACCTTCAGTTCTAAATCAGGGGAGTCAATTAGTATAGCTTCATACTTTAGGATCCGACTGTCTGTTAACCATTTCTCCGCTCTCTGTTGTAAGACGCTTCTGACATTGTGTGGAGTGTACACTTTTAAGGGGGCACTGAAAGTAATCTTTCTCACTTCTTCTATTAATAATGCTGTAGCGACCAAAGCTTGAAGACAAGCAGGCCACCCCCTGCTTACTGGATCAAGTAATTTAGAACAATACCCCACGGGTTTTTTAATTCCTGCCCATTCTTGAGTAAGGACTCCATATGCTGTCTGGTTTGATGTGTTCACAAAGAGATAAAAGGGTTTCTCTAGATCTGGGAGACTTAGTACAGGTGCTTGTATTAATGCTTTTTTTATTTCTTCAAATTTTTGGTCATCTTCTGCGGACCACTTAAATTGATCATCAATTAATTTCTCATATAAAAATTTAACCTTCTCACTATAGCTTTCAAGCCACGGTCTACAATATCCTAATAATCCCAATGTTTGCTGAATTTCCTTTTTAGTTCGTGGGGGTCTTAAGGAGAGGATCCCGGATACCCTGTCAGGATCCAATTTCTTTTCTCCTCTGCTCAACCAGTGTCCTAAGTATTTTACCTCCTGTTCCACAAATTGTAACTTTGACCGAGACACCTTTAATCCCTTTTCCCCTAGGAAATTTAACAAATCAATAGTAGCTTTTCGGGTTCCTTCTTCAGTCTCTCCAGCTATTAATAAATCATCCACATATTGCAACAACTTTACCTCCCCGGGTAATGTAAAATCTTGTAAAACTTTCTCCAAAGTTTGACCAAATAGATTTGGTGACTCAGTGAAACCTTGTGGTAGCACGGTCCACCTTAATTGTTGTTTTCGTCCCGTTTCCGGGTCTTCCCATTCAAAAGCAAAATAATCCCTGGAATTTTCATCTAAAGGACAGGTCCAAAAGGCATCTTTTAGATCTATTACGCTATACCAAGTATATTTGGGAGAGATGTGACTCAGCAGAGTGTAAGGATTTGCTACCACAGGGAATTTAGTGATTGTTCGCTGATTTACAGCTCTCAAATCCTGTACCATTCTGTACGACCCATCCGATTTTTTTACAGGGAGGATGGGTGTATTGTGAGGTGACATACATGGTTCTAAAGTCCCTTCTTCCAAAAGTCTATCAACTATGGGTTTTAATCCCCTTCGACCCTCCATTGGTATAGGGTATTGTTTAATTCGAATAGGACGATGTGGATCCATTATTTGCACATTTATGGGGTCCATTCTCATTTTTCCAATTTCCCCTTCCTTATACCACACTGAAGGGTTAATAACCTCTTCATCTTTTTGTGTTAAAGTGTATAATTTAATTTGCAATTTATCCCCTTGACTTTGAATGCTTAAGTTTAATTTTAAAATCAGATCCCTTCCCAGTAAATTGTACTCCGCTTCAGGGAGCAGAAGTAAATCATTAAGACAAATCTTTTGATCAGTTTCTATTTCCACATCTTTTAACACAGGAACCTTAAAAGGCTCTCCTTTTGCCCCTATTACAGACGTGTAATTTTTCCCTTCTTTTATTCCCTCTGGGAGTTTTTGAATAGTGGATCTTTCAGCTCCCGTGTCTACTAAAAATAGTACTTCTTCTTTTTGGGGACCAATTAATAATTTTATCAAGGGCTCTGTTGATGTTGAAGTCCCCAGAAGATATAGCCCCTGACACCCCTATTCTTCTTTAAACATTTTCTCGTCTTGTTCCCGCTTACGGCAATTCTTCTGCAAATGTCCCTTCTTTTGACAATAGTAACAAGCGGGGATCACTGAATTCCCTTGAGACGGCTGACCTCTAGGGGCTTCTTCGATACTTCTTCTCTTTTCCCTCTCTCCTGACAAGGGTTTTTTCTGACTCTCTTTTATTGCTGCTACAAAGATCTTGGCTTTTGTTTTTTGTTTCTCCTCATCTCTCCTGACATATACTTTTTGCGCTTCTCTAAGTAACTCTTCTAATCCTCTCTCTTGCCAGTTTTCTAGCTTTTCTAATTTCCTTCTTATGTCCCCCCAGGATTTGGCTACGAATTGTGTTCTAAGAAGTGCGGTTCCAATTGCTGTATTCGGATCGATCCCTGAATACATTTGCAGGCTTTTCTTTAATCTCTCCAACCATTCTGTTGGAGGTTCCTCTTTTCCTTGGTGTTCATTGAATGCTTTATTAATGTTTTTTCCTCGTGGAACCGCTTCTCTTATTCCTTGTATAATTATTGTTCTCAAATCTCTCATATTTTGTCTCCCCTGGGGTTGCTGGTGGTCCCAGTGGGGATCCACATTTGGCCATTTTTGATCTCCTGGGGGT
Organism: Anas platyrhynchos; assembly: GCF_047663525.1. NCBI lineage: Eukaryota > Metazoa > Chordata > Aves > Anseriformes > Anatidae > Anas > Anas platyrhynchos. The sequence continues at coordinate 1,407,112 of NC_092617.1, read as the reverse complement.
CCTGCTTGATTTTGTCTTTCCCAAATTCTCATTCCAGCTTGCCTGATCATTCCCCTTTCCTCAGCAGTAAATAAAATGCCTAAAATGGATTGTATTTCTTCCCAGGTATAAGTGTTAGGACCCAGGAATTGATCTAGTTTTTCGGCTACTCCGAGGGGGTCATTTAACAGGGTCCCCATCTCTTTTCTAAAAGTTCTCACCTCTGTGGTGTTTAAAGGGACTGCCACAAACCCAATACCTCCCTGATTGCCTCCAAGAGGTACTTCTCTTAATGGATATAGAGGGGTTTCCTCAGATACGGCAGTCTTACTTCTTGTGCATGCAGCCGGAGGCAGATCTAACTCTGGTGCTGTTTGTGCTGGAGGCAGAGGCCTCGGGGGCCTTGGCCGCACTGCCGGAGATATTACCGGTACCGGAGGGGGAGCAGGGGGAGCCGGGAGGGTGTTATTAGGACCCAGAGGTGGTAAATTATCCAACGGCTCCCATTCATCATTCTTTTCTTTCTCCTGCTTTTCCTCTCCTCCAGAATCCTCCTTCGTTTTTGTTTTTAGTGCAAATATTGAGGCTGGACGTGAAGTCCTAACCCACAATTCTGCGTACTCACTTTCTTCCTGACAGAAAGGTTCTTTTAAATTAACGTATATATTCAAAGCCTGACAAATCCAATCATCAAAAGATCCAAAAACAGGCCAGAAAACATGTGGTCTTAAAGGTTTTTTTGGCCATTCCGTCATACAGTACTGAACCAATTTTACTTTATTTTTCCCTTTTCTGGGGCCCCTATTGTTCCAATTTCCAATCATTATTCCTAATGGACTTTCTGGTGGTATATCTGGTATTTCGCTCCCTTTCTGGTCCTTGGTCTTCGATTTTATTTGACCCATCTGGGAATTTTACTAGTGGCAATTCCCACAGCCCTTGGTTGCCTGGTGAGAGTGTCTTGCAGGGGGTTTAGGACCTATCACCCACCCACGTATCCCTCTTCTCACCAGCCCAGCCCCCCCGACAGGAGATCAGAACCAGTGAGAAAACAAAAAGACCTCCACGCTGACTTTAGAAGTCTCAGTTACACTCTCACACAAAAACTGGCAACCGTACCTTTACCCAACCGGACGGTATCTTACGAATCAGTCGTCTTCGTCCAGACTGTCCAGACTCCAATCGGACGGTATCCACCAGCGTCTTCGTCTGGGATCGAACCAGACGGTATCCAAACGGCTGTCGTCTTCGTCCGGTTTGATCCCGGACACCGGAATCCAACCAAACGGTATCCAAACGACTCTGTCGTCTTCGTCCGGATCTTCGCGCGCAGAATTACGGGCAAAAAACAGCCGGCAACAAGGGAGCTCAAAAAAAAATCAAATTCTTTGCTTACCTTTATTCAGGTTCAGGATGGCATTAGTCCCGATCTGACTCAAACAGGAGCCACCAAATGGTGGGGCGCCTCTCCTAGATTAAATCAGAATTCAGGAACTATAGCCATCCCGGACGAGCCCCCAAATTGTTATAAATGGCTCAGGATTCAATTTAGGATTAAATGAAAAATAGGATTTATTAAAGTAATATAAAGGAATAGAGGTAAGCAAACAGCGCTGGGTGCACCGGGAGTCTCCGCTCCACCAGGACGCACACCAGTTACATCAAGCAGCTGATTTTTATGCACCTAGACTAATACATATTCATTACTACTTCTAAAAAGGTAGATTATTATAATTAGCTTCCGGAGTCCTGTTCCTCCTACTGGAGCATGCGCATCAGTCTCCTCTGGGGGTCTCTAGGGGTCTTTCATGCTGAAGGCTCGTAGTCTTCCTCTCACCCTTTGTACTTACTTGGCACTATTCCAAGTTTATGGAACACTCTCTGTACACTCTCCACAGGTCTTGTCTCCCAACCGTCCTTCAGCTTCTTTTCTCTTCCTCTTAATCTCTTGGCCCCCCTGGCCAGATACCAAGGATCCCATAACAGTCACCAGCAGTCACCGGTTATTATCAGTTGTTCTGAAACTCCCAAACAGGTTGGCGATTCACGAGCAATTAAAACATTCTTTCCCAGCTATTCACAGTCATCTACATAACATCTATAGCAGTGTTAAATCAATCTCGACAGAGAAGACAGAAAAGAAAAACTGTAACTGTTAGAACTAGAAGTCAGGAATAACAAAAGCAAACAGGTTCATAAATTTAAGGAGTGTTTTCTGAAGACGTGATAAACTGACTGGAATGAGGGGGAGACCGGAGCACACTGCATCTGTGGTTCAAGAATTAAATTGCCAGCGCAGGGCCCAGAGGCAGGCAGGATTCAAACAGAATTATTACATTATTACGGACTTATTTATTTATTTATGGACACGAATTTATGGACACGAATTGGAATTGTTAAAACATTCCTCACAACGAGACAGAGCAGCATCCCTCTGTGAACACGGGGAGCCCCTGCCTCTGTGCCCAAGGGTCTCTAGTGACTCACCGAGGCTTTCCGTGTTCCGTCGTTTCCATGGAGCGGTCACTGCCATCCTAGCCTGATCGTGTCACATTCCTGCTTTCTGTGAACAGTGGTGGATGTGGGTTGGGGAGATCTTACTCTTACTGGGGAGCGCTGGAAGTTCCTTCCAGATGTCCTCTCAAAGGGAGAGTCGCCACAATTGTGCCGTTGTCTGCTTCCCATCGCTGTGTGTGTCTGGCTTTAATAAGAGAAAGAACAAACGGAGCAGCATCCCCGTGTGACAAGGGGCTGACCCTGCCTCTGTGCCCAACAACCTCGAGTGTCTCACCATGTCAATCCATCTCCTGTCATCCTGATGGAGCGCTCACTCCCGTCCTGGCCCAAGCGTGTCACTGTCCTGCTTGATATGAGACCATGCTGGGGTGTGTTTTGGGGTAATCTTACCTGTCCTGGAGAGTCTTGGCAGCTCTTCCTCCCAGAAGTCTTCTCAAGTGGAGAGAGGCCAGGATTGTGCCGTGGTCTGGTTCCATCGCTGGGTGTTTCTGGCTGAAAGAGAAGCACCAAGAGACAGAGCAGCATCCCTCTGTGAACACGGGCAGCCCCTGCCTCTCTGCCCGAGGCTTTAGCGCAACTCACCGAGGCTGTCATTGTTCCGTCAACCTCATGCAGCGATCACTCCCTTTCTACCTCGATCATGTCACCGTCCTGCTTGCAGTCAGAGCCTGCTGGGTGTGTTTTGGGGCAATCTTACCTGTCCTGGAGTGTGATGGCAGCTCTTATTCAAGAAGACTTCTCAAGGGGAGAGCGGCAAGGATTTTGACATGGTCTGGTGCAATCGCCGTGAAATTCTGGCTGAAAAAGAAGAACCAACAAATGGAGAAGCATCCTCTTCAGAGCACAGGCTGCCCCTACTTCTGTGCCCGACGGTCTCCAGAGACTCACCGAGGCTGTCATTGTTCCATCATCCTGATACAGGGACCACTCCCGTCCTATCCCGATCATGTCACCGTCCTCCTTGCTGTTAGTACCCGGTGGGTGTGGGTTGGGGCAATCTTACCTGTCCTGGAGAGCGTTGGCAGCTCTTCCTTACAGCTGACTTCTCAAGGGGAGAGCGGCCAGGATTGTGCCGTGGTCTGGTTCTATCGCTCTGTGTTTCTGGCTGAAACAGAAGCACCAAGAGACAGAGCAGCATCCCTCTAAACATGGGCAGCCCCTGCCTCTGTGCCCGGGGGTCTCTAGCAACTCACCAAAGCTCTCCCTGTCCCATCGTCCTCATGGAGCGGTCACTGCCCTCCTGGACCGAGCGGGTCACCTTCCTGCTTGCTGTTAGTGCCTGGTGGGTGTGGGTTGGGAAGATCTTACCTGTCCTGGAGAGCGCTGGAACTTCCTTCCACCTGACTTCTCAATGGGAGACAGGCCAGGATTGTGCCTTGGTCTCATCCCATCGCTGTGTGTGTCTGGCTTTAATAACAGACAGAACAAACGGAGCAGCATCCCTCTGTGATCATAGGAAGACCCTGCCTCTGTGCCCAAGGGTCTACCAGGACTCACCGAGGCTCTCCCTGTCCCATCGTCCTCATGGAGCAGTCACTGCTGTCCTACCCCGATCGTGTCACCGACCTGCTTGCAGTTAGAGCCTCGTGGGTGTGGGTTGGGGCGATCCTGCCTGTCCTGGAGAGCGTTGGCAGCTCTTCTTTCCAGCTCAGTTGTCGAGGGCAGAGAGGCTAGGAGTTTGCCGTGGTCTGGTCTCATCGCTGTGTGTGTCTGGCTGAAAGAGAAGAAGCACCAAATGGAGCAGCATCCCCCTGTAACCATGGCCAGCCCCTGCCTCTGTACCCGAGGGTCTCCAGCGACTCACCGAGGCTTTCTGTGTTCCGTCGTCTCCATGGAGCGGTCACTGCCGTCCTAGTCTGATCGTGTCACCATCCTGATTTCTGTGGACAGTGGTGGATATGGGTTGGGGCAATGTTACTTGTCCTGGAGAGTGCTGGAAGTTCCTTCCAGATGTCTTCTCAAAGGGAGAGTCGCCACGGATGTGCCGTCGTCTGTTTCCAATCGCTGTGTGTGTCTGGCTTTAATAAGAGAAAGAAAAATCAGAGCAGTATCCCCGTGGGACCAGGGGCTGACCCTGCCTCTGTGCCCGACGGACTCGAGCGTCTCACCATGTCAATCCGTCTCCCATCATCCTGATTGAGTGGTCACTGCTGTCCTGGCCCAAGCATGTCACCGTCCTGCTTGCTATGAGACCATGCTGGGGTGTGGGTTGGGGCAATCTTACTTGTCCTGGAGATCATTGACACCTTTGCTAGGTGACTTCTCAAGGGGAGAGAGTCCAGGAGTGTGCCACGGCTTCATTCCAGCACTGTCAGTGTCTCCAGCTGTAATAGAGGAGGCGACAAACCGAGCAGCCACCCCCTCTCAGCACTGGAAGCCATTCCTTCCTCCTTGCACGAAGCTCTCCCAGCCTCACACCAAGGCTGTCCATCTCGCATCTTCCTGATGTCCAGGGGATGTTTGTTTGTTGTAGCTTAAATGTGCCATATTCCCACTTAGCGTGGTGACACCGTGGTGGGGAATGGCGTGACGCTTTCTCATCTGTCCTGGAGAGCGTTGGCATCTTTTCTGGCTGAGCTCTCAAAGCGAGAGAGGCCAGCAGTGTGCCACGGTCCGGTCTCATCGCTAGGAATGTTTCTGTCTGAAAGAGGAAAAGCACCAAACGGAGCAGCATCCCCCTGTAACCATGGGCAGCGCTTGCCTGAGTGCCCAAGGTTCTTCTCACCGAGGCTGTCCGTGTCCCGTCATCCTCATGCAGAGGTCACTCTCGTCCTGACCCAATCGTGTCACCGTCCTGCTTGAAGAGAGAGGAAAAAGAAGCTGACTCCCTCTGCTTGAGGTTGTGTCTGGAGCGGACACTTGAGCGGGAGGAGCAGGCAGCCGAGCAGCCTCCCCGTCAGCACGGGCAGCCGTTACAGGCCTGCCCAACCGCCCAACCGCCGCTGGGGCCAGCATTCCGGAGCCATGGCCGTCCCCAACGCTTTGTGTTGTGCCAGCCTGGGCTTTGCTCTGCCCTTGCCCCTCAGGGTGCAGCAGGCTGTGGGTTGCCATGTTCTTCAGCTTTCTCTCTGGAAAAAGGCACGTGTGGCTAGAAACATGCCTGCTGTTGTAATCCAGTTACATTTATCTGGAGTTAAAGCCAGTAGGAGGCCGGTCACTAATGGAGTTCCCCAGGGCTCACTACTAGGGCCAGTCCTCTTTAATATCTTTATCGATGATCTGAATGAGGGGATCGAGTGCACCTTCAGTGATCTTGCAGATGACTCCAAGTTAGGTGCATGTGTCGATCTGCTCGAGGGTAGGAAGGCTCTGCAGGAGGATCTGGATAGGCTGGACCAATGGGCTGAGGCCAACTGCATGAAGTTCAACAAGGCCAAGTGCCGGGTCCTCCACCTGGGGCTCAATAACCCCAAGCAGAGCTACAGGCTGGGAGATGAGTGGTTGGAGAGCTGCCAGGCGGAGAAGGACCTGGGAGTGATGGTGGCTAGTCGGCTGAATATGAGCCAGCAGTGTGCTCAGGTGGCCAGGAAGGCCAAGAGCATCCTGGCTGGAATAAGAAGCAGTGTGGCCAGCAGGGCTAGGGAAGTGATTGTCCCCCTGGACTCGGCTCTCGAGATTCTCTTCTGAAGGGTAAGCCACAGTATCTCTTTTCAAGTGTTCAGAAATTGTACTGATACAGAACGGATCATTTCCGTATCAACTCTTAGAATATGAAAAATCATGCAAATAAGCAATTGACATGATTATGCTTTTAGTGCTGCACAAGCTAACAGTAGTCAAGTGATCTTTGGCACTGAGGCCATGTTATTTTGCAAGTTAAAGTACTAAGTTAGGTAAATGCATGTTTTTAAACACAGTTTTCTTGGTGTAAGCATGTTTTCACTCTCTATTACTTATCTTTTACTTCTATATTCTTAATCTATTTCTTCTATAGTTTTGTGTAATTTTGTTTAGTTTCTTCTCCTACATGCATTCGCTTGCATTCTGAATTACCTTTTTCCTCTCTTATGCTGTGATATACTTTTTCCTCTCTTGGACTTTTTCTTCATTGCTCTGCTGATCTAGGCACAGTTCTTTCTATATTTCAATTTGTTCTTATTTCAGCCCACAAATAACTAGATTCCATTTACTTCTGAGGAAGATATATCTCACTGCAGAAAGAAAGGAGTTCTCTGAGTAGCAAACAGATTGCACAAGAGCTAGCAAGGTCCACCCTATCTATCAGTCACTTCTGAACTAACTAGTGATGCACTGCTTCCCATGCTCTCTATCCCATGATACAGCAAAATAGAACCACTTCCACTCATCAAAGGCTCATCTCCTTCAAACAGGGATCAGTGTTACTTATGTTTCATGTGTTCATTCACGTGTCAAACACCAACATCTAGATTCCAAGATCTGTGTCCACGCTGATGGGTTCACACGGCACTCTCAGACTGTTCCATAAATCCTTAGAGCTCTTTGAAGCATGAGGCCCTCACCCTCAGACTTCGAAGTATGTTCCAATCTGGATAAACACATGTTGCCTAAATCAATCTCCCTGCACTGTGTAGTTTTACTGTAATATAATATGGTGGATTTTTTTTATTATTATTTTTCTTAATGGAAGGCTTAGAAGCAGCTGTTTTACTGACAGGAAGAATGAAAAGACGTCCCAGTTTTTCATTCCCTCTACAGCAGGTCAATCTTCATCAGCTGGCAGAATCATAATAGCCCATGCAGCTCACAGAACTGCAGTGAAATATGTCTCCGGTTAGCTAGACAAGAGAAGGTTGGTGTGCAGATGTAGACATGGGTTATAGGGAAATATATCAAAAGAAGTGGGAAGCAACAGCTGTAAAATAAGGCAACTGGAGAGGAACAGCTGACAATAGGACACAGTGAAAGTGAGAAAGGAGGAAAGGAAGAGCGAAGCTATAAAACTGAGTTACGGAAGAATCACTTTTCTTCCGGCTTTATTCAACTAAGAAACACATATTTTTGAACTGCGCTTTTCTCAGATTAGGAAAAGTGGTAAATATATCATGTAATCAGCCATTTGGATTGTTAAGGTGCTGCCCTGTGTTTAGGCAGCAGCAGCTGAAGTGAAGATTAGACTGGTTCAAAACAGAACAGGGTGTAATTATTTCAGCCCTCTGAGCCCAGATTTGTACTTTCCATGGGCAGCTGCAAGATAGCTAGAGAGCAGCTCTCTGCCATTTACAGATAGATCAGTGATTGTTTTCCACTTCCAAAATTAGATTTATTTTTGATTAATAAGCATCCAAACTCTTCTGTATCACCCTAGCTCTGTCAGAAAAGGAGAACAATGAAGAAAAAAAAGCGGGCGGGGGGAACGACGACACAAGGGTGTCAGAAAGCTTCCAGGAATTTTAGTCCACACTGAAGGTATTGGCACCCAGAGAGGACTGACAGCGTGAGTGTCTGCTTGACAAAGAAAGAACTAATCACGTGCGTCTACCATTTAAGTAACTTTCAAAGGGCAATCTGAATAAAGGAGGCAAAGGATTGAGCTTATAGGCTAACTACTGGTATACTGGTTCAAAATCCTCTGTGAAGAGAAGTTTGAGGTCTCTTACCTAAAGAGAAGGCTTAACAACCCTTCAAAATAAAGAGATTGACTTTGCAGTTTTTCACTTTCAGACTTAGATGAGAAAAGTAATTTAAAGAGTCTTAATTTTCTTTTATTGCTCAGAAGGCAGAGTTCACATAGACAAAAAAGATAAGGACTTTAACGCTTAGAGAAAGGGGCACTGAATTTGTAAATTAAGTCAATGCGGAAACCCTTTCTTTCTACACATTCAAAAAATAAAAGTGACCATAAAGGACAAAGAACAGGATGAATGTGTTTTACAAATGCTAGAAACATACATGTATGTAACAAGATTGCTGTATTAGAAACATATGTTGAGGGAAAATTATGATTACATTGGAATGACAGAGACTTGGTTAATTCAAGGTATCAACTGGGAGATAAAATTACCAAGGTATAAAGTTTGCAGATGGGTGAGGTAAAACAAAAGTAATGAGGGAGGGAGTAATTTGCGTACAGGGAGAATACCGAATAAACAGCAATAAATGACACTAGGATTTTGGCTGACACAACAGGGACTATTGGAAGTAAACTGAAGAATGAGATATGGAAAAAGTTAGTCCTTGGACCTTGCCAGAGACTTTCAGGAGAGGATGAGAAAGCATATCAGGAAATGTTTTTACAGATGAAGGAAGTCTGTATTGAATCCAGCGTAACGATCCAGTGGAGGAGTTCAATTACCTAGACATTTCCTAGGAAAATGTTAGTGGGAAAAACTACCAAGCAAGCATGATTATAAGACTAATACAGGATTGCTTCCTTACAGAATATGCTCAAAAGCCACTCAGGCCACAGGAAAAGGGTAATGTGGATATAGTGACGAGAAATAAACTAGACACGATGAATGCAATGAAAGCTGGGAGGAGTATTACAATAAATATATAGGGCAGTACAAGTGGTTGCAATGCCATTAAGACTTGGGGGGGTAAGTTGCACGTGCATGTTAAATAAAATCAGACCCTTACTGAACGTTAAATAAATTAAAATTAGCCCAAAAGAATCAAGCTTCACCAAAGGAAATGCAGGGAAAGATCTGAGATATCTTTAAGAACACATTTTCAAAATACAAGTAATTCATCAGGGATGAAGCCAGAAAAAAAACCTGCAATTGTATCAGGGAAGTGTAGTGCTTTATCTAGTCCCATTCACTGAACAATAGGAAAAGAAGCATCTTGTGGCCAGTAACACGTTTGAAACAGCATTCCCCATAAATTCCCCATGACCTGTGAGCCCATCTGTTTTGCTACTGGTGCTGGAAGAAAAATGTGAGTAGATGAGAAGGGACTGCAGATGAAAAGTAGAGACTAGGTGTGAAGAGAGAAACGATACATGTTTAAATAGTTTCTCTGACATGTCCCTGTTTGCAGTGAATGAGGTTCACAAATGACCTTGCTGCCACACACAGAGCCTAATAGCCAACCTCCACAGCACATTACAGGCAGGCACTCACACCAATGTGAGGAACCTAGATTCAAGACCATATTTTGGCAAACAGAGATTGGACTCAGGAAGCTATTTCTTAAAAAATAAATAAATAAATTAAATTAAATTAAATTAAAAAGTTCATTTTATAAAAAGTAATTGCATTTATTATTTGGAAGTTTACTTCCTTGTATGGCTCAGTTTTAGCCGCTCTCCAGTTTTCTACAATTGACAGTTGACAATTTGTACGACTGGCCATTGCATGGACTTTTAATAATAACAACCACTAATAACAACAACAAAGTATGTGTGAGTTTATTGATCTAAAAGTCAGTTTCCATACAGTTTTATCCCTGCATCTGCCTCTGGATCTGTAGATTTTGCATGTCCAACTTTTAAGTCAAAGTTTGATATAAAATTTTGGTTCTCTAAGTAGCTTCTAAAGGTCTCAAGCTCATCACCAAGTTGATGATTAAACAGAAAAAGCAGTATGTAATCCTTTCCCTGAAAGAAACAATATTTTACGGGAAAAATAGCAAGGAGTAGATACATGCATAAACATCACAGGTCACAGTATGGCCAGCTGGATTGCTATGTCGCCTGACGTGTGGGTATGTGTACTCTGCCTTGCTTTTCTCCTTACACAGTGTGGTGATTTTACTCAGGTGGGCAGACAAGCTCCACCACAACCGCTCTCTCACTCCCCCTCCTCAAAGAGGAACAGGGAGAAAACACAAGCAAAAGGGCTCAAGGGTTGAGATAAGGACAGGGAGGACGCGCAGTAATTATTGTGACTGGTAAAACAGACTCAGCATAGGGGGACAGTAAGACTTACTGCCTATTCCTACGCAGCTAGAAAAGCGAGAAACAAAGGAAAGAAACCAAAGCACCTATCCCCCCATCCACCCTCTTCCACCTCCTCCCCCCGAGTAGCGCAGGGGAGTGGGGGAATGGGGGTTACGGTCAGTCTAGAGCGCTTCTCCACCGCTCCTTCTCAATCACTCTTGTCCCGTGTGCTGTGGGGTCCCTCCCACAGGATGCAGGCCTTGCTGAACTGACCTGGCGTGGGCTTCCCACAGGCAGCAGCTCTTCCAGAACTGCTCCCACATGGCTTCATACCATGGGGTCCATCCCTCAGGAGCAGACTGCTCCAGCACAGGTCCCCCACGGGCAGCAGCTCCTACCAGGTCACCTGCTCCTGCGTGGGCTCCTCCACGGGCTGCAGCGTGGAACCCTGCTCCACCGTGGTACTCCATGGGCTGCAGGGGGACAGCCTGCTTCACCATGGGCCTCACCACAGGCCGCAGGGGAACTTGTGCTGTGTGCCTGGAGCACCTCTCCCCCTCCTTCCTCACTGACTTTGGCGCCTGCAAGGCTGTTCCTCACTCCTCTCACTCTCCCAGCTGCTGTGTGGCGCAGTGTTGTGTTTTTTTTTTTTTTTCCTAAATCTGCTCTCACAGAGGCGCAAAACAACATCACTTACTGGCTCAGCTCTGGCCAGCAGTGGGGCCCTTGCCAAACATGGGGCAGCTTCTAGATCCTTCTCACAGAAGCCACGCCTGTGGCCCCCTAACACCAAAACCTTGCCACGTAAACCCATGACACAGCAAGAGGCTCAGACTTTCTCTGCCTGCAACTACTCAAGAAATGAGAGTATCAGTAGCTTTCTCACACCAAGACAATTAGAACAAACGCTGAGGTTTGAAAGCCTATGGTTCTAAGGACTGAAGCCTATTTTTAACATTTTAGATGTTGCTTGGCATTCATAGAGCAGTGTTCAATGGTAGGCCTCACAGCTGGTTTCCTCTGGATTTCCGATAAGCCAACAAATTCCTCCTTCCGTTGATAGTAGTCTCACCCTAGTATACAACAGTCTTGTAGTAGCAAGTCCTGGTCCCTGCCAAATAATTATCAGTACAGGAAAGATCTGAGAAACGTTCTAAATGGATACTGTCAGTAGATGTTTGCAACGATTTTAAAAAATCTGAACAGAAACATTGAAGATCATACCCATGCAGGGAATGTGATTAGATCCTGTTTCAAGCATCTTAGCACTGAGACAAAACATCAGGGAAAAAAAAACAAAAACAAACGAACAAAAAAACAACTTTCAGATTTGTTTTTGAGAGTCTGAATAACACATTATCTCTTCTCATTTTATTGCTTATTAGACAGTATTGCCATTCACATATTTTTCTCCAACAATGAGTAACTCAAATGGCAAAAAGGTTGGAAAATAGTTCTGAAAAACACCAGTTTAATCAGGGATAGTTCACCAGTCTTGAGCCTGAAAAATGCCACGTCTCCAAATCCAGTCTTTCTTTTTTCTTTGAGTCTTGCTCCTGGCAAGAGGGATCTGGTGCAGAGAGACAGTTCTGCCCAGGAGCAGCTCCACTGCACAGCACAGCAGGGTTGGGGGCTCTGACCGCAGCTGGCACAAAGAGAGGAGAGAAGGAGAGAGGACTTGGAGGCAGTTGGGAGTGGGTGGATGCTGAGAGCTGCCTGCAGGAGAAATCTGCACAGCCCTTGACAAGGTAAATGTCTGGCTGCAGGGCCATGCAGCTGCAGGTCCTGGAAGTGTCTCCTCCTGGGTCTTGTTTCTGGGAGGGCAGTGGGCAATGCAGTAGGCTTTGAGACTGCTGCTGGATTGCACTGTGAGGTGAGGACGTCTGGCAGAAAGTCCATGGAGAGCCATAACCCAGCTTCCCCTGGACAGCCAGGAGCCAAGTGCTAAGCCTCCTCCAGACACTGAAGGGATGGAGCTGGGATGCTGGGACAGTCCAGCTTATGAATATTCATGTTTGTCCATGGGGTGTTCTCCTGGTCTTCAGGCTGCTCTCCAGCAGGATGCAGCTCTCTCTTGGCATCCTTGTGTTCTCCAGGTGCCACAAGGAGAAGACACCTCTGCACTAAGGCCATGTCCTTGCTGCTGACTGGCTGTCTGTGGGCAGCTGGAGTGACGCCTCTGTAGCCCTAGCAAAGAGGGAGAAGCTGAGATCCTGCTCATGCACTTGCAGACAAGGTGAGGATTCTGTCCATCTGCAGTGGGACTGGGGCTTCTCTGCTTTAAGCTCTCTACATATTGGGAAACAGTAGTGTGCTTGTTGTACTCAGCATAAGAAAATCAGCCTTGCTCTATACTGGAGGGAGGTGTTCTTTGCAACAACACTGCGAAGTTCATGGATCTTATAAATGGACTGAACGTCAGTTTCCCCCTTTTTCCTGCTTCCTGAATGCTTCACAGCAGGAAGGACTCCTCTGGAGCCCACAGGAATCCCCGCTCCCAGTGTCAGCCTCAGAAAGAATCATCCGGGACTCAAGCGGTAGAGCTGCAGAAAGATTCTCCTGCAAAGAGAGAGGCTTGGGATGAGAGTGCTCTAAGACTTTCAAAATGTTTTCCTCAGAGAAGTCTCTTCTAACTTTATTCTGCCTTCTCTTTTTCAACAGACAACTGTGTTCAATGTCAGAAAATGCCCAACAGCAGCTCTGTGAGCGAGTTCCTCCTGCTGCCATTCGCAGACACGCGTGAGCTGCAGCTCCTGCACTTCGCGCTCTTCCTGGGCATCTACCTGGCTGCCCTCCTGGGCAACGGCCTCATCCTCAGCGCTGTAGCCTGCGACCACCGCCTGCACACCCCCATGTACTTCTTCCTCCTCAACCTCGCCCTCCTCGACCTGGGATGCATCTCCATTACTGTCCCCAAAGCCATGGCCAATTCCCTCTGGGACACCAGGACCATCTCCTATCAAGGCTGTGCTGCACAAGTTCTCTTTTTCGTCTTCTTCTTTGGTTCAGAGTTTTCAATTCTCACTGTCATGGCCTATGACCGCTATGTTGCCATCTGCAAGCCCCTGCACTATGGGAGCCTCCTGGGCAGCAGAGCTTGTGCCACCATGGCAGCAGCTGCCTGGGGCAGTGACTTTCTCCAAGCTGTCCTGCACATGGCCAACACATTTTCCCTGCCGCTCTGCCATGGCAATGCTGTGGAGCAGTTCTTCTGTGAAATCCCCCAGATCCTCAAGCTCTCCTGCTCAGATGCCTACCTCAGGGAATTTGAGCTACTTGTTTTCAGTTTTTCCTTAGTCTTTGGTTCTTTTGTTTTCATTGTTATTTCCTATGTGCAGATCTTCAGGGTGGTGCTGAGGATGCCCTCTGAGCAGGGCTGGCACAAAGCCTTTTCCACATGTCTCCCTCACCTGGCCGTGGTCTCCCTGTTTGTTAGCACTGTCATGGTTGCCTACTTGAAGCCCCCCTCCATCTCTTCGCCATGCCTTGACCTGGTGGTATCCGTTCTGTACTCAGTGGTGCCTCCAGCAGTGAACCCACTCATCTACAGCATGAGGAACCAGGAGCTCAAGGATGCCTTGAGGAAACTGATGAACTAATATTTAAAAAAAAAAAAAAAAAAAAAAAAGCCTATTGTCTTCTGCATATGACTCAGAATGCATTGCAGGAACAAGGTTTTCTTTTTAATAATTTTTCATACTCTGGAGAGTGCCATCACAAGCTCAGAGGTGTGGGTAGTAAGTTCAGCAATGCCTGGCCAGGCCATTGCTCATTGCTTCTTGAGGGATAAGATTTCCCAGAAGAGCAGGGCCTGCTGTATGTGCATGGGAGACATTGAAAGAGAAACCCAATGCTGGTGCTGGCAGGCACGTCATATGTGTGTGGAGAGATGAACACGAAGGAGCACAAAGGCCATCCGCTATTCCTAGAAGTCTCATGAAGGCCAGCTGGGCAGATAGCGTCACAAGGCCAAGTAACGTCCCCTGGGAAGCCACCTGAAGGCAGCTCTGGGACGTTCCTCCTTGAACCGAGGTCTCTGTGCCCATTCCTCATGTCCTGGGGTATCTCAGAGGAGGGCAGAGCAGGGCGAGGCACCCCACAGCTGAGGTGTCTCCCAGCCTCTGGCAGTGACTGCAGGAGCTCTCTCTAAAGGCATGTGTGTATGAGGTCTGCTCAGATGTGGACACCTCACACAGCCCTGCCATTGCCCTGTGTGATTCCAGGAACAACCCCCAGTGTCCCTGTGAGATTCCTGGAACCCCTTTTGCATAGGTTCATTGCAGATGCCCCTCTCTGTTATGTCACACTACCCCGCCTTTCTCGACCGGGCTGTCAGGCATTTGGATCAGCAAGATTTCTGGGGACTTGAAAAATGTGGGCATCAAACGCATCTTCAGGAAGGGCAAGAAAAAGGATTGGCAGAACTGCAATTGTCACCTCTAACCCTGGGAATGTGATAGGGAAAGTCCTGCCACAGCCTTCTTCAGGCAGTTGGAGGAACCAAAGGAACTGCTGAAACAGAAGGGGAGGGGAAAGAAGGGAACGAGGTGAACCTGCACTTTAGCAAGGCCTTTGCCATGGTTTCCTGGGGTTCCCTTTACCCACACTGGTGATATTTGGACTGAAAAAGGGGATGATGTTTTTGGGGGCAAGGTGTCAGTGGTACAAAGTCCTCCTTTCAGCCAGTTACCAGCAGCATCCCTCAGTGATGGGCACTTGGGCCAACACTGTTGACACTCTTTGTTATCTCCCTTCATGATGGCATGGAGCGTATTTCTCAATCTCAGTCTTTTAAACATGCATTAATCTTTAATGCAATGACTCTCCCTCAGAGTGCTCTTCAAGGACAGAAGAAATGGAGGAGAAAAAAAAAAAAAAAAAAGGAAAAAAAGAAAGAAGCATTAGAATTGTTGGGAAATGTGTTTTGGTAAATGTGTGTTTATGTAAAATGTATTTTCCTAAATGTTTGCATAAAACTATTGTTCAAGAAAGCATAATTTGATTTATTGCACTTCTCCATGGTGTTGTCAATGGAAAACTGTGTAAATAAATAATGAACATTCATAGAAAAAAAAAAAAAGCTGGTGATGCTGGCAAGGGAGATTATTTCAGCTATTACTTAGAATCCTTTTTTGCACAGCTTTGAACTGTTTCTTCAATCTATTTTCATGGCTGGTTTCAGTTTTCCAGTCAGAGGTGGACACTGCCTCCAAGGTTTCCTTGGATAGCCGAGGGACCCAGGTGGGAAAAGTGACACAGGACCTAGGGGAGCCCTTCTGGAGCACAAGCTGGGGGGCACGAACTGGGGCTGGGCCCCTCAGGGGCTGTGCAGGGCTGCTACGCATGCTGTGCAGGGCCTGCCTACAGCATGCTGTGTCCTTCCATCCCACTAAGATGTCACTTCTGTCTCAGAAACTGACCGTCCCCATGCAGGGAGACAGGATCTTGCAGGCAATGTTTGAAAAGCTGCCCCAAACACAAGGACATATCTGGGGAGGTCAGGAGGCAAGATATCAAAAACTGCTCCAGACCATGGGGTCCATCCCTCAGGAGCAAACTGCTCCAACCTGGGTCCCCCACGGGCAGCAGCTCCTGCCAGGTCACCTGGTCCTGCGTGGGCTCCTCTCCACGGGTTACAGGTCTGGCCTGGAATCTGCTCTGGCAGGGGTCCTCCACAAACTACAACCTCTGTCAGTGCAGGTCCACCTGCTCCACCATGGTCTCCTCTACAGGTTGAAGGGGGACAGCCTGCTTCACCATGGTCCTCATCACAGGCCGCAGGGGACTTCTGCTCCGGGACATGGAGCACGTCTCCCCCTCCTTCATAACTGATCTTAGCACCTGCAAGGCTATTTCTCACTCCTCTCTTTCTCCCAGCTGCTGTTCTACAGCAGCTTTTTTTTTTTTTTTGCCTTTTTTTTTTTTCTTCTGTTTAAATATGCTCTCACAGAGGTGCAAAGAATGTCGCTTATTGGCCCAGTTCTGGCCAGCAGTGGGGCCCTTATCTAACGTGGGGCAGCTTCTGGATTCTTCTCACCAAAGCCACCTCTATGGCCCCCCACTACCAAAACTGTACCACGTAAACCCACTCCATGCAGTCACACGGCATTCAAAGATGAATGTGAGGGGCCATGGATTTGATCTGCTTGTAGGCGACAAGAAGGAGATGAGAGGAAATGCTCTGATGACCTCAACTCTGCCTCAGGATCTCCTGCCCCAGCAGGAGGAATGTGACTGTGGCAGGGACTGTGAGGTCACTTCTGCCTCTGCAGTTGATAGGGCAACAGCAGCAACATGTCACAGAAAGGGCCTACGAGGTCACTTCTGAGTGACTTTGGCTATCCTCCAGTCTTCAGGCACCTCACCCATTCTCCAGGACCTTTCAAAGATGATAGAGAGCGGTTCGGCGATCACATCTGCCAGCTCCCTTAGCACACGCAGATGCATCCCATCGGGACCCAGGGATTTGTGTGTGTTGAGCCCACACAGACGCTCCCGAACCACTCCCACGTCCACCAGGGGGGAGCCCTCCATTTCCCAGACCCTTTGTCCTATTGCCAGGGGCGAGGAGTCCCGGGGGAGTGTCCTTGAAGCAAAGACTGACGCAAAGAAAGCATTCAGTATCTCTGCCTTCTCAACGTCTCCCTTGACCAGGAAACCCCCCTCATTCAGCAAGGGACCCACATTATCCCTAGTCTTCCTCTTGCCGTTTACATACTTGAAAAACCCTTCTTATTATCCTTTATCTCTTTCGCAAGCCTCATCTCTAGGTGGGCTTTAGCCTTCCTGGTCGCATCCCTGCAGGCCCTGACAACACATCTATACTCCTCCCAAGAGGACAGGCCCTTTTTCCACATTTCACAGACCATCCTCTTCCATTTGATCTTATTGATGAGCTCCTTGCTCATCCACACAGGTTTCCTGCCCCCCTTCCCCGATTTCCTATTCCTTGGGATGCACCGATCCTGAGCATGGAAGAAGTGCTGCTTAAATGTAGCCCAGCTCTCACAAGCACCCTTGCTTTCGAGCAGCCTATCCTATGAGATACTCCCAAGCAGGTCCCGGAAGAGGTCAAAGTTGGCTCTTCGAAAGTCCAAGGTAGCAATCCTGCTTTCAGCCTTACTTTCTTTGCCTAGTTGCATGTGTGTTGAGGGATTTCTTGAAACAGCAAAAATCCCATGGCTTGCTGTAGCTGAGCAAACCAAGCTACCAGGGCAACTATGAGAAGTTCCCATGACAGTGTTCCCACAGCGCCAAACTCAGAAAATACTGTTACCAGCAGCTGGCCTCAAGGACTAGGTCTACGTGACCGTTAATCACAAAGGGGGTTGTTTTCCTGACTGCTAATCAAAAGGGGGGTTCTTTTCTTGCAGGTGGGGTTGTTTTCTTCTAGTTGTTTGTCTGAGTGCTTTTGACCAATAATCTTGTGTGAAACATTGTCCGCCCCTGTAAAGTTCACTATAAAAGTTGTGCTATTCGGGCAATAAAAGGGAGCAGCACGATCTGACTCTGCTGGTGTCTGTCGTGCTTTCGCCCGTGCTTCCTGCAACATATGGGGGGTGGGGGGGCATTTTGGGGTCCCAAAATATGAGGGGGGGGTCATGAAACATATGGGGGGGGCACAGATGGGGGGGGGGGCATTTGGGGTAGGGTAAGGGGGGCGAGTCCTAAACCGGGGGGGGGGGAGACAGAGTTTGGAGGGGGGGGGCACTACCGATTGGGGGGGGGTCCAAATTTTTGGGGGGAAGTCAGATTCTTATGGGGGGGTGTCCAATTTTTTATGAGGGGGGTCCAATTTCTTTTTAGGGGGTCCAATTTTTTATGGGGGGGGTCCAATTTCTCTTTGGGGTGGGTCCAATTTTTTTGGGGGGGGGTCCAATTTTTTTGGGGGGGTGCCGCACTTTTTGGAAGGGCTCTGATTTTTTTTTGGGGGGGTCCATTTTAAAGGGGGGGTGCTCCCATTTTAGGGGGGGGGGCTCCCATTTTTGGGGGGGGGCATTTTTTGGGGGGGGGGGCGGTGTTTGAAGGGGGGGGCAGCACTGACTCAGTGCCTATGACCGGGGGGGGGGTTCCGAGGCCGGATCTCGGGAGGGTGTCACGAGACCGGGTTGTTTTTTTTTTTTTTTTTTTTTTGGGGGGGGTGTCCCGTGGGGTTCCTTACTGGAGGCGGCGGGGCCGAGCGGCAGGGCCGTGACGCAGCAGCGGTGGCAGCGGCGGCGGGGGGGGGCCCAGAGGGGGGCGCGGAGGGACTGCGACACCGGGTCCCCCCCCACCTCCCCCACCCCCCCCACCCCACCCCCCCCAACCGGGGACCGGCCCTGCTCCCGCCCCCCCGGCTCCAAACCGCGCCCCCTTTTCCCCAAACCCCGCCCCCACCGCCGAAGCCCCGCCCTCTACTTCTAAAGCCCCGCCTCCCCCCTCCCTCCCTGCCGGCTCTTACCCGGCGGGCGCGGCCACGTGACGCCCCGCGCGCCTCCCTATTGGCGGGCGCCCCGGGGCGGCGCGCGGCGATTGGCGGAGGCGGCGCCCAATGGGAGCGCGGGGCGGGCGCGGTTTGAGTGCGCGCGCCGCAATGGCGGCGAGGCCCGGCGGCGGCGGCGGCGCCCGCCCGGTACCGGCCACGGCGGCGGCTGCGTCACTTCCGGCCGCCTCCCGGTTACCGGTGCGCAAGGCCCACGCCAAGCGCGCGGCGGCCGCGCCTGAGCCGGAGGCTCCCGAACAGGTTGGGCCC
The DNA here is from genome assembly GCF_047663525.1 of Anas platyrhynchos. Taxonomy (NCBI): domain Eukaryota; kingdom Metazoa; phylum Chordata; class Aves; order Anseriformes; family Anatidae; genus Anas; species Anas platyrhynchos. The sequence goes on along the minus strand of NC_092617.1, from coordinate 1,388,084 downwards.
CGCTCCCGTTCCCGGTGCCGGTTCCGGTCCCGGTCTCACCCTCCCGTTCTCCCGTAGAAACGGCGCCGCTCCGGGCCCCGAGCGGGCTGGGCTCCCAGCAGCCGCGCCCCGTTGCGGGCTATCAGCGTCCCGACGGCACCAGGCCCAGGTAGGGCGGCACCGGGGGGGTCCCGGTTGTACCGGGGGGGTCCCGGTTCCACCGTTCGGTCGCGGTGACCCCCCCGTGCCCCCCCCAGGCCGGGAAAAAGGCCCCGGGGGCGGCTTCGGGATCGGCAGCGCCGCCTCCGGTACCGGGGGTGCGGCGGCGGGCGGCGGGGGACCCGAGGGGGCAGCTGGCGGAGCTGCGGGAGAAGATAAGGGGCCTGGAGGATGACAACCGGCAGCTCCGGGAGCAGCTGCAGCACAGCCGGGCCCGGGAGGAGGAGCTGGAGGGACAAGTGAGGTGAGAGCCCCGGTAACACCCCCCCCCCTCCCGCTACCGGTTTGCACCCTCCCGGTAACCGGGGACCCCTCCCCTGACCCCTCTGGTACCTAGGGACCCCCCTCCAGTAACGGGGGACCCGTTTCCTTCCTCCTCCGGTATCGGGGACCGCCCCCCTCCGGTACTGGAGGACCTGTCCCCTTTCCCCCCAGTACCGGGGACCCCCCTCCGGTAACCGGGAACTCCCCCCCGGTAACAGAGGACCCGTCCCCTTCCCCCTCCGGTACCGGGAACCCCCCTCTGGGTACGGCAGCACCCTCCACTTCCCCCTCCGGTACCCGGGGACCACTGTAAGGTATCGGAGACACCCCCCCTCCGGTAATAGAGGACCTGTCCCTTTCCCCCCTAGTATCGGGGACCTCCCTCGGGTAACTGGTGACCCTCCCCCTATCCCCTCCGGTAGCGGGGACCCCCCCCCCGGTAACCGGAGACCCTTCCCCTTTCCCCTCTGTTAACCGGGAACCCCCCTCGGGTAACAGGGGACTCTCCCCCTTCCCCGTCTGGTACTGGGAACCCCCCTCAGGGTACGGAAGCCCCCTCCCCTTCCCCGTCCGATACCCGGGGACCCCCCCTCCGATACCAGAGACCCCCCCCCCTCCGGTAACGGCGCCCCCCCCCCCGGTGCCTCCCAGCTCTCTGCGCACGGAGCTGCAGCAGTCCCAGGAGGAGCGGTCCCGGTGGCAGCGGGAGGCGGAGGCGCAGGCGGCCGAGCGGCAGCGGCTGGCGGCTGAGCTCCAGGAGCGGCACCGGCAGCTGGAGGAGCTCCGGGAGGCGGCGCGGGACCGGGAGGAGCAGCTGGGGGCCGCCCAGGTGGGTACGAGGCTGATTTCCCCCCCCCACGGGGCAAAACCAGCAAAACGTGGGATTCTGCCCCAAAATGGGCTGCGAGGAGCGCAGCTGGAGATGCTTTGGGGGGCTTTTTACCCGATTTCGGGGTGTTTTGCCGGATTTTTCCCCAATTGTTGTCTTCTCCCAAATTATTCCCCGTACCCCCCTAAATTATTATCTTAGGCTCCCCTGATTATTGGGGTCTTCCCCCCCAACCCTTCCTGATATTGGGGCATTTCCTCCAGATTTTGGGGGCTCTTCCCCGAATTCTGCTTGGCTTTTCCCGCAAACTTTGGGGGAGTTTCCACCAATTCTGTGTGTTTCCCAACCAAATCTTGGTGGGTTTCCCCTCCCCCTGTATTCTGGATGGTTTTTCCCCATGTTTTTTGGGGGGCTCTTCCCGAAGGTTATTTAGGTTATAGGTTATTTCCCCAAATTCTTGGTGCTTTTTCTACAAGCTCTTCGCGGACGGGGTACCCAAGTTCTGTGCGTTTTTTCCCTAAAGTTTTGAATTTTTACATCCAATTCTTGGCGCTCCTGTCTTGGCCGATGGCGTTGGGCGCCTCTTGGCCAACGGGGTCGGGCCTTTCCCCCCCAGGCGGAGCTGCGGGAGGTGTCGGGGGCGCTGTCGCGGCGCGAGGCGGAGGTGTCGGAGCTGCGGGCGCTGGCGGGGGCGCAGGAGGAGCATTTGCACGCGCTGGAGATGGAGCGGCGCCGCCTGCACAACCAGCTGCAGGAGCTCAAGGTGCACCGGGGGGGCTGACGCTGAAAATATCAATAATAATTTAAAAACCAGGATTCACTTCGGGGGATTTTTCACCCCAAGATGTAAAAAATAATAAAAATAATAAATAATAGTAATAATAATAACATTAGTATTTCATGTTTTGTTTTTGTCAAAATTAAAAAAAAATGTTTTTTTTTTTACTCAAACTTTTTTTAAAATAACATTCCTGTTTTTTCCTCAAAGTTAAAAAGTATCATTTATTCTTTTTTCTCGAAATTGAAAAACAAAACCTTTTTTTAGTTTGCTCAAATAAAAAATCATCTTTCTTTTTTTGATTTTTACTGAAATTTTAAAAAGTCAAAAGAACACTTCTTTTATTTCTCAAAATTTAAAATAGAATAACTCATTTCATTTTTTGAGCTTTTTTGCTCAGAGTTTAACAAATACATACGTTTTTGCCCCAAATTTTTAAAAATACAAAAACAAATCATTTTTTTGCTCAGTTAAAAAAAAAAAAAACACTCGATTTTCCCTCAAATTAAAAAAAAATATATAAAATGCTTAGTTTTTCTTGCTCAAAATTAAAAAAATACATAGTTTCTTTTAGGTTTTGCCCCAATTCTATAAACAACAGAATGGTCATGGTTCGTTTCTGGTTTTTTGTTCAAAATTTTAAGAGTATATAAGAATATAAATATTTAACTCTGAAAGTTTTTCTTATATATCCATACTTAAATACAGAAAAATACAGAAAAATAATCTGTCTGACAAGTGGCAGTCGGGCAGGGCTCAGGGCTGTGGCAATTGGGGCCACGTCAGGTCACCATTGGGATCCCCCAAGGCTCCGTTTTAGGGCCAGTCCTCTTCAAGTCCTCGATATTCTACAAAATACCTTTTTTTCCCTTTTTTTTTCCCCCTCCCCAGGGGAACATCCGTGTCTTCTGCCGCGTGCGCCCGCTGCTGGCGGCCGAGCAGGAGGCGCAGAAGGGGCTGGAGCACCTCCACTTCCCCCCCGAGGACAACAAGACGCTGGTGCTCTGCAGGACCGAGGGGGTGAGCGCCAATTTGGGGTGCCCCGACCCCAAATCAGGGCTGGGGGGGGCACCCCCTGCTGCTCCCGCTCCCAAATCCTCCACGGCCCTACAAGCGGGCGGCCCTATAACGGGGGCAGGAGGCCCTATAAGCCCGATATCTCCCCGTATTGCACATCAGGCTGGGAATAGGGCTCGTGGTGACCCCCCCAAATCCTGACACGTCCCCCCCGACCCTATTTCCCCCCCCGACCCTAATTTCCCCCCCCAGTCCCATACGGGGCGGCGGGGCGAGGTGCGCTACGACTTCAGCTTCGACCGCGTCTTCCCGCCCGGCGCCTCGCAGGAGGACGTCTTCGAGGAGATCGCGCTGCTCGTGCAGGTGCCCCCCCATAAAGGACCCCCCCTTTTCCCCAAAATTGCCCGTTTCCCCCGTGTTTCACCCCAAAGGGCCTCCATCGCCACCCAAACCCCCCCAAGTGCTCCCCAGGGTCCCCATTTCTACCTTTTTTCCCCCATAAATCCCCCCGTTTAGCCCCCCAACCCCCCCCAAACTGTCCCCCAAAGCCCCTTTTTCCCCATTTCCCCCCAAACTGCCCCCATTTCCCCCATAAATCCCCCTCTTTCCCCACCAAGGTCCCAGTTTCTGCCCATTCCCCCCCCAAACTCCCCCGTCTTCCTCTATTTCCCCCATAAATGTCCTATTTCCCCCCAAAGCGCCCCCGTTTGATACAAGTGACCCCAAAGGCTCCCGTTTCCCCCCAAAATGCCTCCATTTGCCCCTGAACTGCTCCCAAAGTGCCCCTGTTTCCCCCAAAAAGTCCCCATTTCCCCCCCAAGGCACCTGTTTCTATCCCATTTCCCCCTTTTCCACCCCCAAAGGCCCCCTATTTCCCCTATAAGTGCCCCCATTTCCTTCCCACGCTCCCCCAAAGGCCCCCATTTCTCCCTGAACTGACCCCAAAGCCCCCCCATTTCCCCTATAAATGCCCCCGTTTCTGCCTGTTGCCCCCCAAAGGCCCCCAAATTTCCACCCCAAAGTGCCCCTATTTCCCCCGGTTTTCACCCCAAAGCCCCCTGTTTGCCCCTGAACTCCCCCCAGAGTCTCCCCATTTCTCCCCGAACTGACCTCAAAGCTCCCCCTTCCCACCCTAAGTGCTCCCATTTCCACCATAAATGCCTGTTTCTGCCCCCATTCCCCTAGTTTCCACCCCAAACACCCCCATTTGCCCCTGAACTCCCCCCAAAGACCCCTATTTTGCCCATTTTCCCCACAAGTGCCCCCATTCCCCCCTATTTCCACCCCAAATGCCCCCATTTGCCCCTCATTTCCCACCAAAGACCCCTATTTCCCCCGTTTCTCCCCGTTTCCCCCATAAGTACCCCCATTCCCCCCAAGTTTCCACCCCAAATGCCCCCATTTCCCCCCAAAGACCGCTATTTCCCCCACAAGTGTCTCCATTCCCCCCAGTTTCCACCCTATTTCCCCCCCCAAAGAGCCCTATTTCCCCCCAGTTTCCACCCCAAACGCCCCCATTTGCCCCTGAACTCCCCCCATTTCGCCTCCATTTCCCCCCCATAAGAGCCCCATTTCCCCCTAGTTTCCACCCCAAACGCCCCCGTTTACCCCTGAACTCCCCCCAATGACCCTTATTTTCCCCCAAAAGACCCCTTTTTCCCCCCATTTGCCCTATAACCCCCCCCGTCCCCCCCCAGTCGGCCCTGGACGGGTACCCCGTCTGCATCTTCGCCGACGGGCAGCGGCAAAACCTACACCATGGAGGGGCCGGGGGGCGCCGACCCCACAAGTTGGGGGGTGATCCCCTGCGCCGTGCGGCACCTCTTCGGGGGCGCCCGCCAGCTGGAGCACAAAGGGTGGCAGGTGGGGGCCGAGGCACCGAGTTTTGGGGGGGGGTTTAGGGCTATTTGGGGGATTTGGGGGCTTTTTGGGGGGGAGTTAGGGCTTTCAGGAGCTTCTTTGAGGGGGGTTTAAGGCTTTTTGGGGCTTCTTTGGGCGGCGCTTAGGGCTTTTGGGGGCTTCTTTGGGTGTGTTAGCGCTTTTGGGGGGACCTTAGGGCTTCTGGGAGGCTTTTTTGAGGGGTTAGGCCTTTTTTGGGGGATTACGGCTTTTGAGATCTTTTTCTGGGGGGGATTAGGTCTTTTAGGGGCATTTTTGGATGGGGTTTTGAGCCTTTTGGGGGTTTAAGGTGTTTGGGGGGTGTTTAGGGCTTCTTGGGGTACTTTTCGGGGGGAGGTTAGGGCTTTTGGGGGGCTTTTAGGGGGATTAGGGCTTTCTGGAGGCTAATTTAGATCTTTTGGGGGCTTTTTTGGGGGGGGTTAGGGCTTTGGGGTCTTTTGGGGGGCTTTTTGGGGGGAGGTTAGGGCTTTTGGGGGCTAATTTAGGGCTTTGGGGAGCTTTTTTTAGGGGTATTTGGTCTTTTAGGGGCTTTTTTGAGGGGGTTTTGAGCCTTTTGGGACTTTGGGGGGTTTAAGGTGTTTGGGGGGTTTAGGGCTTCTTGGGGTTCTTTTCTTTGGGGGGGTTAGGGCTTTTGGGGGGCTTTTTGGGAGGGTTAGGGCTTTCTGGAGGCTAATATAGGGCTTTTGGAGCCTTCTTTAGGGGGGTTTAGGGCTTTTGGAGGCTTTTTTGGGGCTTTTTTTGGAGGGTGTTAGGGATTTGGGGGGCTTTTTGGGGGGGTTTAGGGCTTTTGGGGGCTTTTTTGGGGGGAGCAGGGCTTTTGGGGGGGTTTAGGGTGGGGTTTTGGGGGGAATTTCTTTAGCTTTGGGGACTTTGGGTCTGCTCTTTGGGGTTCTTTATAGGGTTTGGAGGCTTTTGGTGGTTCTTTAGGCACTCGGGGCCCCTTTTTGGGGGGATTTTGCGCCCCCCTGACCCCCCCAAAGTACAGTTTCAGCGCCAGCTTCCTGGAGATCTACAACGAGGCGCTGCGGGACCTGCTGGGGGGGGACAGGGGGGGCGAGCTGGAGATCCGCCACGTCAGCTCGGCCAGCAAGGAGCTGCACGTCCCCAACCTGCGCTGCGTCCCCGTGGCCTCCGAGGACGAGGTAAGAAACCCAAACCCCCCCTCGGAGTCCGTTTGACGTATTTTTCCATTTTTTAACCCCAAATTTGCCCCCCCCCCCCAGGTGCTGGGGCTGCTGCAGACGGCCGCCTCCAAGCGCTCGGTGGCGCGCACGGCGCTCAACGACCGCTCGTCCCGCAGCCACTGCGTCTTCCAGCTCCACATCCAGGGCTCCAACGCCTCCTGCGCCCTCCGCTGCAGCTGTGAGCGCCTCTTTTTGGGGTTTTCTTCCTCCCCAGGGGGTGCCGACCTCCTCTTCCTCACCCGAAATCCTCCCCCAACCCAGCGGTGCTGAGCCTGGTGGACCTGGCGGGCAGCGAGCGCTTGGATAAATGCCAAGCCAGCGGGCAGCGGCTGCGCGAGACCCAAGCCATCAACAGCAGCCTGGCCACGCTGGGGCTGGTCATCATGGCCATCTCCAACAAGGTGCTGATTTTTTGGGGAAAAAAGAGCGATTTTGGGGCCACGACCCCAAAATTTTGTCGCTTTCCTCCCCATCCTATAACGATTTTTGTCCCCGTAGGAGCTGCACGTGCCGTACCGCAACAGCAAGCTGACCTACCTGCTGCAAAACTCGCTGAGGGGCAACGCCAAAATGTGAGCGGGGTTTTTTTTTTTAGGGTGACGGGGTGGTTTTAGGGTCGAGGGTGTAGGGTGCACCCCGCTCGGACACCCCGCTATGCCGTGGATCGCCCCCACCCAGGCTCATGTTCGTCAACATCTCGCCGCTGGAGGAGAACTTCGCCGAGTCACTCAACTCCCTGCGCTTTGCCAGCAAGGTTTGGGGGAAATAATGGGGTTTTTGGGGGTTTAGGGGAGGGTTTGGATTGGGGTGGGGGTGGGGAAGGGTTTTGGGGTGTTTTTTGGGGATGGTTTTGGAGGGAGGGAGCGGGGAGGGCCTGGGGAGGAGGGTTTTGGGGTGGTTTTGGGGGAAGAATTTTGGGGGGGGGTAAACATTATGGTATGGGGGGCGTTTGGGGTGGATTTGGGGATCTTTGGGACACGGTGATTTGGGGTGCCGTGGTAAATCTGCGGGCAGAGGTTGGGGGAGATGTAGGATGTGTTGGGGGTGCTCGGGGGGGAGAACGTGGGGATGGGTTCAGGGGCAGGTTTGGGATGGGGGGGTTGGTTTGGGGTGTTAGAGGGCAAATTTGGGGCACAGGGGGTGATTTCATAGGGTTATGGGATAAGGAGGGCAAGTAATGGGATATGGGGGACAGGTTTTGGGGGTTATACGGTGAGTTTGGGGTACAGGGTATGGGTTTTGGATTTTGGACATGGGGGGGATTTGGGGGAGGTCATGGGGGGGATTTGGGGGAGGTTATGGGGTGTGTTTGGGATATGGGGGTGTGATTCGGCAAGTTTTGGAGGTTTTGGGGGATTATAGGGCAGATTTGGGATATAAGGGGATGATTTAGTGGGGTTATGGGATATGGGGGGAGGATTTGGGGTTTACGGGACAAGTTTTGGGGGTTTATGGGGTAGGTTCGGGATGGTGTGATTTTGGGGTGGGTTTGGGGGGATTATAGGGCAGGTTTGGGATATGGGGGGTGATTTGGGGGGGGTTAGGTGGTGGGTTTGGGATATGGGGGCGTGAATGGGGGGATTTAGTGGGGATAAAGGGAAGATTTGGGATATGGGGGACAGGTTTTTGGCGGTTATGGGGTAGGTTTGGGAGGGTTAGGGACAGGTTTTGGGGTATTATGGGATGGATTTGGGATGGGGGTGTGATTTTGGTAGATTTGGGATATGGGGGCCTTTTGGGGGGGTTATGGGGAGATTTGGGATCCGGGGGGGCCTTTTGGGGTGGGTTTGGGTTGGATTTGGGTTAGTGGGGGGCCTTTTGGGGGCATTTTGGGGCAGTTTTAGGATACGGGGGGGCATTTGGGGGGGTTATGGGGCAGATTTAGGGGTCTGGACCCCCCTCACCCCCCTCGTTCGCCCCCCAGGTGAACGAGTGCATGGTGGGCACGGCCCACGCCAACAAGAAGTAGCCCCGGGACCACCGGGACTCCCCCCCCCCAAATTCCCCTCCCCCCCCCCCCGTTTGTGGTGGGGGGGGTGCAGGGGGTGTAGGCTGTCGCCTCTGGGGGTGGGATGTCTGCGTGGGGTGTGTGCAGCTGTTCCTTTTAGCCTGACCTTAATAAACATGTAAATAAGCAAAAACTCTTCTAATAATTAAAAGAAAAAAAAAAGCTGTCAATTCCCAGCTGCAATCAATTTTCTTCCTCTCCTGCCTGCACCAACCCTATGTGTGAAATTCCAATCTGCCCCAAAACACACGGTTTTGACCCCAAAAACGTTCCTTTTTGTCCCCAACGTTGGTGCTTCCACCCCATGTCATGTTAGTTTCCAGTGCTACCCCTGAAACTCTGATTTATCTGTTAAAAATGGGGTTAAAATAACAATAACTCTCCCCAGTTTCATCTGCCTTGTCCAGATGGGCAGAGCAGGGAGCTCTATAGGGAAAATCTGTAGGGAAAACCTTCCCCAGAGCACGTTTCTGTCCTATACCCCTCTTGGCACCTATAGGGGAATATGAACAGCCTGCAGGGTCCCACATTCTGAAGAGAAAAATCTTATCAAATAACAATAAATTAATGCTTTGGGACTTTTTTTTGCCAGTTAATTATAATCTGGGTACAACTGAACTCCCCAGGGGAGCATTTACGCAGCCCCACATGCAACTGGACCCTCCGTGTTCGCTCTTTCCGAGCAACCCGAAACAATGCCCTAGCCAGCATCGGAGATGTTTTAAAAAATCGGGCCCCAGAAAACGCGTTCCGAGCCCCTTTGGACCATCCAAAACTGCCCCCAAAGGAAGGATGTGTGTGCTAGCCGCACTGGGGTCCGGGTCGGACTTCGGTCGGCTCCGCTATGGCGATGGCAGGACACGAGTGTCCCTCCACGGGCAGTGTGTGTCCGGCTTTCCGAACCCCTAGGCTCAATCCTGGGTGACGTGTGTGCTAGCCGCACCGCGGTCCGGATCCCATTTCTGGCAGACTGGGGACAACGATCCCATGACACGGTTGTCCGGCCATGAGCGGCATGGGAGCCAGACTTGCAGCGAAGTGTGAGGCTGTCATCCGCTGCCTCGCGGGCTGGCAGTCGTGGGGACCTGGGGTTCTGTCCTGTCCGGAGCCGCAGCCGTCTGTTCCCAACACCCACGCTCCAGTCCTGGGCGATGTATATGCTGGCCGCACTAGGTCAAGGTTGGACCTCGGTCGGCTCCGCTATTTCATCACAGGACACGAGTGTCCCTCCACGGGCAGCGTGGATCCAGCTTACCGAGCCCTTTGGCTCCATCCTGGGTGTCGTGTGTGCTCGCCGCACCGGGGTCCGGATCCCATTTCGGGCGCCTCGGGGAAGGAGATCCTACGACACGGTTGTCCGGCCACAAGCGCTGTGGCTGCCAGCCGTGTCGAGACGTGGAGGCTGTCATTCACTGGCTCGGAGTTACGCAGTCCCAGGGACCGGGGATTCAGACAGTCCAGAGCGGCAGGCGTCCGGATGTGGACCCTGGGCTCCGGTCCTGGGCGACGTGTGTGCTAGCTGCACTGGGGTCCGGGTTCAGTCTTGGGCCCTTTGGCTCCATCCCGGGTGTCGTGTGTGCTCGCCGCACTGGGGTCTGGATCCTATTTCGGGCGCCTCAGAGAAGGAGATCCCACAACATTCCCACGAGGGTTAGGGTTGTTAGGGTTAGGGTTAGGGTTAGGGTTAGGGTTAGAGTTAATCCGGTTAGGGTTTAGGGTTAGGGTTTTGGTTTAGGGTTAGGGTTAGGGTTAGGGTTAGGCCTAGGGTTATCGTTAGGGGGTTAGGGTTAGGGTTAGGGTTAGGGTTAGGGTTAGAGTGTTAGGCTTAGGGTTAGGGTTAGGGTCAAGGCTAAATCACAGGTGAAAGCCCTGTGCATCTCATGTGGCCAACCACTCCCAACTAGGATTCCAAGACGCCTCATCACCCATTATAGAAGAACTCGTTGAATTCCACGACCACGCTCTGTTTGTTGCCTTAGCCATCTGCAGCCTAGTCCTATACCTCCGATACCGGGGGGGCAAGGGGGGCCTGAGTGAAGGGGGGACACAGCCCCAGGGGGCGGGGCTTGGAGGGGGCGGGGCTTGGAAGGGGGCGGGGCTTGGCTCACCCCCCCACTGCAGGAGGCCCAGAGAGCTGCCAAGGCCACGCCCACTCCGGTCAATGCCACGCCCACTCCGGCCCAGGCCACGCCCCCTCCAGCGCCAGCTCCGACCCCACCTGAGCCTGAGGTGAGACCAGTGCTCCCAGTAAGGCTCCCAGTATTCCCAGTAACCCCTCCCAGTGCTCCCAGTAAGGCTCCCAGTGCTCCCAGTAACCTCTCCCAGTAAGGCTTCCAATGCTCCCAATATCTCCCAGTGCCCCAAGTCTTCTCCCAGTGCTCCCAGTAGGGCTCCCAGTGCTCCAAGTATCTCCAGTGCCCCCAGCTCCCTCCCCAGTGCCCCCATTTTACAACCCAAGTGCTCCCAGTAACTCTTCATGCCCCCAGTCCCCTTCCCTGAGCTCATTTTCCCCTATTTTGGGGCACAATTTTCCCATTTTTTTGGGTGATTTCCCTGTTTTGGGGTCTATTTCCCCCATTTTTGGGTCAATTTCCCCCATTCTGAGGCCAATTTCCGCCGGTTTTGGGTCGATTTCCCCCATTTTGGGGTCTATTTCCCCCATTTTGGGGTCAATTCCCTCCATTTCGAGGCCAATTTCCCCCATTTTAGGGTTGATTTCCCCCATTTTGGGGCCGATCTCCCCCATTTCGGGGCCAATTTTCCCAATTTCTCACCGATTCTCCCCATTTTTCACCCCCCCCAGGCATGCGTGGACCTGGCGCGGGCGCTGCGGGCGCAGGGCCACCGTCCGGAGGCGTGCAGGAACGTGCGGGTGACAGCGGGCGCGTGCCAGGGGCCCCTCACCAAGATGGGGGGGCGCATCAAGACCTGGCGGCGCTGCTGGTTCCTGCTCGACCCCCGGCGCCGGCTGCTGGCCTACTACGGGGGTAACTGGGAGCACTGGGAGGGACTGGAAGGGACTGGGAGGGAAAAGGGAACGTTTGGGGGGACATGGGGATATTGGGGAGGGGACATGAGGACATGGGGTATTGGGGGACATAGGAGGTATTGGGGGGACTGGGGGATACTGGGGGATATTGGGGGGACTGGGGTGGGATATGGGGACATGGGAGGGACATGGGGGCCCCATGGGGGGCTGGTCCCATGGGGTGACCCCCCTATCTCTGCCCCCCCCCAGACAAGGAGGAGACGAAGCTGAAGGGCGTCATCTACTTCCAGGCCATAGAGGAGGTGTACTACGACCACGGGCGGGCGGCCTGCAAGGTGGGGGGGCCATATGGGGCAGGGGGGGGCTGTATGGGGCCAAGAGGGGGGTACTTGTGGGGCTGGGAGGTTGTGGGGAACATCTGGAGAAGGTGCCTGTAGGGTTTGGGGGAGCACCTACAGGGTTTGGGGTGGGATCTGTGGGGCTGGGGGGGGTCTCTATGGGGCCGGGGGGGTTTTGGGGGGGTTGTGACCCTATGGGGTGCCCCCCCCCAGAGCCCCAACCCGCGGCTGACCTAGCATTTTAGCGTGGCCGCCGTCCACCGGCAGCTTCATGCCCGTCTTCCGCTCCCAGTGGCCCGTGGGGCGCCCGGTGGCCCTACCGGCGTCACCAGCGGCCACCTTGGGGTCAACGGCGGCGGTTTTGGGGTCAGCGGCAGCGGTTTTGGGGTTTTGGTCTGGGGTGTGCTGACATGCCCCCCCCCGCACCCCCTCAGGCATCCTGGCCCTGCAGCTGCCCCCGGGGGGGCTCGACGCCGAGTCCTATAGGTGAGAACCAGTCCCCTCCGCCCCCTAAATGCGCCCCCAGCCCCCCAAATGCCCCCAGCCCCCCCCCAAATTGACCCCCCCCAATTTATTTCCCCCCTCCCAGCGCCTGCCTCCACCTGGCCGAGATGCAGCGTCGGGTGCGGGAGGTGCTGGCGGAGCGCGAGCGGCTGCTGCGCGCACGGGTAGGACGGCAGGGGGGACAAAATGGGGGGGGGGCACCAAGGGGGGAGCGTCCATGGGGCTTGCGGGGACCCCAAGGGTGGGGGGGAAACAAAATGAGGGGGGAACCAAGTGTGCGGGGTGCGGTTGCCAGGGGGTTAGGGTTAGGGTTAGGGTTAGGGTAAGGGTTAGGGTTAGGGTTAGGGTTAGGGTTAGAGTTAGGGGGTTAGGTTTATGGTTAGGGTTAGGGTTAGGGTTAGGGTGGGCGTCTCCGATGACGGCTAGGGCTGCGTTTAGGGATGCTCGGAAACAGCGAACCCGGAGGGTCCAGTTGCATGTGGGGCTGCGTAAAGGCTCCCCTGGGGAGTTCACTTGTACCCAAAGCCTTCCTTTGGTGACACTTTTGGATGGTCCAAAGGGGCTCGCAACGCCTTTCCTGGGGCCTGATTTTTCACTCGTCTCCGATGATGGCTAGGGATATATTTAGGGTTGCTCGGAAAAATCGAACCCGGAGGGTCCAATTGCATGTGGGGCTGCGTAAAGGCTCCGCTGGGGAGTACACTTGTACCCAAAGCCTTCCTTTGGAGGCAGTTTTGGATGGTCGAAAGGGGCTTGCAACGCGTTTTCTGGGGCCCGGTTTTTCAGTCTTCTCCCGTGCCGGCTAGGGCTATGTTTAGTGATGCTCGGAAACAGCGAACCCGGAGGGTCGAGTTGCATGTGGGGCTGCGTAAAGGCTCCCCTGGGGAGTTCACTTGTATCCAAAGCCTTCCTTTGGTGACACTTTTGGATGGTCCAAAGGGGCTCGCAACGCGTTTTCTGGGGCCTGATTTTTCAGTCTTCTCTCATGCCGGCTGGAGCTATATTTTGGGTTACTCGGAAACAGCGAACCCGGAGGGTCCAGTTGCATGTGGGGCTGCGTAAAGGCTCCCCTGGGGAGTTCACTTGTACCCAAAGCCTTCCTTTGGGGGCACTTTAGGATGGGCGAAAAGCGCTTGGAACGCATTTCCTCGGGCCTGATTTTTCAGTCGTCTCCGATGCTGCCTATGGATATATTTAGGTTTGCTCGGAAACAGCGAACCCGGAGGGTCCAGCTGCATGTGGGGCTGCGTAAAGGCTCCCCTGGTGAGTTCTCTTGTCACCAAAGGAAGGCTTTGGGTACACTTTTGGATGGTCCAAAGGGGCTTGCAACGCCTTTTCTGGGGCCCGGTTTTTCAGTCTTCTCCCATGCCGGCTAGGGCTATGTTTAGGGATGCTCGGAAACAGCGGACCCGGAGGGTCCAGTTGCATGTGGGGCTGCGTAAAGGCTCCCCTGGGGAGTTCACTTGTACCTAAAGCCTTCCTTTGGGGGCACTTTTGGATGGTCCAAAGGGGCTCGCAACGCCTTTCCTGGGGCCTGATTTTTCACTCGTCTCCGATGATGGCTAGGGATATATTTAGGGTTGCTCGGAAAAATCGAACCCGGAGGGTCCAATTGCATGTGGGGCTGCGTAAAGGCTCCGCTGGGGAGTACACTTGTACCCAAAGCCTTCCTTTGGTGACACTTTTGGATGGTCGAAAGGGGCTTGCAACGCGTTTTCTGGGGCCTGATTTTTCAGTCTTCTCCCATGCCGGCTGGAGCTATATTTTGGGTTGCTCGGAAACAGCGAACCCGGAGGGTCCAGTTGCATGTGGGGCTGCGTAAAGGCTCCCCTGGGGAGTTCTCTTGTACCCAAAGCCTTCCTTTGGGGCCAGTTTGGATGGGCCAAAATGGCTCTGAACGCGTTTCCTGGGGCCTGATTTTTTAGTCGTTTTCATTGCCGGCTAGGGCTATGTATAGGGATGCTCGGAAACAGCAAACCCGGAGGGTCCAGTTGCATATGGGGCTGCGTTAAGGCTCCCCTGCGAACTTCAGATGTACCCAAAGCCTTCCTTTGGGGGCACTTTTGGATGGGCGAAAGGGTCTTGCAACGCATTTCCTGGGGCCTGATTTTTCAGTCGTCTTCGATGCCGGCTAGGGATTTGTTTAGGGATGCTCGGAAACAGCGAACCCGGAGGGTCCAGTTGCATGTGGGGCTGCGTAAAGGCTCCCCTGGGGAGTTCACTTGTACCCAAATCCTTCCTTTGGGGGCACTTTTGGATAGGCGAAAAGGGCTCGCAACGCATTTCCTGGGGCCTGATTTTTCACTCGTCTCCTGTTGCAGGAAGCACGGCCGAAAGCACGACAGACACACAGTAGAGTCAGATCATGCTCCATTTTATTGCCCGAATAGCCTAACTTTTATAGAGAACTTAACAGGGGTGGACAGTGTTTCACACAAGATTATTGGTCAAAAACACTCAGACAAACAACTGCAAGAAAACAACCCCACCTGCAAGAAAACAACCCCCCTGTGGTTAGCAGTCACATAGACCTTGTCCTTGAAGCCAGCTACTGGTAACAATATTTTTCTGAGTTCCTCAATTGGGCGATGTGGGAACACTGTCATGGGAACTTCTCATAGTTGCCCTGGTAGCTTGGTTTGCTCAGCTACAGCAAGCCATGGGATTTTTGCTGTTTCAAGAAATCCCTCAACAATTCCCCCTTCTTCTTTTGAGCAAACCAAGCCCGACACAGCAGTTTTACAAGTGACTCTTTAGCTATTCTTACAACACACAACGATGATTACCACCACCATAAACCAAATCCTTAATCCCCTTGTGACTAAACCCAGCAACCATCTACACCTTGTTTCAAACAAGTCAGTGAACCATTGATTGAAAGGATTGATACCATACTGAATCTTTCTCATATGCTCTTTCAGGAAAGTAATGGATTTGTGAATTGACTCATTATGATCAGAAAGGTTTAAACAGTACATTCCCTTAAAGTCCTCACACCCATTCCTTTGAGCCAAAAGCAAGATGTCAATAGCAGCTTGATCCTGTAAAAGCAGATGTCGCAGACTATTTTGACCTGGTAACATCTCCTCAAGTATCTCTGTCGTGGCATAGGCTTGCCTCTTGGCCCAGCATACCAATTTTTCTAAGTTGTTACGTGCGGCCGCAGATGCCACTCCAGGCACTGAAATTGCTAATGCCGCTCTAGCTGCAACCCCACACAATTCAACATTATCATTGCAATCCGATGCAAGCAATGCCCATTTATGTCTGGTGATCTCACGCAACTGTAACAAGCTAGGAGCAAATACAATGAGTTTATCTAAGTAACATGGACATCTGATAGCATTTGCAGGGATACCTTGCCAGGCCCCATCCCCACAAATCAGAAGCACATCAGGAGGTAAGGCCAAAGCTGCACAATTGTTCCAAACACTGTAGTTGTTACCCCTTGTCTCCATGCGACAAACCCCTAAACCCTGCTTAGCAGCGTCATTGTAATCACAGGTGTTATTTGTGTTTTTGTACCAGTATGGCCCTTTCCCGGTTCCTGTAGCAGGATTCACCTGATAGCCACGGCTACGTTCACATTTGTAGCCACCTTTCAGGTTGATACAGATTTGACTACAGATATCAGGGTTTTGACATTCATCAATATCTCCACAGTTTCTCTTGTCTACAAACTCAAACCCAGCTGGACAGTCACATTCATGTATGTTGCATTCCTTCAGGGGCTCATCACCCCAGTCCTTGCAGTCTCTCTGCTGGTTACACACTTTATTGGTATCTATGCATTCTCCACTTCTGCACTTGAATTTGCCAGGTCCTGAGCACTGAATAACATCGTTACAGTTTGCTTCATCAGTGCCATCCAGACAGTCTCTCACACCACTGCACTGCCTTCTTCCGTGGACACAGTTCCCATCTTCACATCTGCACTGGTCTGGCCTGCAGGTCCGAGAAGGGCAGTTAGTTTCATCACTTCCATCCTTGTAATCAGGATCTCTGTTACAGTCTTTTTCACCATCACATTTCCAGGACACCAGGATACACTGGGTTGACTGAGGACCACAGCTGATTTCATTTACCTGGCATGTTCTCATATAACACAGATCAGCACTCTCATCAGACCCATTTTCACAGTCCGGATCCCCATCACACTGCCATCTGTTTGGCACACACTGACCACTGTTGCACACAAAGTCAGATTCAGCACACGTCTTCTTCACACAAGCACTCTCATCACTGCCGTCTGAGCAGTCTTCACATTTTGCTCTAGCACTGTCGGCAGCAGTGCACAGGCAGGTGAGGGCGAGCAGCAGGCAGAATGCCCCACAGCGCGGCAGTGCCTGCCGCCGCCCTGCACCTATGTCACTCATACTACTCCTATTACCCGTGCTAGTAGTGTCAGTGGCATCCTCCTGGTACCGTTTCTGTCTTTGCCGCCCCTTACTCTCCCCCTTTTCTTTTTGCCACTGACCATTCACCACAAATGGATGAGACACATGATTACTAGTTAGGAAAGAGAGTGTAACGTCTGCTATACGGCTGCAGGCAGTGCCAGCTGCAATCCTAGAAGCTGTTTGTGAACGAGCCTGCCGGTGGTCATTTGGCAGTGTAATCTGCGTCTCTGCACTCCTGCCCTGCAATAGAGCTAAATCGTCATTAATAGTCCGTAGAATGAGGCAACCCCACGGAATGTTATCCAGAAACATAGTTATAACACCGATCTGGGGACGAATAGTCTTTTTTGCATTGCAAGATAAACCTCTTATAAAAAGAATGCCAAAGAGAAGCAGCACAGCCGCCGCTGCCTCCATGGTTACGTCAGACAGGCTGCAGGGTCCTGATGTCCGCCCCTCTGCTCTGTGCCGACTCGCCACACGGTGAGGGTCGGCTGCCGTTGTCCACTGATGCCTCTGGTCTCCCGTAGCAACTCGATCTCGGATGTCACGCATCGCACCGTGATCACGTCAATTTCCCGCGGCCCTCCGCAATTCCACGTCCTGCCGCAATTCTATTTCCCGCGGCCCTCCGCAATTCCACGTCCCGCCGCAACTCAGTTTCCCGCGGCCCTCCGCAATTCCACGTCCCGCCGCAACTCCGTTTCCCGCGGCCCTCCGCAATTCCACGTCCCGCCGCAACTCTATGTCCCGCGGCCCTCCGCAATTCCACGTCCCGCCGCAACTCTATTTCCCGCGGCCCTCCGCAATTCCACGTCCCGCCGCAACTCAATTTCCCGCGGCCCTCCGCAATTCCACGTCCTGCCGCAATTCTATTTCCCGCGGCCCTCCGCAATTCCACGTCCCGCCGCAACTCAGTTTCCCGCGGCCCTCCGCAATTCCACGTCCCGCCGCAACTCCGTTTCCCGCGGCCCTCTGCAATTCCACGTCCCGCCGCAACTCCGTTTCCCGCAGCCCTCCGCAATTCCACGTCCCGCCGCAAAACCCCGTTTCCCACCGTTTTCCGCGTCTCTCAGCGGGAGTACCGCTTCTCACTGTGAGGCCTGTGTACCGTGTTTCCGGGCCGGTGTCCGGTCTGCTCAAGCGCCAGTCGGATGGGCGCTCCGAAGTCCCGACGGCACGGCGAGATCGCAGCGCCGCTGGTCCCGGCGCCGCCGGTCCCGGCGCCGCTGGTCTCCTGGTCTACCTGCGTTCGGATGTGCCGGTGCTGCTGGTGTCCCGCTGCGCTGCAATGTTTGCCCCGGCGCCGCTGCGATGTCCGTGCTTGGCTGCGATGTCTGCTCTGGTGCTGCGATGTCCTGCTCCGGTGCGATGTCTGTTCAGGTCCTGTTCAGGTCTCAGCCTGTTCGGGCGCCATATGTTGCAGGAAGCACGGCCGAAAGCACGACAGACACACAGTAGAGTCAGATCATGCTCCATTTTATTGCCCGAATAGCCTAACTTTTATAGAGAACTTAACAGGGGTGGACAGTGTTTCACACAAGATTATTGGTCAAAAACACTCAGACAAACAACTGCAAGAAAACAACCCCACCTGCAAGAAAACAACCCCCCTGTGATTAGCAGTCACATAGACCTTGTCCTTGAAGCCAGCTACTGGTAACAATATTTTTCTGAGTTCCTCAATTGGGCGATGTGGGAACACTGTCATGGGAACTTCTCATAGTTGCCCTGGTAGCTTGGTTTGCTCAGCTACAGCAAGCCATGGGATTTTTGCTGTTTCAAGAAATCCCTCAACAGTCTCCAATGACGGCTAGGGCTACGTTCAGGTTTGCTCAGGAACAGCGAACCCGGAGGGTCCAGTTGCATGTGGGGCTGCGTAAAGGCTCCCCTGGGGAGTTCACTTGTACTGAAAGCCTTCCTTTGGGGGCACATTTGGATGGGCCAAAAGGGCTCGTAACGCATTTCCTGGGGCCTGAGTTTTCAGTCGTCTTCGATGCCGACTAGGGCTATGTTTAGGGATGCTCGGAAACAGCGAACCCGGAGGGTCCAGTTGCATGTGGGGCTGCGTAAAGGCTCCCCTGGGAACTTCAAGTGTACCCAAAGCCTTCCTTTGGGGGCAATTTTGGATAGGAGAAAAGGGCTCGCAACGCATTTCCTGGGGCCTGATTTTTCAGTCGTCTTCGATGCCGGCTAGGGCTATGTTTAGGGATGCTCGGAAAGAGCGAACCCGGAGGGTCCAGTTGCATGTGGGGCTGCGTAAAGGCTCCCCTGGGGAGTTCTCTTATACCCAAAGTCTTCCTTTGGGGGCACTTTTGGATGGTCCAAAGGGCCTCGGAACACATTTCCTGGGGCCTGATTTTTCAGTCGTCTCCAATGACGGCTAGGGCAACGTTTAGGTTTGCTCATAAACAGCGAACCCGGAGGGTCCAGTTGCATGTGGGGCTGCGTAAAGGCATCCTTGGGAGTTCTCTTGTAACCAAAGCCTTCCTTTGGGGGCACTTTTGGATGGGCGAAAAGGGCTCGGAACGCATTTCCTGGGGCCTGATTTTTCAGTTGTCTGTGATGCCGGCTAGGGCTATGTTTAGGGGTGCTCGGAAACAGCGAATCCAGAGGGTCCAGTTGCATGTGGGGCTGCGTAAAGGCTCCCCTGGGGGGTTCTCTTCTACCCAAAGCCTTCCTTTGGGGGCACTTTTGCATGGTCCAAAGGGGCTTGGAACGCATTTCCTGGGGCCTGATTTTTCACTCGTCTCCGATGACCGCTAGGGCTACGTATAGGTTTGCTCAGGAACAGCGAACCCGGAGGGTCCAGTTGCATGTGGGGGAGCTTAAAGCTCCCCTGGGGGGTTCTCTTGTACCCAAAGCCTTGCTTTGGGGGAACTTTTGGATTGGCGAAAAGGGCTCGGAACGCATATCCTGGGGCCTGATTTTTCAGTCTTCTTCAATGCTGGCTTGGGCTACGTTTAGGTTTGCTCAGGAACAGGGAACCCGGAGGGTCCAGTTGCATGTGGGGCTGCGTAAAGGCTCCCCTTGGGAGTTCTCTTGTAACCAAAGCCTTCCTTTGGGGGCACTTTTGGATGGGCGAAAAGGGCTCGGAACGCATTTCCTGGGGCCTGATTTTTCACTCGTCTCCGATGACGGCTAGGGCTAGGTTTAGGTTTGCTCAGGAACAGTGAACCCGGAGGGTCCAGTTGCATGTGGGGCTGCGTAAAGGCTCCCCTTGGGAGTTCTCTTGTACCCAAAGCCTTCCTTTGGGGGCACTTTTGGATGGGCGAAAAGGGCTCGCAACGTATTTCCTGGGGCCTGATTTTTCAGTCGTCTTCAATGCCGGCTTGGGCTATGTTTAGGGATGCTCGGAAACAGCGAATCCAGAGTGTCCAGTTGCATGTGGGGCTGCGTAAAGGCTCCCCTGGGGAGTTCTCTTGTACCCAAAGTCTTCCTTTGGGGGCACTTTTGGATGGGCGAAAGGGTCTCGCAACGCGTTTCCTGGGGCCTGATTTTTCAGTCGTATTCGATGACGGCTAGGGCTACGTTTAGGTTTGTTCAGGAACACCGAACCCGGAGGGTTCAGTTGCACGTGGGGCTGCGTAAAGGCTCCCCTTGGGAGTTCTCTTGTACCCAAAGCCTTCCTTTGGGGGCACTTTTGGATGGGCGAAAGGGTCTCGCAACGCGTTTCCTGGGGCCTGATTTTTCACTCGTCTCCGATGACGGCTAGGGCTATGTTTAGGGATGCTTGGAAACAGCGAACCCGGAGGGTCCAGTTGCATGTGGGGCTGCGTAAAGGCTCCCCTGGGGAGTTTTCTTGTACCCAAAGCCTTCCTTTGGGGGCACTTTTGGATTCGCGAAAGTGGGTCGCAACGCATTTCCTGGGGCCTGATTTTTCAGTTGACTGTGATGCCGGCTAGGGCTATGTTTAGGGATACTCAGAAACAGCGAATCCAGAGTGTCCAGTTGCATGTGGGGCTGCGTAAAGGCTCCCCTGGGGAGTTCACTTGTACCCAAAGCCTTCCTTTGGGGGCACTTTTGGATTGGCGAAAGGGGCTCGCAATGTGTTTTTTGGGGCCTGATTTTTCACTCGTATCCGATGACGGCTCGGGCTATGTTTAGGGATACTCGGAAACAGCGAATCCAGAGGGTCCAGTTGCATGTGGGGCTGCGTAAAGGCTCCCCTGGGAACTTCAGATGTACCAAAAGCCTTCCTTTGGGGGCACTTTTGGATGGTCCAAAGGGGCTCGCAACGCATTTCCTGGGGCCTGATTTTTCAGTCGTCTTCGATGCCGGCTAGTGGTATGTTTAGGGATGCTCGGAAACAGCGAACCCGGAGGGTACAGTCGCATGTGGGGCTGCGTAAAGGCTCCCCTGGGGAGTTCACTTGTACCCAAAGCCTTCCTTTGGGGGCACTTTTCGATGGTCTAAAGGGGCTCGCAATGTATTTCCTGGGGCCTGATTTTTCAGTCGTATTCGATGCCGGCTAGGGCTACGTTTAGGTTTGCTCAGGAACAGTGAACCCGGAGGGTCCAGTTGCATATGGGGCTGCGTAAAGGCTACCATGGGAGTTCACTTGTACCCAAAGCCTTCCTTTGGGGGCACTTTTGGATGGTCCAAAGGGGTTTGCAACGCGTTTTCTGAGGCCCGGTTTTTGAGTCTTCTCCCATGCCGGCTAGGGATATATATAGGGTTGCTCGTAAACAGCGAACCCGGAGGGTCCAGTTGCATGTGAGGATGCGTAAAGGCTCCCCTGGGGAGTTCACTTGTACCCAAAGCCTTCCTTTGGGGACAGTTTGGATGGGCGAAAAGGGCTCGGAACGCATATCCTGGAGCCTGATTTTTCAGTCGTCTTCGATGCCGGCTAGGGCTATGTTTAGTGATGCTCGGAAACAGCGAACCCGGAGGGTCCAGTTGCATGTGGGGCTGCGTAAAGGCTCCCCTGGGGAGTTCTCTTGTACCCAAAGCCTTCCATTGGGGGCACTTTTGGATGGGCGAAAAGGGCTTGGAACGCATTTCCTGGGGCTTGATTTTTCACTCGTCTCCGATGACGGCTAGGGCAACGTTTAGGTTTGCTCGAGAACAGCGAACCTGGAGGGTCCAGTTGCATGTGGGGCTGCGTAAAGGCTCCCCTTGGGAGTTCACTTGTACCCAAAGCCTTCCTTTGGGGGCACTTTTGGATTGGCGAAAAGGGCTCGCAACGCATTTCCTGGGGCCTGATTTTTCAGTCGTCTTCGATGCCGGCTAGGGCTATGTTTAGGGTTGCTCGGAAACAGCGAACCCGGAGGGTCGAGTTGCATGTGGGGCTTCGTAAAGGCTCCCCTGGGGAGTTCACTTGTACCCAAAGCCTTCCTTTGGGAGCAGTTTTGGATTGGCGAAAAGGGCTCGGAACGCGTTTCCTGGGGCCTGATTTTTCACTCGTCTCCGATGCCGGCTAGGGCTATGTTTAGGGATGCTCGGAAACAGCGAACCCGGACGGTCCAGTTGCATGTGGGGCTGCGTAAAGACTCCCCTGGGGAGTTCACTTGTACCCAAAGCCTTCCTTTGGGGGCAGTTTGGATGGGCGAAAAGGGCTCGTAACGCGTTTCCTGGGGCCTGATTTTTCAGTCGTCTTCGATGCCGGCTAGGGCTATGTTTAGGGATGCTCGGAAACAGCGAACCCGGAGGGTCCAGTTGCATGTGGGGCTGCGTAAAGGCTCCCCTGGGGAGTTCTCTTGTACCCAAAGCCTTCCTTTGGGGCCAGTTTGGATGGGCCAAAATGGCTCTGAACGCGTTTCCTGGGGCCTGATTTTTCAGTCGTATTCGATGCCGGCTAGGGCTACGTTTAGGTTTGCTCAGGAACAGCGAACCCGGAGGGTCCAGTTGTATAAGGGGCTGCGTAAAGGCTCCCCTGGGGAGTTCTCTTGTACCCAAAGCCTTCCTTTGGGGGCACTTTTGGATGGGCGAAAAGGGCTCGAAACGCATTTCCTGGGGCCTGATTTTTCACTCGTCTCCAATGACGGCTAGGGATATGTTTAGGGATGCTCGGAAACAGCGAACCCGGAGGGTCCAGTTGCATGTGGGGCTGCGTAAAGGCTCCCCTGGGGAGTTCACTTGTACCCAAAGCCTTCCTTTGGGGGCACTTTTGGATGGTCCAAAGGGCCTCGGAACACATTTCCTGGGGCCTGATTTTTCAGTCGTCTCCAATGACGGATAGGGCAACGTTTAGGTTTGCTCATAAACAGCGAACCCGGAGGGTCCAGTTGCATGTGGGGCTGCGTAAAGGCTCCCCTGGGGAGTTCTCTTGTACCCAAAGTCTTCCTTTGGGGGCACTTTTGGATGGTCCAAAGGGCCTCGGAACACATTTCCTGGGGCCTGATTTTTCAGTCGTCTCCAATGACGGCTAGGGCAACGTATAGGTTTGCTCATAAACAGCAAACCCGGAGGGTCCAGTTGCATGTGGGGCTGCGTAAAGACTCCCCTGGGGAGTTCTCTTGTAACCAAAGCCTTCCTTTGGGGGCACTTTTGGATGGGCGAAAAGGGCTCGCAACGCATTTCCTGGGGCCTGATTTTTCAGTTGTCTGTGATGCCGGCTAGGGCTATGTTTAGGGGTGCTCGGAAACAGCGAATCCAGAGGGTCCAGTTGCATGTGGGGCTGCGTAAAGGCTCCCCTGGGGGGTTCTCTTCTACCCAAAGCCTTCCTTTGGGGGCACTTTTGGATGGGCGAAAGGGTCTCGCAACGCATTTCCTGGGGCCTGATTTTTCACTCGTCTCCGATGACCGCTAGGGCTACGTATAGGTTTGCTCAGGAACAGCGAACCCGGAGGGTCCAGTTGCATGTGGGGCAGCTTAAAGCTCCCCTGGGGGGTTCTCTTGTACCCAAAGCCTTGCTTTGGGGGAACTTTTGGATTGGAGAAAAGGGCTCGGAACGCATATCCTGGGGCCTGATTTTTCAATCTTCTTCAATGCCGGCTTGGGCTACGTTTAGGTTTGCTCAGGAACAGGGAACCCGGAGGGTCCAGTTGCATGTGGGGCTGCGTAAAGGCTCCCCTTGGGAGTTCTCTTGTAACCAAAGCCTTCCTTTGGGGGCACTTTTGGATGGGCGAAAAGGGCTCGGAATGCATTTCCTGGGGCCTGATTTTTCAGTTGTCTGTGATGTCGGATAGGGCTATGTTTAGTGATGCTCGGAAACAGCGAATCCAGAGTGTCCAGTTGCATGTGGGGCTGCGTAAAGGCTCCCCTGGGGAGTTCTCTTACACCCAAAGTCTTTCTTTGGGGGCACTTTTGGATGGTCCAAATGGCCTCGGAACGCATTTCCTGGGGCCTGATTTTTCACTCGTCTCCAATGATGGCTAGGGCTACGTTTAGCTTTGCTCATAAACAGCGAACCCGGAGGGTCCAGTTGCATATGGGGCTGCGTAAAGGCTCCCCTGGGGAGTTCTCTTGTACCCAAAGCCTTCCTTTGGGGGCACTTTTGGATGGGCGAAAGGGTCTCGCAACGCGTTTCCTGGGGCCTGATTTTTCAGTCGTATTCGATGCCGGCTAGGGCTATGTTTAGGGTTGCTCAGGAACAGCGAACCCGGAGGGTCCAGTTGCATATGGGGCTGCGTAAAGGCTCCCCTGGGGAGTTCACTTGTACCCAAAGCCTTCCTTTGGGGGCACTTTTTTATGGGCCAAAGGGCCTCGGAACGCATTTCCTGGGGCCTGATTTTTCACTCGTCTCCAATGACGGCTAGGGCTACGTTTAGGTTTGCTCAGGAACAGCGAACCCGGAGGTCCAGTTGCATGTGGGGCTGCGTAAAGGCTCCCCTTGGGAGTTCTCTTGTACCCAAAGCCTTCCTTTGGGGGCACTTTTGGATGGGTGAAAAGGGCTCGGAACGCGTTTCCTGGAGCATGATTTTTCAGTTGTCTGTGATGCCGGCTAGGGCTATGTTTAGGGGTGCTCGGAAACAGCGAATCCAGAGGGTCCAGTTGCATGTGGGGCTGCGTAAAGGCTCCCCTGGGGAGTTCTCTTGTACCCAAAGCCTTCCTTTGGTGACACTTTTGGATGGTCCAAAGGGGCTTGCAACGCGTTTCCTGGGGCCTGATTTTTCACTCGTCTTCCATGCCGGCTAGTGGTATGTTTAGGGATGCTTGGAAACAGCGAACTGGGAGGGTCCAGTTGCATGTGGGGCTGCGTAAAGGCTCCCCTGGGAAGTTCACTTGTACCCAAAGCCTTCCTTTGGGGGCACTTTTCGATGGTCTAAAGGGGCTCGCAATGTATTTCCTGGGGCCTGATTTTTCAGTCGTCTCCAATGACGGCTAGGGCAACGTTTAGGTTTGCTCATAAACAGCGAACCCGGAGGGTCCAGTTGCACGTGGGGCTGCGTAAAGGCTCCCCTTGGGAGTTCTGTTGTAACCAAAGCCTTCCTTTGGGGGCACTTTTGGATGGGCGAAAAGGGCTCGCAACGCATTTCCTGGGGCCTGATTTTTCAATCGTCTTCAATGCCGACTTGGGCTATGTTTAGGGATGCTCGGAAACAGCGAATCCAGAGGGTCCAGCTGCATGTGGGGCTGCGTAAAGGCTCCCCTGGGGGGTTCTCTTCTACCCAAAGCCTTCGTTTGGGGGCACTTTTGGATGGGTGAAAGGGTCTCGCAACGCGTTTCCTGGGGCCTGATTTTTCACTCGTCTCCGATGCCGGCTAGGGTTATGTTTAGGGATGCTCGGAAACAGCGAACCCGGAGGGTCCAGTTGCATGTGGGGCTGCGTAAAGGCTCCCCTGGGGAGTTCTCTTGTACCCAAAGCCTTCCTTTGGGGGCTGGTTTCGATGGTCTAAAGGGACTCGCAATGCATTTCCTGGGGCCTGATTTTTCACTCGTCTCCAATGACGGCTAGGGCTACGTTAGCTTTGCTCATAAACAGCGAACCCGGAGGGTCCAGTTGCATATGGGGCTGCGTAAAGGCTCCCCTGGGTAGTTCTCTTGTACCCAAAGCCTTCCTTTGGGGGCACTTTTTTATGGGCCAAAGGGCCTCGGAACGCATTTCCTGGGGCCAGATTTTTCACTCGTCTCCAATGACGGCTAGGGCTACGTTTAGCTTTGCTCAGGAACAGCGAACCCGGAGGGTCCAGTTGCATGTGGGGCAGCTTAAAGCTCCCCTGGGGGGTTCTCTTGTACCCAAAGCCTTCCTTTGGGGGCACTTTTGGATGGGCGAAAAGGGCTCGGAATACATATCCTGGGGCCTTATTTATCAGTCGTCTTCAATGCCGGCTTGGGCTACGTTTAGGTTTGCTCAGGAACAGCGAACCCGGAGGGTCCAGTTGCATGTGGGGCTGCGTAAAGGCTCCCCTGGGAAGTTCAGATGTACCCAAAGCCTTCCTTTGGGGGCACTTTTGGATTCGCGAAAGTGGGTCGCAACGCATTTCCTGGGGCCTGATTTTTCAGTTGACTGTGATGCCGGCTAGGGCTATGTATAGGGATACTCGGAAACAGCGAATCCAGAGTGTCCAGTTGCATGTGGGACTGCGTAAAGGCTCCCCTGTGAACTTCAGATATACCAAAAGCCTTCCTTTGGGGGCACTTTTGGATTGGCGAAAGGGGCTCGCAATGTGTTTCTTGGGGCCTGATTTTTCAGTCGTCTCCGATGACGGCTAGGGATATGTTTAGGGATGCTCGGAAACAGCGAACCCGGAGGGTCCAGTTGCATGTGGGGCTGCGTAAAGGCTCCCCTGGGGAGTTCACTTGTACCCAAAGCCTTCTTTTGGAGGCTGTTTTCGATGGTCTAAGGGGCTTGCAACGCATTTCCTGGGGCCTGTTTTTACGTAGTCTTCGATTTCGGCTATGGCTACTTTTAGGTTTGCTCGGAAACAGCGAACCCGGAGGGTCCAGTTGCATGTGGGGCTGCGTAAAGGCTCCACTGGGGAGTTCTCTTGTACCCAAAGCCTTCCTTTGGGGGCACTTTTGGATAGTCCAAAGGGGCTCGCAACGCATTTCCTGGGGCCTGATTTTTCACTCATCTCCGATGACGGCTAGTGCTATGTTTAGGTTTGCTCAGGAATAGCGAACCCGGAGTGTCCAGTTGCATGTGGGGCAGCTTAAAGCTCCCCTGGGGAGTACACTTGTACACAAAGCCTTTCTTTGGGGGCACTTTTGGATGGGCGAATGTGTCTCGCAACACGTTTTCTGGGGCCTGATTTTTCAGTCGTCTTCGATGCCGGCTAGGGCTATGTTTAGGGATGCTCGGAAACAGCGAACCCGGAGGGTCCAGTTGCATGTGGGGCTGCGTAAAGGCTCCCCTGGGGAGTTCACTTGTACCCAAAGTCTTCCTTTGGGGGCACTTTTGGATGGTCCAAAGGGCCTCGGAATGCATTTCCTGGGGCCTGATTTTTCAGTCGTCTTCGATGCCGGCTAGTGCTATGTTTAGGGAAGCTCGGAAACAGCGAACCAGGAGGGTCCAGTTGCATGTGTGGCTGCGTAAAGGCTCCCCTGGGGAGTTCACTTGTACCCAAAGCCTTCATTTGAGGGCACTTTTGGATGGTCCAAAGGGGCTCGGAACGCGTTTCCTGGGGCCTGAATTTTCAGTCGTCTCCGATGACGGAAAGGGCTATGTTTAGGGATGCTCGGAAACAGCGAACCCGGAGGGTCCAGTTGCATGTGGGGCTGCGTAAAGGCTCCCCTGGGGAGTTCTCTTGTACCCAAAGCTTTCCTTTGGGGGCACTGTTGGATTGGCGAAAAAGGCTCCCAACGCGTTTCCTGGGGCCTGATTTTTCACTCGTCTCCGATGACGGAAAGGGCTATGTTTAGGGTTGCTCGGAAACAGCGAACCCGGAGGGTCCAGTTTCATATGGGGCTGCGTAAAGGCTCCCCTGGGGAGTTCTCTTGTACCCAAAGCCTTCCTTTGGGGGCACTTTTGGATTGCCGAAAAGGGCTCGGAACGCATTTCCTGGGGCCTGATTTTTCACTCGTCTCCGATGCCGGCTAGTGTTATCTTTAGTGATGCTCGGAAAAAGCGAACCCAGAGGGTCCAGTTGCATGTGGGGCTGCGTAAAGGCTCCCCTGGGGAGTTCACTTGTACCCAAAGCCTTCCTTTGGGGGCACTTTTGGATGGTCCAAAGGGGCTCGCAACGCGTTTTCTGGGGCCTGGTTTTTCAGTCTTCTCTCATGACGGCTAGGGATATATTTAGGGATGCTCGGAAACAGCGAACCCGGAGGGTCCAGTTGCATGTGGGGCTGCGTAAAGGCTCCCCTGGGGAGTTCACTTGTACCCAAAGCCTTCCTTTGGGGGCACTTTTGGATAGACGAAAAGGGCTCGCAACGCATTTCCTGGGGCCTGATTTTTCACTCGTCTCCGATGCCGGCTAGTGTTATGTTTAGGGATGTTCGGAAACAGCGAACCCGGAGGGTCCAGTTGCATGTGGGGCTGCGTAAAGGCTCCCCTGGGGAGTTCAGTTGTACCCAAAGCCTTCCTTTGGGGGCACTTTTGGATGGTCCAAAGGGGCTTGGAACGCATTTCCTGGGGCCTGATTTTTCACTCATCTCCGATGACGGCTAGGGCTACGTTTAGATTTGCTCAGGAACAGCGAACCCGGAGGGTCCAGTTGCATGTGGGGCTGCGTAAAGGCTCCCCTGGGGAGTTCTCTTGTACCCAAAGCCTTCCTTTGGGGGCACTTTTGCATGGTCCAAAGGGGCTTGCAATGCGTTTTCTGGGGCCCGGATTTCAGCCTTCTCCCATGTCGGCTAGGGATATATTTAGGGTTGCTCAGAAAAAGCGAACCCGGAGGGTCCAGTTGCATGTGGGGCTGCGTACAGGCTCCCCTGGGGAGTTCTCTTGTACCCAAAGCCTTCCTTTTGGGGCACTTTTGGATGCTCCAAAGGGGCTCGCAACGCCTTTCCTGGGGCCTGATTTTTCACTCGTCTCCGATGCCGGCTAGTGTTATGTTTAGGGATGTTCGGAAACAGCGAACCCGGAGGGTCCAGTTGCATGTGGGGCTGCGTAAAGGCTCCCCTGGGGAGTTCACTTGTACCCAAAGCCTTCCTTTGGGGGCACTTTTGGATGGGCGAAAAGGGCTCGCAACGCATTTCCTGGGGCCTGATTTTTCAGTCGTCTTCGATGCCGGCTAGTGTTATGTTTAGGGATGTTCGGAAACAGCGAACCCGGAGGGTCCAGTTGCATGTGGGGCTGCGTAAAGGCTCCCCTGGGGAGTTCACTTGTACCCAAAGCCTTCCTTTGGTGACACTTTTGGATTGTCCAAAGGGGCTCGCAACGCATTTCCTGGGGCCTGATTTTTCACTACTCTCCGATGACGGCTAGGGCTACGTTTAGGTTTGCTCAGGAACAGCGAACCCGGAGGGTCCAGTTGCATGTGGGGCTGCGTAAAGGCTCCCCTGGGGAGTTCACTTGTACCCAAAGCCTTCCTTTGGGGGCACATTTGCATGGTCCAAAGGGGCTTGCAACGCGTTTTCTGGGGCCCGGTTTTTCAGCCTTCTCCCATGTCGGCTAGGGATATATTTAGGGTTGCTCAGAAAAAGCGAACCCGGAGGGTCCAGTTGCATGTGGGGCTGCGTAAAGGCTCCCCTGGGGAGTTCACTTGTACCCAAAGTCTTCCTTTGGGGGCACTTTTGGATAGGCGAAAAGGGCTCGCAATGCATTTCCTGGGGCCTGATTTTTCACTCGTCTCCGATGCCGGATAGTGTTATGTTTAGGGATGTTCGGAAACAGCGAATCCGGAGGGTCCAGTTGCATGTGGAGCTGCGTAAAGGCTCCCCTGGGGAGCTCACTTGTACCCAAAGCCTTCCTTTGGGGGCACTTTTGCATGGTCCAAAGGGACTTGGAACGCATTTCCTGGGGCCTGATTTTTCAGTCGTCTCCGATGACGGCTAGGGCTACGTTTAGATTTGCTCAGGAACAGCGAATCCGGAGGGTCTAGTTGCATGTGGGGCTGCGTAAAGGCTCCCCTGGGGAGTTCACTTGTACCCAAAGCCTTTCTTTGGGGGCACTTTTGGATGGTCCAAAAGGGCTTGGAACGCATTTCCTGGGGCCTCATTTTTCACTCGTCTCCTATGACGGCTAGGGCTACGTTTAGATTTGCTCAGGAACAGCGAACCCGGAGGGTCCAGTTGCATGTGGGGCTGCGTAAAGGCTCCCCTGGGGAGTTCACTTGTACCCAAAGCCTTCCTTTGGGGGCACTTTTGGATAGGCGAAAAGGGCTCGCAACGCATTTTCTGGGGCCTGATTTTTCACTCGTCTCCGATGCCGGCTAGTGTTATGTTTAGTGATGCTCGGAAAAAGCGAACCCAGAGGGTCCAGTTGCATGTGGGGCTGCGTAAAGGCTCCCCTGGGGAGTTCACTTGTACCCAAAGCCTTCCTTTGGGGGCACTTTTGGATGGTCCAAAGGGGCTCGCAACGCGTTTTCTGGGGCCCGGTTTTTCAGTCTTCTCTCATGACGGCTAGGGATATATTTAGGGATACTCGGAAACAGCGAACCCGGAGGGTCCAGTTGCATGTGGGGCTGCGTAAAGGCTCCCCTGGGGAGTTCACTTGTACCCAAAGCCTTCCTTTGGGGGCACTTTTGCATGGTCCAAAGGGGCTTGCAATGCGTTTTCTGGGGCCCGGTTTTTCAGTCTTCTCCCATGCTGGCTAGGGATATGTTTAGGGATCCTAGGAAACAACGAACCCAGAGGGTCCAGTTGCATGTGGGGCTGCGTAAAGGCTCCCCTGGGGAGTTCACTTGTACCCAAAGCCTTCCTTTGGGGGCACTTTTGGATAGACGAAAAGGGCTCGCAACGCATTTCCTGGGGCCTGATTTTTCACTCGTCTCCGATGCCGGCTAGTGTTATGTTTAGGGATGTTCGGAAACAGCGAACCCGGAGGGTCCAGTTGCATGTGGGGCTGCGTAAAGGCTCCCCTGGGGAGTTCAGTTGTACCCAAAGCCTTCCTTTGGGGGCACTTTTGGATGGTCCAAAGGGGCTTGGAACGCATTTCCTGGGGCCTGATTTTTCACTACTCTCCGATGACGGCTAGGGCTACGTTTAGATTTGCTCAGGAACAGCAAACCCGGAGGGTCCAGTTGCATGTGGGGCTGCGTAAAGGCTCCCCTGGGGAGTTCTCTTGTACCCAAAGCCTTCCTTTGGGGGCACTTTTGCATGGTCCAAAGGGGCTTGCAATGCGTTTTCTGGGGCCCGGATTTCAGCCTTCTCCCATGTCGGCTAGGGATATATTTAGGGTTGCTCAGAAAAAGCGAACCCGGAGGGTCCAGTTGCATGTGGGGCTGCGTACAGGCTCCCCTGGGGAGTTCTCTTGTACCCAAAGCCTTCCTTTTGGGGCACTTTTGGATGCTCCAAAGGGGCTCGCAACGCCTTTCCTGGGGCCTGATTTTTCACTCGTCTCCGATGCCGGCTAGTGTTATGTTTAGGGATGTTCGGAAACAGCGAACCCGGAGGGTCCAGTTGCATGTGGGGCTGCGTAAAGGCTCCCCTGGGGAGTTCACTTGTACCCAAAGCCTTCCTTTGGGGGCACTTTTGGATGGGCGAAAAGGGCTCGCAACGCATTTCCTGGGGCCTGATTTTTCAGTCGTCTTCGATGCCGGCTAGTGTTATGTTTAGGGATGTTCGGAAACAGCGAACCCGGAGGGTCCAGTTGCATGTGGGGCTGCGTAAAGGCTCCCCTGGGGAGTTCACTTGTACCCAAAGCCTTCCTTTGGTGACACTTTTGGATTGTCCAAAGGGGCTCGCAACGCATTTCCTGGGGCCTGATTTTTCACTACTCTCCGATGACGGCTAGGGCTACGTTTAGGTTTGCTCAGGAACAGCGAACCCGGAGGGTCCAGTTGCATGTGGGGCTGCGTAAAGGCTCCCCTGGGGAGTTCACTTGTACCCAAAGCCTTCCTTTGGGGGCACATTTGCATGGTCCAAAGGGGCTTGCAACGCGTTTTCTGGGGCCCGGTTTTTCAGCCTTCTCCCATGTCGGCTAGGGATATATTTAGGGTTGCTCAGAAAAAGCGAACCCGGAGGGTCCAGTTGCATGTGGGGCTGCGTAAAGGCTCCCCTGGGGAGTTCACTTGTACCCAAAGTCTTCCTTTGGGGGCACTTTTGGATAGGCGAAAAGGGCTCGCAATGCATTTCCTGGGGCCTGATTTTTCACTCGTCTCCGATGCCGGATAGTGTTATGTTTAGGGATGTTCGGAAACAGCGAATCCGGAGGGTCCAGTTGCATGTGGAGCTGCGTAAAGGCTCCCCTGGGGAGCTCACTTGTACCCAAAGCCTTCCTTTGGGGGCACTTTTGCATGGTCCAAAGGGACTTGGAACGCATTTCCTGGGGCCTGATTTTTCAGTCGTCTCCGATGACGGCTAGGGCTACGTTTAGATTTGCTCAGGAACAACGAATCCGGAGGGTCTAGTTGCATGTGGGGCTGCGTAAAGGCTCCCCTGGGGAGTTCACTTGTACCCAAAGCCTTTCTTTGGGGGCACTTTTGGATGGTCCAAAAGGGCTTGGAACGCATTTCCTGGGGCCTCATTTTTCACTCGTCTCCTATGACGGCTAGGGCTACGTTTAGATTTGCTCAGGAACAGCGAACCCGGAGGGTCCAGTTGCATGTGGGGCTGCGTAAAGGCTCCCCTGGGGAGTTCACTTGTACCCAAAGCCTTCCTTTGGGGGCACTTTTGGATAGGCGAAAAGGGCTCGCAACGCATTTTCTGGGGCCTGATTTTTCACTCGTCTCCGATGCCGGCTAGTGTTATGTTTAGTGATGCTCGGAAAAAGCGAACCCAGAGGGTCCAGTTGCATGTGGGGCTGCGTAAAGGCTCCCCTGGGGAGTTCACTTGTACCCAAAGCCTTCCTTTGGGGGCACTTTTGGATGGTCCAAAGGGGCTCGCAACGCGTTTTCTGGGGCCCGGTTTTTCAGTCTTCTCTCATGACGGCTAGGGATATATTTAGGGATACTCGGAAACAGCGAACCCGGAGGGTCCAGTTGCATGTGGGGCTGCGTAAAGGCTCCCCTGGGGAGTTCACTTGTACCCAAAGCCTTCCTTTGGGGGCACTTTTGGATAGACGAAAAGGGCTCGCAACGCATTTCCTGGGGCCTGATTTTTCACTCGTCTCCGATGCCGGATAGTGTTATGTTTAGGGATGTTCGGAAACAGCGAACCCGGAGGGTCCAGTTGCATGTGGGGCTGCGTAAAGGCTCCCCTGGGGAGTTCAGTTGTACCCAAAGCCTTCCTTTGGGGGCACTTTTGGATGGTCCAAAGGGGCTTGGAACGCATTTCCTGGGGCCTGATTTTTCACTACTCTCCGATGACGGCTAGGGCTACGTTTAGATTTGCTCAGGAACAGCGAACCCGGAGGGTCCAGTTGCATGTGGGGCTGCGTAAAGGCTCCCCTGGGGAGTTCTCTTGTACCCAAAGCCTTCCTTTTGGGGCACTTTTGGATGCTCCAAAGGGGCTCGCAACGCCTTTCCTGGGGCCTGATTTTTCACTCGTCTTCGATGCCGGCTAGTGTTATGTTTAGGGATGTTCGGAAACAGCGAACCCGGAGGGTCCAGTTGCATGTGGGGCTGCGTAAAGGCTCCCCTGGGGAGTTCACTTGTACCCAAAGCCTTCCTTTGGGGGCACTTTTGGATGGGCGAAAAGGGCTCGCAACGCATTTCCTGGGGCCTGATTTTTCAGTCGTCTTCGATGACGGCTAGGGCTAAGTTTAGGTTTGCTCAGGAACAGCGAACCCGGAGGGTCCAGTTGCATGTGGGGCTGCGTAAAGGCTCCCCTGGGGAGTTCTCTTGTACCCAAAGCGTTCCTTTGGGGGCACTTTTGGATGGGCGAAAAGGGGCTTGGAACGCCTTTCCTGGGGCCTGATTTTTCAGTCGTCTTCGATGCCGGCTAGGGCTATGTTTAGGGATATTCGGAAACAGCGAACCCGGAGGGTCCAGTTGCATGTGGGGCTGCGTAAAGGCTCCCCTGGGGAGTTCTCTTGTACCCAAAGCCTTCCTTTGGGGGCACATTTGCATGGTCCAAAGGGGCTTGCAACGCGTTTTCTGGGGCCCGGTTTTTCAGCCTTCTCCCATGTCGGCTAGGGATATATTTAGTGTTGCTCAGAAAAAGCGAACCCGGAGGGTCCAGTTGCATGTGGGGCTGCGTAAAGGCTCCCCTGGGGAGTTCACTTGTACCTAAAGCCTTCCTTTGGGGGAACTTTTGGATAGGCGAAAAGGGCTCGCAACGCATTTCCTGGGGCCTGATTTTTCACTCGTCTCCGATGCCGGCTAGTGTTATGTTTAGGGATGTTCGGAAACAGCGAACCCGGAGGGTCCAGTTGCATGTGGAGCTGCGTAAAGGCTCCCCTGGGGAGCTCACTTGTACCCAAAGCCTTCCTTTGGGGGCACTTTTGCATGGTCCAATGGGGCTTGGAACGCATTTCCTGGGGCGTGATTTTTCAGTCGTCTCTGATGACGGCTACGGCTACGTTTAGATTTGTTAAGGAACAGCGAATCCGGAGGGTCTAGTTGCATGTGGGGCTGCGTAAAGGCTCCCCTGGGGAGTTCACTTGTACCCAAAGCCTTCCTTTGGGGGCACTTTTGGATGGTCCAAAAGGGCTTGGAACGCATTTCCTGGGGCCTCATTTTTCACTCGTCTCCGATGACGGCTAGGGCTACGTTTAGATTTGCTCAGGAACAGCGAACCCGGAGGGTCCAGTTGCATGTGGGGCTGCGTAAAGTCTCCCCTGGGGAGTTCTCTTGTACCCAAAGCGTTCCTTTGGGCGCACATTTGGATGGGCGAAAAGGGCTCGCAACGCATTTCCTGGGGCCTGATTTTTCACTCGTCTTCCATGCCGGCTAGGGCTATGTTTAGGGATGTTCGGAAACAGCGAACCCGGAGGGTCCAGTTGCATGTGGAGCTGCGTAAAGGCTCCCCTGGGGAGTTCACTTGTACCCAAAGCCTTCCTTTGGGGGCACTTTTGGATGGTCCAAACGGGCTTGAAAAGCGTTTTCTGGGGCCCGGTTTTTCAGTCTTTTCCCATGCCGGCTAGGGATATATTTAGGGTTACTCAGAAAAAGCGAACCCGGAGGGTCCAGTTGCATGTGGGGCTGCGTAAAGGCTCCCCTGGGGAGTTCACTTGTACCCAAAGCCTTCCTTTGGGGGCACTTTTGCATGGTCCAAAGGGGCTCGCAACGCATTTCCTGGGGCCTGATTTTTCACTCGTCTCCGATGCCGGATAGTGTTATGTTTAGGGATGTTCGGAAACAGCGAACCCGGAGGGTCCAGTTGCATGTGGAGCTGCGTAAAGGCTCCCCTGGGGAGCTCACTTGTACCCAAAGCCTTCCTTTGGGGGCACTTTTGCATGGTCCAAAGGGACTTGCAATGCGTTTTCTGGGGCCCGGTTTTTCAGTCTTCTCCCATGCTGGCTAGGGATATATTTAGGGATCCTAGGAAACAACGAACCCAGAGGGTCCAGTTGCATGTGGGGCTGCGTAAAGGCTCCCCTGGGGAGTTCACTTGTACCCAAAGCCTTCCTTTGGGGGCACTTTTGGATAGACGAAAAGGGCTCGCAACGCATTTCCTGGGGCCTGATTTTTCACTCGTCTCCGATGCCGGCTAGTGTTATGTTTAGGGATGTTCGGAAAAAGCGAACCCGGAGGGTCCAGTTGCATGTGGGGCTGCGTAAAGGCTCCCCTGGGGAGTTCACTTGTACCCAAAGCCTTCCTTTGGGGGCACTTTTGGATGGTCCAAAGGGGCTTGGAACGCATTTCCTGGGGCCTGATTTTTCACTCATCTCCGATGACGGCTAGGGCTACGTTTAGATTTGCTCAGGAACAGCGAACCCGGAGGGTCCAGTTGCATGTGGGGCTGCGTAAAGGCTCCCCTGGGGAGTTCTCTTGTACCCAAAGCCTTCCTTTGGGGGCACTTTTGCATGGTCCAAAGGGGCTTGCAATGCGTTTTCTGGGGCCCGGATTTCAGTTTTCTCCCATGCCGGCTAGGGATATATTTAGGGTTGCTCAGAAAAAGCGAACCCGGAGGGTCCAGTTGCATGTGGGGCTGCGTAAAGGCTCCCCTGGGGAGTTCATTGTACCCAAAGCCTTCCTTTGGGGGCACTTTAGAATGGGCAAAAAGGGCTCGCAACGCATTTCCTGGGGCCTGATTTTTCAGTCGTCTTCGATGACGGCTAGGCCTACGTTTAGGTTTGCTCAGGAACAGCGAACCCGGAGGGTCCAGTTGCATGTGGGGCTGCGTAAAGGCTCCCCTGGGCAGTTCTCTTGTACCCAAAGCGTTCCTTTGGGGGCACTTTTGGATGGGCGAAAAGGGGCTTGGAACGCCTTTCCTGGGGCCTGATTTTTCAGTCGTCTTCGATGCTGGC
Organism: Anas platyrhynchos; assembly: GCF_047663525.1. Taxonomy (NCBI): domain Eukaryota; kingdom Metazoa; phylum Chordata; class Aves; order Anseriformes; family Anatidae; genus Anas; species Anas platyrhynchos. The sequence goes on along the minus strand of NC_092617.1, from coordinate 1,352,397 downwards.
TAGGGCTATGTTTAGGGATACTCGGAAACAGCGAACCCGGAGGGTCCAGTTGCATGTGGGGCTGCGTAAAGGCTCCCCTGGGGAGTTCACTTGTACCCAAAGCCTTCCTTTGGGGGCACTTTTGCATGGTCCAAAGAGGCTTGCAACGCGTTTTCTGGGGCCCGGTTTTTCAGCCTTCTCCCATGTCGGCTAGGGATATATTTAGGGTTGCTCAGAAAAAGCGAACCCGGAGGGTCCAGTTGCATGTGGGGCTGCGTAAAGGCTCCCCTGGGGAGTTCACTTGTACCCAAAGCCTTCCTTTGGGGGCACTTTTGGATAGGCGAAAAGGGCTCGCAACGCATTTCCTGGGGCCTGATTTTTCACTCGTCTCCGATGCCGGCTAGTGTTATGTTTAGGGATGTTCGGAAACAGCGAACCCGGAGGGTCCAGTTGCATGTGGAGCTGCGTAAAGGCTCCCCTGGGGAGCTCACTTGTACCCAAAGCCTTCCTTTGGGGGCACTTTTGGATGGTCCAAAAGGACTTGGAACGCATTTCCTGGGGCCTCATTTTTCACTCGTCTCCGATGACGGCTAGGGCTACGTTTAGATTTGCTCAGGAACAGCGAACCCGGAGGGTCCAGTTGCATGTGGGGCTGCGTAAAGGCTCCCCTGGGGAGTTCTCTTGTACCCAAAGCCTTCCTTTGGGGACACTTTTGGATGGGCGAAAAGGGCTCGCAACGCATTTCCTGGGGCCTGATTTTTCAGTCGTCTTCGATGCCGGCTAGGGCTATGTTTAGGGATGTTCAGAAACAGCGAACCCGGAGGGTCCAGTTGCATGTGGGGCTGCGTAAAGGCTCCCCTGGGGAGTTCTCTTGTACCCAAAGCCTTCCTTTGGGGGCACTTTTGCATGGTCCAAAGGGGCTTGCAATGCGTTTTCTGGGGCCCGGATTTCAGTTTTCTCCCATGCCGGCTAGGGATATATTTAGGGTTGCTCAGAAAAAGCGAACCCGGAGGGTCCAGTTGCATGTGGGGCTGCGTAAAGGCTCCCCTGGGGAGTTCATTGTACCCAAAGCCTTCCTTTGGGGGCACTTTAGAATGGGCAAAAAGGGCTCGCAACGCATTTCCTGGGGCCTGATTTTTCAGTCGTCTTCGATGACGGCTAGGCCTACGTTTAGGTTTGCTCAGGAACAGCGAACCCGGAGGGTCCAGTTGCATGTGGGGCTGCGTAAAGGCTCCCCTGGGCAGTTCTCTTGTACCCAAAGCGTTCCTTTGGGGGCACTTTTGGATGGGCGAAAAGGGGCTTGGAACGCCTTTCCTGGGGCCTGATTTTTCAGTCGTCTTCGATGCTGGCTAGGGCTATGTTTAGGGATACTCGGAAACAGCGAACCCGGAGGGTCCAGTTGCATGTGGGGCTGCGTAAAGGCTCCCCTGGGGAGTTCACTTGTACCCAAAGCCTTCCTTTGGGGGCACTTTTGCATGGTCCAAAGAGGCTTGCAACGCGTTTTCTGGGGCCCGGTTTTTCAGCCTTCTCCCATGTCGGCTAGGGATATATTTAGGGTTGCTCAGAAAAAGCGAACCCGGAGGGTCCAGTTGCATGTGGGGCTGCGTAAAGGCTCCCCTGGGGAGTTCACTTGTACCCAAAGCCTTCCTTTGGGGGCACTTTTGGATAGGCGAAAAGGGCTCGCAACGCATTTCCTGGGGCCTGATTTTTCACTCGTCTCCGATGCCGGCTAGTGTTATGTTTAGGGATGTTCGGAAACAGCGAACCCGGAGGGTCCAGTTGCATGTGGAGCTGCGTAAAGGCTCCCCTGGGGAGCTCACTTGTACCCAAAGCCTTCCTTTGGGGGCACTTTTGGATGGTCCAAAAGGGCTTGGAACGCATTTCCTGGGGCCTCATTTTTCACTCGTCTCCGATGACGGCTAGGGCTACGTTTAGATTTGCTCAGGAACAGCGAACCCGGAGGGTCCAGTTGCATGTGGGGCTGCGTAAAGGCTCCCCTGGGGAGTTCTCTTGTACCCAAAGCCTTCCTTTGGGGGCACTTTTGGATGGTCCAAAGGGGCTTGAAATGCGTTTTCTGGGGCCCGGTTTTTCAGTCTTCTCCCATGCCGGCTAGGGATATATTTAGGGTTACTCGGAAAATTCGAACCCGGAGGGTCCAGTTGCATGTGGGGCTGCGTAAAGGCTCCCCTGGGGAGTTCTCTTGTACCCAAAGCCTTCCTTTTGGGGCACTTTTGGATGGTCCAAAGGGGCTCGCAACGCATTTCCTGGGGCCTGATTTTTCACTCGTCTCCAATGACGGCTAGGGCTACGTTTAGGATTGCTCAGGAAAAGCGAACCCGGAGGGTCCAGTTGCATGTGGGGCTGCTTAAAGGCTCCACTGGGGAGTTCTCTTGTACCCAAAGCCTTCCTTTGGGGGCACTTTTGGATGGGCGAAAAGGGCTCGCAACGCATTTCCTGGGGCCTGATTTTTCACTCGTCTTTGATACCGGCTAGGGCTATGTTTAGGGATACTCGGAAACAGCGAACACGGAGGGTCCAGTTGCATGTGGGGCTGCGTAAAGGCTCCCCTGGGGAGTTCACTTGTACCCAAAGCCTTCCTTTGTGGGCACATTTGCATGGTCCAAAGGGGCTTGCAACGCGTTTTCTGGGGCCCGGTTTTTCAGCCTTCTCCCATGTTGGCTAGGGATATATTTAGGGTTGCTCAGAAAAAGCGAACCCGGAGGGTCCAGTTGCATGTGGGGCTGCGTAAAGGCTCCCCTGGGGAGTTCACTTGTACCCAAAGCCTTCCTTTGGGGGCACTTTTGGATAGGCGAAAAGGGCTCGCAACGCATTTCCTGGGGCCTGATTTTTCACTCGTCTCCGATGACGGCTAGGGCTACGTTTAGGATTGCTCAGGAAAAGCGAACCCGGAGGGTCCAGTTGCATGTGGGGCTGCGTAAAGGCTCCCCTGGGGAGTTCACTTGTACCCAAAGCCTTCCTTTGGTGACACTTTTGGATTGTCCAAAGGGGCTCGCAACGCATTACCTGGGGCCTGATTTTTCACTCGTCTTCGATGACGGCTAGGGCTACGTTTAGGTTTGCTCAGGAACAGCGAACCCGGAGGGTCCAGTTGCATGTGGGGCTGCGTAAAGGCTCCCCTGGGGAGTTCACTTGTACCCAAAGCCTTCCTTTGGGGGCACTTTTGGATAGACGAAAAGGGCTCGCAACGCATTTCCTGGGGCCTGATTTTTCACTCGTCTCCGATGCCGGCTAGTGTTATGTTTAGGGATGTTCGGAAACAGCGAACCCGGAGGGTCCAGTTGCATGTGGGGCTGCGTAAAGGCTCCCCTGGGGAGTTCACTTGTACCCAAAGCCTTCCTTTGGGGGCACTTTTGGATGGTCCAAAGGGGCTTGGAACGCATTTCCTGGGGCCTGATTTTTCACTCATCTCCGATGACGGCTAGGGCTACGTTTAGATTTGCTCAGGAACAGCGAACCCGGAGGGTCCAGTTGCATGTGGGGCTGCGTAAAGGCTCCCCTGGGGAGTTCTCTTGTACCCAAAGCCTTCCTTTGGGGGCACTTTTGCATGGTCCAAAGGGGCTTGCAATGCGTTTTCTGGGGCCCGGATTTCAGTTTTCTCCCATGCCGGCTAGGGATATATTTAGGGTTGCTCAGAAAAAGCGAACCCGGAGGGTCCAGTTGCATGTGGGGCTGCGTAAAGGCTCCCCTGGGGAGTTCATTGTACCCAAAGCCTTCCTTTGGGGGCACTTTAGAATGGGCAAAAAGGGCTCGCAACGCATTTCCTGGGGCCTGATTTTTCAGTCGTCTTCGATGACGGCTAGGCCTACGTTTAGGTTTGCTCAGGAACAGCGAACCCGGAGGGTCCAGTTGCATGTGGGGCTGCGTAAAGGCTCCCCTGGGCAGTTCTCTTGTACCCAAAGCGTTCCTTTGGGGGCACTTTTGGATGGGCGAAAAGGGGCTTGGAACGCCTTTCCTGGGGCCTGATTTTTCAGTCGTCTTCGATGCTGGCTAGGGCTATGTTTAGGGATACTCGGAAACAGCGAACCCGGAGGGTCCAGTTGCATGTGGGGCTGCGTAAAGGCTCCCCTGGGGAGTTCACTTGTACCCAAAGCCTTCCTTTGGGGGCACTTTTGCATGGTCCAAAGAGGCTTGCAACGCGTTTTCTGGGGCCCGGTTTTTCAGCCTTCTCCCATGTCGGCTAGGGATATATTTAGGGTTGCTCAGAAAAAGCGAACCCGGAGGGTCCAGTTGCATGTGGGGCTGCGTAAAGGCTCCCCTGGGGAGTTCACTTGTACCCAAAGCCTTCCTTTGGGGGCACTTTTGGATAGGCGAAAAGGGCTCGCAACGCATTTCCTGGGGCCTGATTTTTCACTCGTCTCCGATGCCGGCTAGTGTTATGTTTAGGGATGTTCGGAAACAGCGAACCCGGAGGGTCCAGTTGCATGTGGAGCTGCGTAAAGGCTCCCCTGGGGAGCTCACTTGTACCCAAAGCCTTCCTTTGGGGGCACTTTTGGATGGTCCAAAAGGGCTTGGAACGCATTTCCTGGGGCCTCATTTTTCACTCGTCTCCGATGACGGCTAGGGCTACGTTTAGATTTGCTCAGGAACAGCGAACCCGGAGGGTCCAGTTGCATGTGGGGCTGCGTAAAGGCTCCCCTGGGGAGTTCTCTTGTACCCAAAGCCTTTTTTTGGGGGCACTTTTGGATGGTCCAAAGGGGCTCGCAACGCATTTCCTGGGGCCTGATTTTTCAGTCGTCTTCGATGCCGGCTAGGGCTATGTTTAGGGATGTTCAGAAACAGCGAACCCGGAGGGTCCAGTTGCATGTGGGGCTGCGTAAAGGCTCGCCTGGGGAGTTCACTTGTACCCAAAGCCTTCCTTTGGGGGCACTTTTGGATGGTCCAAAGGGGCTTGAAATGCGTTTTCTGGGGCCCGGTTTTTCAGTCTTCTCCCATGCCGGCTAGGGATATATTTAGGGTTACTCGGAAAATTCGAACCCGGAGGGTCCAGTTGCATGTGGGGCTGCGTAAAGGCTCCCCTGGGGAGTTCTCTTGTACCCAAAGACTTCCTTTGGGGGCACTTTTGGATGGTCCAAAGGGGCTCGCAACGCATTTCCTGGGGCCTGATTTTTCACTCGTCTCCAATGACGGCTAGGGCTACGTTTAGGATTGCTCAGGAAAAGCGAACCCGGAGGGTCCAGTTGCATGTGGGGCTGCTTAAAGGCTCCCCTGGGGAGTTCTCTTGTACCCAAAGCCTTCCTTTGGGGGCACTTTTGGATGGGCGAAAAGGGCTCGCAACGCATTTCCTGGGGCCTGATTTTTCACTCGTCTTTGATACCGGCTAGGGCTATGTTTAGGGATACTCGGAAACAGCGAACACGGAGGGTCCAGTTGCATGTGGGGCTGCGTAAAGGCTCCCCTGGGGAGTTCACTTGTACCCAAAGCCTTCCTTTGTGGGCACATTTGCATGGTCCAAAGGGGCTTGCAACGCGTTTTCTGGGGCCCGGTTTTTCAGCCTTCTCCCATGTTGGCTAGGGATATATTTAGGGTTGCTCAGAAAAAGCGAACCCGGAGGGTCCATTTGCATGTGGGGCTGCGTAAAGGCTCCCCTGGGGAGTTCTCTTGTACCCAAAGACTTCCTTTGGGGGCAGTTTTGGATGGTCCAAAGGGGCTCGCAACGCATTTCCTGGGGCCTGATTTTTCAGTCGTCTCCGATGACGGCTAGGGGTACGTTTAGGATTGCTCAGGAACAGGGAACCCGGAGGGTCCAGTTGCATGTGGGGCTGCGTAAAGGATCCCCTGGGGAGTTCTCTTGTACCCAAAGCCTTCCTTTGGGGGCACTTTTGGATGGTCCAAAAGGGCTCGCAACGCATTTCCTGGGGCCTGATTTTTCACTCGTCTCCAATGACGGCTAGACCTAGGTTTAGGATTGCTCAGGAAAAGCGAACCCGGAGGGTCCAGTTGCATGTGGGGCTGCGTAAATGCTCCCCTGGGGAGTTCACTTGTACTGAAAGCCTTCCTTTGGGGGCACTTTTGGATGGGCGAAAAGGGCTCGAAATGCATTTCCTGGGGCCTGATTTTTCACTCGTCTTCGATGCCGGCTAGGGCTATGTTTAGGGATACTCGGAAACAGCGAACCTGGAGGGTCCAGTTGCATGTGGGGCTGCGTAAAGGCTCCCCTGGGGAGTTCACTTGTACCCAAAGCCTTCCTTTGGGGGCACTTTTGCATGGTCCAAAGGGGCTTGCAATGCGTTTTCTGGGGCCCGGATTTCAGCCTTCTCCCATGTCGTCTAGGGATTTATTTAGGGTTGCACAGAAAAAGCGAACCCGGAGGGTCCAGTTGCATGTGGAGCTGCGTAAAGGCTCCCCTGGGGAGCTCACTTGTACCCAAAGCCTTCCTTTGGGGGCACTTTTGGATGGTCCAAAGTGGCTTGGAACGCATTTCCTGGGGCCTGATTTTTCAGTCGTCTCCGAAGAAGGCTAGGGCTACGTTTAGATTTGATCAGGAACAGCGAATCCGGAGGGTCTAGTTGCATGTGGGGCTGCGTAAAGGCTCCCCTGGGGAGTTCACTTGTACCCAAAGCCTTCCTTTGGGGGCACTTTTGGATGGTCCAAAAGGGCTTGCAACGCATTTCCTGGGGCATCATTTTTCACTCGTCTCCGATGACGGCTAGGGCTACGTTTAGATTTGCTCAGGAACAGCGAACCCGGAGGGTCCAGTTGCATGTGGGGCTGCGTAAAGGCTCCCCTGGGGAGTTCACTTGTACCCAGAGCCTTCCTTTGGGGGCACTTTTGAATGGCGAAAAGGGCTTGGAACGCATTTCCTGGGGCCTGATTTTTCAGTCGTCTTCGATGCCGGCTAGGGCTATGTTTAGGGATACTCGGAAACAGCGAACCCGGAGGGTCCAGTTGCATGTGGGGCTGCGTAAAGGCTCCCCTGGGGAGTTCACTTGTACCCAAAGCCTTCCTTTGGGGGCACTTTTGCATGGTCAAAGGGGCTTGCAATGCGTTTTCTGGGGCCCAGTTTTTCAGCCTTCTCCCATGTCGGCTAGGGATATATTTAGTGTTGCTCAGAAAAAGCGAACCCGGAGGGTCCAGTTGCATGTGGGGCTGCGTAAAGGCTCCCCTGGGGAGTTCACTTGTACCCAAAGCCTTCCTTTGGGGGCACTTTTGGATAGGCGAAAAGGGCTCGCAACGCATTTCCTGGGGCCTGATTTTTCACTCGTCTCCGATGCCGGCTAGTGTTATGTTTAGGGATGTTCGGAAACAGCGAACCCGGAGGGTCCAGTTGCATGTGGAGCTGCGTAAAGGCTCCCCTGGGGAGCTCACTTGTACCCAAAGCCTTCCTTTGGGGGCACTTTTGGATGGTCCAAAGGGGCTCGCAAGGCATTTCCCGGGGCCTGATTTTTCAGTCGTCTCCGATGACGGCTAGGGCTACCTTTAGATTTGCTCAGGAAAAGCGAACCCGGAGGGTCCAGTTGCATGTGGGGCTGCGTAAAGGCTCCCCTGGGGAGTTCACTTGTACCCAAAGCCTTTTTTTGGGGGCACTTTTGGATGGTCCAAAGGGGCTCGCAACGCATTTCCTGGGGCCTGATTTTTCACTCGTCTCCGATGACGGCTAGGCCTACGTTTAGGATTGCTCAGGAAAAGCGAACCCAGAGGGTCCAGTTGCATGTGGGGCTGCGTAAAGGCTCCCCTGGGGAGTTCACTTGTACCCAAAGCCTTCCTTTGGGGGCACTTTTGGATAGGCGAAAAGGGCTCGCAACGCATTTCCTGGGGCCTGATTTTTCACTCGTCTCCGATGCCGGCTAGTGTTATGTTTAGCGATGTTCGGAAACAGCGAACCCAGAGGGTCCAGTTGCATGTGGGGCTACGTAAAGGCCCCCCTGGGGAGTTCTCTTGTACCCAAAGCCTTCCTTTGGGGGCACTTTTGGATGGTCCAAAGGGGCTCGCAACACGTTTTCTGGGGCCTGGTTTTTCAGTCTTCTCTCATGACGGCTAGGTATATATATAGGGATGCTCGGAAACAGCGAACCCGGAGGGTCCAGTTGCATGTGGGGCTGCGTAAAGGCTCCCCTGGGGAGTTCACTTGTACCCAAAGCCTTCCTTTGGGGGCACTTTTGGATAGGCGAAAAGGGCTCGCAACGCATTTCCTGGGGCCTGATTTTTCACTCGTCTCCGATGCCGGCTAGTGTTATGTTTAGTGATGTTCGGAAACAGCGAACCCGGAGGGTCCAGTTGCATGTGGGGCTGCGTAAAGGCTCCCCTGGGGAGTTCACTTGTACCCAAAGCCTTCCTTTGGGGGCAGTTTTGGATGGTCCAAAGGGGCTCGCAACGCGTTTTCTGGGGCCTGATTTTTCACTCGTCTCCGAAGACGGCTAGGGCTACGTTTAGATTTGCTCAGGAACAGCGAACCCGGAGGGTCCAGTTGCATGTGGGGCTGCGTAAAGGCTCCCCTGGGGAGTTCTCTTGTACCCAAAGCCTTTTTTTGGGGGCACTTTTGGATGGTCCAAAGGGGCTCGCAACGCATTTCCTGGGGCCTGATTTTTCAGTCGTCTTCGATGCCGGCTAGGGCTATGTTTAGGGATGTTCAGAAACTGCGAACCCGGAGGGTCCAGTTGCATGTGGGGCTGCGTAAAGGCTCGCCTGGGGAGTTCACTTGTACCCAAAGCCTTCCTTTGGGGGCACTTTTGGATGGTCCAAAGGGGCTTGAAATGCGTTTTCTGGGGCCCGGTTTTTCAGTCTTCTCCCATGCCGGCTAGGGATATATTTAGGGTTACTCGGAAAATTCGAACCCGGAGGGTCCAGTTGCATGTGGGGCTGCGTAAAGGCTCCCCTGGGGAGTTCTCTTGTACCCAAAGCCTTCCTTTTGGGGCACTTTTGGATGGTCCAAAGGGGCTCGCAACGCATTTCCTGGGGCCTGATTTTTCACTCGTCTCCAATGACGGCTAGGGCTACGTTTAGGATTGCTCAGGAAAAGCGAACCCGGAGGGTCCAGTTGCATGTGGGGCTGCTTAAAGGCTCCCCTGGGGAGTTCTCTTGTACCCAAAGCCTTCCTTTGGGGGCACTTTTGGATGGGCGAAAAGGGCTCGCAACGCATTTCCTGGGGCCTGATTTTTCACTCGTCTTTGATACCGGCTAGGGCTATGTTTAGGGATACTCGGAAACAGCGAACACGGAGGGTCCAGTTGCATGTGGGGCTGCGTAAAGGCTCCCCTGGGGAGTTCACTTGTACCCAAAGCCTTCCTTTGTGGGCACATTTGCATGGTCCAAAGGGGCTTGCAACGCGTTTTCTGGGGCCCGGTTTTTCAGCCTTCTCCCATGTTGGCTAGGGATATATTTAGGGTTGCTCAGAAAAAGCGAACCCGGAGGGTCCATTTGCATGTGGGGCTGCGTAAAGGCTCCCCTGGGGAGTTCACTTGTACCCAAAGCCTTCCTTTGGGGGCACTTTTGGATAGGCGAAAAGGGCTCGCAACGCATTTCCTGGGGCCTGATTTTTCACTCGTCTCCGATGACGGCTAGGGCTACGTTTAGGATTGCTCAGGAAAAGCGAACCCGGAGGGTCCAGTTGCATGTGGGGCTGCGTAAAGGCTCCCCTGGGGAGTTCACTTGTACCCAAAGCCTTCCTTTGGTGACATTTTTTGAATTGTCAAAAGGGGCTCGCAACGCATTACCTGGGGCCTGATTTTTCACTCGTCTTCGATGACGGCTAGGGCTACGTTTAGGTTTGCTCAGGAACAGCGAACCCGGAGGGTCCAGTTGCATGTGGGGCTGCGTAAAGGCTCCCCTGGGGAGTTCACTTGTACCCAAAGCCTTCCTTTGGGGGCACTTTTGGATAGACGAAAAGGGCTCGCAACGCATTTCCTGGGGCCTGATTTTTCACTCGTCTCCGATGCCGGCTAGTGTTATGTTTAGGGATGTTCGGAAACAGCGAACCCGGAGGGTCCAGTTGCATGTGGGGCTGCGTAAAGGCTCCCCTGGGGAGTTCTCTTGTACCCAAAGACTTCCTTTGGGGGCAGTTTTGGATGGTCCAAAGGGGCTCGCAACGCATTTCCTGGGGCCTGATTTTTCAGTCGTCTCCGATGACGGCTAGGGGTACGTTTAGGATTGCTCAGGAACAGGGAACCCGGAGGGTCCAGTTGCATGTGGGGCTGCGTAAAGGATCCCCTGGGGAGTTCTCTTGTACCCAAAGCCTTCCTTTGGGGGCACTTTTGGATGGTCCAAAAGGGCTCGCAACGCATTTCCTGGGGCCTGATTTTTCACTCGTCTCCAATGACGGCTAGACCTAGGTTTAGGATTGCTCAGGAAAAGCGAACCCGGAGGGTCCAGTTGCATGTGGGGCTGCGTAAATGCTCCCCTGGGGAGTTCACTTGTACTGAAAGCCTTCCTTTGGGGGCACTTTTGGATGGGCGAAAAGGGCTCGAAACGCATTTCCTGGGGCCTGATTTTTCACTCGTCTTCGATGCCGGCTAGGGCTATGTTTAGGGATACTCGGAAACAGCGAACCTGGAGGGTCCAGTTGCATGTGGGGCTGCGTAAAGGCTCCCCTGGGGAGTTCACTTGTACCCAAAGCCTTCCTTTGGGGGCACTTTTGCATGGTCCAAAGGGGCTTGCAATGCGTTTTCTGGGGCCCGGATTTCAGCCTTCTCCCATGTCGTCTAGGGATTTATTTAGGGTTGCACAGAAAAAGCGAACCCGGAGGGTCCAGTTGCATGTGGAGCTGCGTAAAGGCTCCCCTGGGGAGCTCACTTGTACCCAAAGCCTTCCTTTGGGGGCACTTTTGGATGGTCCAAAGTGGCTTGGAACGCATTTCCTGGGGCCTGATTTTTCAGTCGTCTCCGAAGAAGGCTAGGGCTACGTTTAGATTTGATCAGGAACAGCGAATCCGGAGGGTCTAGTTGCATGTGGGGCTGCGTAAAGGCTCCCCTGGGGAGTTCACTTGTACCCAAAGCCTTCCTTTGGGGGCACTTTTGGATGGTCCAAAAGGGCTTGCAACGCATTTCCTGGGGCATCATTTTTCACTCGTCTCCGATGACGGCTAGGGCTACGTTTAGATTTGCTCAGGAACAGCGAACCCGGAGGGTCCAGTTGCATGTGGGGCTGCGTAAAGGCTCCCCTGGGGAGTTCACTTGTACCCAGAGCCTTCCTTTGGGGGCACTTTTGAATGGCGAAAAGGGCTTGGAACGCATTTCCTGGGGCCTGATTTTTCAGTCGTCTTCGATGCCGGCTAGGGCTATGTTTAGGGATACTCGGAAACAGCGAACCCGGAGGGTCCAGTTGCATGTGGGGCTGCGTAAAGGCTCCCCTGGGGAGTTCACTTGTACCCAAAGCCTTCCTTTGGGGGCACTTTTGCATGGTCAAAGGGGCTTGCAATGCGTTTTCTGGGGCCCAGTTTTTCAGCCTTCTCCCATGTCGGCTAGGGATATATTTAGTGTTGCTCAGAAAAAGCGAACCCGGAGGGTCCAGTTGCATGTGGGGCTGCGTAAAGGCTCCCCTGGGGAGTTCACTTGTACCCAAAGCCTTCCTTTGGGGGCACTTTTGGATAGGCGAAAAGGGCTCGCAACGCATTTCCTGGGGCCTGATTTTTCACTCGTCTCCGATGCCGGCTAGTGTTATGTTTAGGGATGTTCGGAAACAGCGAACCCGGAGGGTCCAGTTGCATGTGGAGCTGCGTAAAGGCTCCCCTGGGGAGCTCACTTGTACCCAAAGCCTTCCTTTGGGGGCACTTTTGGATGGTCCAAAGGGGCTCGCAAGGCATTTCCCGGGGCCTGATTTTTCAGTCGTCTCCGATGACGGCTAGGGCTACCTTTAGATTTGCTCAGGAAAAGCGAACCCGGAGGGTCCAGTTGCATGTGGGGCTGCGTAAAGGCTCCCCTGGGGAGTTCACTTGTACCCAAAGCCTTTTTTTGGGGGCACTTTTGGATGGTCCAAAGGGGCTCGCAACGCATTTCCTGGGGCCTGATTTTTCACTCGTCTCCGATGACGGCTAGGCCTACGTTTAGGATTGCTCAGGAAAAGCGAACCCAGAGGGTCCAGTTGCATGTGGGGCTGCGTAAAGGCTCCCCTGGGGAGTTCACTTGTACCCAAAGCCTTCAATGGGGACACTTTTGGATAGGCGAAAAGGGCTCGCAACGCATTTCCTGGGGCCTGATTTTTCACTCGTCTCCGATGCCGGCTAGTGTTATGTTTAGCGATGTTCGGAAACAGCGAACCCAGAGGGTCCAGTTGCATGTGGGGCTACGTAAAGGCCCCCCTGGGGAGTTCTCTTGTACCCAAAGCCTTCCTTTGGGGGCACTTTTGGATGGTCCAAAGGGGCTCGCAACACGTTTTCTGGGGCCTGGTTTTTCAGTCTTCTCTCATGACGGCTAGGTATATATATAGGGATGCTCGGAAACAGCGAACCCGGAGGGTCCAGTTGCATGTGGGGCTGCGTAAAGGCTCCCCTGGGGAGTTCACTTGTACCCAAAGCCTTCCTTTGGGGGCACTTTTGGATAGGCGAAAAGGGCTCGCAACGCATTTCCTGGGGCCTGATTTTTCACTCGTCTCCGATGCCGGCTAGTGTTATGTTTAGTGATGTTCGGAAACAGCGAACCCGGAGGGTCCAGTTGCATGTGGGGCTGCGTAAAGGCTCCCCTGGGGAGTTCACTTGTACCCAAAGCCTTCCTTTGGGGGCACTTTTGCATGGTCCAAAGGGGCTTGCAATGCGTTTTCTGGGGCCCGGATTTCAGCCTTCTCCCATGTCGTCTAGGGATTTATTTAGGGTTGCACAGAAAAAGCGAACCCGGAGGGTCCAGTTGCATGTGGAGCTGCGTAAAGGCTCCCCTGGGGAGCTCACTTGTACCCAAAGCCTTCCTTTGGGGGCACTTTTGGATGGTCCAAAGTGGCTTGGAACGCATTTCCTGGGGCCTGATTTTTCAGTCGTCTCCGAAGAAGGCTAGGGCTACGTTTAGATTTGATCAGGAACAGCGAATCCGGAGGGTCTAGTTGCATGTGGGGCTGCGTAAAGGCTCCCCTGGGGAGTTCACTTGTACCCAAAGCCTTCCTTTGGGGGCACTTTTGGATGGTCCAAAAGGGCTTGCAACGCATTTCCTGGGGCATCATTTTTCACTCGTCTCCGATGACGGCTAGGGCTACGTTTAGATTTGCTCAGGAACAGCGAACCCGGAGGGTCCAGTTGCATGTGGGGCTGCGTAAAGGCTCCCCTGGGGAGTTCACTTGTACCCAGAGCCTTCCTTTGGGGGCACTTTTGAATGGCGAAAAGGGCTTGGAACGCATTTCCTGGGGCCTGATTTTTCAGTCGTCTTCGATGCCGGCTAGGGCTATGTTTAGGGATACTCGGAAACAGCGAACCCGGAGGGTCCAGTTGCATGTGGGGCTGCGTAAAGGCTCCCCTGGGGAGTTCACTTGTACCCAAAGCCTTCCTTTGGGGGCACTTTTGGATAGGCGAAAAGGGCTCGCAACGCATTTCCTGGGGCCTGATTTTTCACTCGTCTCCGATGCTGGCTAGTGTTATGTTTAGGGATGTTCGGAAACAGCGAACCCGGAGGGTCCAGTTGCATGTGGAGCTGCGTAAAGGCTCCCCTGGGGAGCTCACTTGTACCCAAAGCCTTCCTTTGGGGGCACTTTTGGATGGTCCAAAGGGGCTCGCAAGGCATTTCCCGGGGCCTGATTTTTCAGTCGTCTCCGATGACGGCTAGGGCTACCTTTAGATTTGCTCAGGAAAAGCGAACCCGGAGGGTCCAGTTGCATGTGGGGCTGCGTAAAGGCTCCCCTGGGGAGTTCACTTGTACCCAAAGCCTTTTTTTGGGGGCACTTTTGGATGGTCCAAAGGGGCTCGCAACGCATTTCCTGGGGCCTGATTTTTCACTCGTCTCCGATGACGGCTAGGCCTACGTTTAGGATTGCTCAGGAAAAGCGAACCCAGAGGGTCCAGTTGCATGTGGGGCTGCGTAAAGGCTCCCCTGGGGAGTTCACTTGTACCCAAAGCCTTCCTTTGGGGGCACTTTTGGATAGGCGAAAAGGGCTCGCAACGCATTTCCTGGGGCCTGATTTTTCACTCGTCTCCGATGCCGGCTAGTGTTATGTTTAGCGATGTTCGGAAACAGCGAACCCAGAGGGTCCAGTTGCATGTGGGGCTACGTAAAGGCCCCCCTGGGGAGTTCTCTTGTACCCAAAGCCTTCCTTTGGGGGCACTTTTGGATGGTCCAAAGGGGCTCGCAACACGTTTTCTGGGTCCTGGTTTTTCAGTCTTCTCTCATGACGGCTAGGTATATATATAGGGATGCTCGGAAACAGCGAACCCGGAGGGTCCAGTTGCATGTGGGGCTGCGTAAAGGCTCCCCTGGGGAGTTCACTTGTACCCAAAGCCTTCCTTTGGGGGCACTTTTGGATAGGCGAAAAGGGCTCGCAACGCATTTCCTGGGGCCTGATTTTTCACTCGTCTCCGATGCCGGCTAGTGTTATGTTTAGTGATGTTCGGAAACAGCGAACCCGGAGGGTCCAGTTGCATGTGGGGCTGCGTAAAGGCTCCCCTGGGGAGTTCACTTGTACCCAAAGCCTTCCTTTGGGGGCAGTTTTGGATGGTCCAAAGGGGCTCGCAACGCGTTTTCTGGGGCCTGATTTTTCACTCGTCTCCGAAGACGGCTAGGGCTACGTTTAGATTTGCTCAGGAACAGCGAACCCGGAGGGTCCAGTTGCATGTGGGGCTGCGTAAAGGCTCCCCTGGGGAGTTCTCTTGTACCCAAAGCCTTTTTTTGGGGGCACTTTTGGATGGTCCAAAGGGGCTCGCAACGCATTTCCTGGGGCCTGATTTTTCACTCGTCTCCGATGACGGCTAGGCCTACGTTTAGGATTGCTCAGGAAAAGCGAACCCAGAGGGTCCAGTTGCATGTGGGGCTGCGTAAATGCTCGCCTGGGGAGTTCACTTGTACCCAAAGCCTTCCTTTGGGGGCACTTTTGGATGGTCCAAAGGGGCTTGCAATGCGTTTTCTGGGGCCCGGTTTTTCAGTCTTCTCCCATGCCGGCTAGGGATATATTTAGGGTTACTCGGAAAATTCGAACCCAGAGGGTCCAGTTGCATGTGGGGCTGCGTAAAGGCTCCCCTGGGGAGTTCACTTGTACCCAAAGCCTTCCTTTGGGGGCACTTTTGCATGGTCCAAAGGGGCTCGCAACGCATTTCCTGGAGCCTGATTTTTCACTCGTCTCCGATGACGGCTAGGGCTACGTTTAGGTTTGCTCAGGAACAGCGAACCCGGAGGGTCCAGTTGCATGTGGGGCTGCGTAAAGGCTCCCCTGGGGAGTTCTCTTGTACCCAAAGCCTTCCTTTGGGGGCACTTTTGGATGGGCGAAAAGGGCTCGCAACGCATTTCCTGGGGCCTGATTTTTCAGTCGTCTTCGATGCCGGCTAGGGCTATGTTTAGGGATACTCGGAAACAGCGAAGTCGGAGGGTCCAGTTGCATGTGGGGCTGCGTAAAGGCTCCCCTGGGGAGTTCACTTGTACCCAAAGACTTCCTTTGGGGGCACTTTTGCATGGTCGAAGGGGCTTGCAATGCGTTTTCTGGGGCCCAGTTTTTCAGCCTTCTCCCATGTCGGCTAGGGATATATTTAGGGTTGCTCAGAAAAAGCGAACCCGGAGGGTCCAGTTGCATGTGGGGCTGCGTAAAGGCTCCCCTGGGGAGTTCACTTGTACCCAAAGCCTTCCTTTGGGGGCACTTTTGGATAGGCGAAAAGGGCTCGCAACGCATTTCCTGGGGCCTGATTTTTCAGTCGTTTCCGATGACGGCTAGGGCTACGTTTAGATTTGCTCAGGAAAAGCGAACCCGGAGGGTCCAGTTGCATGTGGGGCTGCGTAAAGGCTCCCCTGGGGAGTTCTCTTGTACCCAAAGCCTTCCTTTGGGGACACTTTTGGATGGGCGAAAAGGGCTCGCAACGCATTTCCTGGGGCCTGATTTTTCACTCGTCTTCGATGCCGGCTAGGGCTATGTTTAGGGATGTTCGGAAACAGCGAACCCGGAGGGTCCAGTTGCTTGTGGGGCTGCGTAAAGGCTCCCCTGGGGAGTTCACTTGTACCCAAAGCCTTCCTTTGGGGGCACTTTTGGATGGTCCAAAGGGGCTTGAAACGCGTTTTCTGGGGCCCGGTTTTTCAGTCTTCTCCCATGCCGGCTAGGGATATATATAGGGTTACTCGGAAAATTCGAACCCGGAGGGTCCAGTTGCATGTGGGGCTGTGTAAAGGCTCCCCTGGGGAGTTCTCTTGTACCCAAAGCCTTCCTTTGGGGGCACTTTTGGATGGTCCAAAGGGGCTCGCAACGCGTTTTCTGGGGCCCGGTTTTTCAGTCTTCTCTCATGACGGCTAGGGCTATATTTAGGGATGCTCGGAAACAGCGAACCCGGAGAGTCCAGTTGCATGTGGGGCTGCGTAAAGGCTCCCCTGGGGAGTTCACTTGTACCCAAAGCCTTCCTTTGGGGGCAGTTTTGGATTGGCGAAAAGGGCTCGCAACGCATTTCCTGGGGCCTGATTTTTCACTCGTCTCCGATGCCGGCTAGTGTTATGTTTAGTGATGTTCGGAAACAGCGAACCCGGAGGGTCCAGTTGCATGTGGGGCTGCGTAAAGGCTCCCCTGGGGAGTTCACTTGTACCCAAAGCCTTCCTTTGGGGGCACTTTTGGATGGTGCAAAGGGGCTCGCAACGCGTTTTCTGGGGCCTGATTTTTCACTCGTCTCCGAAGACGGCTAGGGCTACGTTTAGATTTGCTCAGGAACAGCGAACCCTGAGGGTCCAGTTGCATGTGGGGCTGCGTAAAGGCTCCCCTGGGGAGTTCACTTGTACCCAAAGCCTTCCTTTGGGGGCACTTTTGCATGGTCCAAAGGGGCTTGCAATGCGTTTTCTGGGGCCCGGTTTTCAGTCTTCTCCCATGCTGGCTAGGGATATGTTTAGGGATCCTAGGAAACAACGAACCCAGAGGGTCCAGTTGCATGTGGGGCTGCGTAAAGGCTCCCCTGGGGAGTTCACTTGTACCCAAAGCCTTCCTTTGGGGGCACTTTTGGATAGGCGAAAAGGGCTCGCAACGCATTTCCTGGGGCCTGATTTTTCACTCGTCTCCGATGCCGGCTAGTGTTATGTTTAGGGATGTTCGGAAACAGCGAACCCGGAGGGTCCAGTTGCATGTGGGGCTGCGTAAAGGCTCCCCTGGGGAGCTCACTTGTACCCAAAGCCTTCCTTTGGGGGCACTTTTGATGGGCGAAAAGGGCTTGGAACGCATTTCCTGGGGCCTGATTTTTCAGTCGTCTTCGATGCCGGCTAGGGCTATGTTTAGGGATACTCGGAAACAGCGAACCCAGAGGGTCCAGTTGCATGTGGGGCTGCGTAAAGGCTCCCCTGGGGAGTTCTCTTGTACCCAAAGCCTTCCTTTGGGGGCACTTTTGGATTGTCCAAAGGGGCTTGCAACGCATTTCCTGGGGCCTCATTTTTCACTCGTCTCCGATGACGGCTAGGGCTACGTTTAGATTTGCTCAGGAACAGCGAACCCGGAGGGTCCAGTTGCATGTGGGGCTGCGTAAAGGCTCCCCTGGGGAGTTCTCTTGTACCCAAAGCCTTCCTTTGGGGACACTTTTGGATGGGCGAAAAGGGCTCGCAACGCATTTCCTGGGGCCTGATTTTTCACTCGTCTCCGATGCCGGCTAGGGCTATGTTTAGGGATGTTCGGAAACAGCGAACCCGGAGGGTCCAGTTGATTGTGATGCTGCGTAAAGGCTCCCCTGGGGAGTTCACTTGTACCCAAAGCCTTCCTTTGTGGGCACTTTTGGATGGTCCAAAGGGGCTTGAAACGCGTTTTCTGGGGCCCGGTTTTTCAGTCTTCTCCCATGCCGGCTAGGGATATATATAGGGTTACTCGGAAAATTCGAACCCGGAGGGTCCAGTTGCATGTGGGGCTGCGTAAAGGCTCCCCTGGGGAGTTCTCTTGTACCCAAAGCCTTCCTTTGGGGGCACTTTTGGATGGTCCAAAGGGGCTCGCAACGCGTTTTCTGGGGCCTGGTTTTTCAGTCTTCTCTCATGACGGCTAGGGCTATATTTAGGGATGCTCGGAAACAGCGAACCCGGAGGGTCCAGTTGCATGTGGGGCTGCGTAAAGGCTCCCCTGGGGAGTTCACTTGTACCCAAAGCCTTCCTTTGGGGGCACTTTTGGATAGGCGAAAAGGGCTCGCAACGCATTTCCTGGGGCCTGATTTTTCACTCGTCTCCGATGCCGGCTAGTGTTATGTTTAGTGATGTTCGGAAACAGCGAACCCGGAGGGTCCAGTTGCATGTGGGGCTGCGTAAAGGCTCCCCTGGGGAGTTCACTTGTACCCAAAGCCTTCCTTTGGGGGTACTTTTGGATGGTCCAAAGGGGCTCGCAACGCATTTCCTGGGGCCTGATTTTTCAGTCGTCTTCGATGCCAGTTAGGGCTACGTTTAGGATTGCTCAGGAAAAGCGAACCCTGAGGGTCCAGTTGCATGTGGGGCTGCGTAAATGCTCCCCTGGGGAGTTCACTTGTACCCAAAGCCTTCCTTTGGGGGCACTTTTGGATGGGCGAAAAGGGCTTGGAACGCATTTCCTGGGGCCTGATTTTTCACTCGTCTTCGATGCCGGCTAGGGCTATGTTTAGGGATACTCGGAAACAGCGAACCCGGAGGGTCCAGTTGCATGTGGGGCTGCGTAAAGGCTCCCCTGGGGAGTTCACTTGTACCCAAAGCCTTCCTTTGGGGGCACTTTTGCATGGTCAAAGGGGCTTGCAATGCGTTTTCTGGGGCCCAGTTTTTCAGCCTTCTCCCATGTCGGCTAGGGATATATTTAGGGTTGCTCAGAAAAAGCGAACCCGGAGGGTCCAGTTGCATGTGGGGCTGCGTAAAGGCTCCCCTGGGGAGTTCTCTTGTACCCAAAGCATTCCTTTGGGGGCACTTTTGGATAGGCGAAAAGGGCTCGCAACGCATTTCCTGGGGCCTGATTTTTCACTCGTCTCCGATGCCGGCTAGTGTTATGTTTAGGGATGTTCGGAAACAGCAAACCCGGAGGGTCCAGTTGCATGTGGGGCTGCGTAAAGGCTCCCCTGGGGAGTTCACTTGTACCCAAAGCCTTCCTTTGGGGGCACTTTTGGATGGTCCAAACGGGTTTGGAACGCATTTCCTGGGGCCTGATTTTTCAGTCGTTTCCGATGACGGCTAGGGCTACGTTTAGATTTGCTCAGGAAAAGCGAACCCGGAGGGTCCAGTTGCATGTGGGGCTGCGTAAAGGCTCCCCTGGGGAGTTCTCTTGTACCCAAAGCCTTCCTTTGGGGACACTTTTGGATGGGCTAAAAGGGCTCGCAACGCATTTCCTGGGGCCTGATTTTTCAGTTGTCTTCGATGTCGGCTAGGGCTATGTTTAGGGATGTTCGGAAACAGCGAACCCGGAGGGTCCAGTTGCATGTGGGGCTGCGTAAAGGCTCCCCTGGGGAGTTCACTTGTACCCAAAGCCTTCTTTTGGGGGCACTATTGGATAGGCGAAAAGGGCTTGGAACGCATTTTCTGGGGCCTGATTTTTCACTCGTCTCCGATGCCGGCTAGTGTTATGTTTAGCGATGTTCGGAAACAGCGAACCCGGAGGGTCCAGTTGCATGTGGGGCTACGTAAAGGCTCCCCTGGGGAGTTCCCTTGTACCCAAAGCCTTCCTTTGGGGGCACTTTTGGATGGTCCAAAGGGGCTCGCAACGCGTTTTCTGGGGCCTGGTTTTTCAGTCTTCTCTCATGACGGCTAGGGATATATATAGGGATGCTCGGAAACAGCGAACCCAGAGGGTCCAGTTGCATGTGGGGCTGCGTAAAGGCTCCCCTGGGGAGTTCACTTGTACCCAAAGCCTTCCTTTGGGGGCACTTTTGCATGGTCCAAAGGGGCTTGCAATGCGTTTTCTGGGGCCCAGTTTTCAGTCTTCTCCCATGCTGGCTAGGGATATGTTTAGGGATCCTAGGAAACAACGAACCCAGAGGGTCCAGTTGCATGTGGGGCTGCGTAAAGGCTCCCCTGGGGAGTTCACTTGTACCCAAAGCCTTCCTTTGGGGGCACTTTTGGATAGACGAAAAGGGCTCGCAACGCATTTCCTGGGGCCTGATTTTTCACTCGTCTCCGATGCCGGCTAGTGTTATGTTTAGGGATGTTCGGAAAAAGCGAACCCGGAGGGTCCAGTTGCATGTGGGGCTGTGTTAAGGCTCCCCTGGGGAGTTCACTTGTACCCAAAGCCTTCCTTTGGGGGCACATTTGGATGGTCCAAAGGGGCTTGGAACGCATTTCCTGGGGCCTGATTTTTCAGTCTTCTCCCATGCCGGCTAGGGCTACGTTTAGATTTGCTCAGGAACAGCGAACCCGGAGGGTCCAGTTGCATGTGGGGCTGCGTAAAGGCTCCCCTGGGGAGTTCACTTGTACCCAAAGCCTTCCTTTGGGGGCACTTTTGCATGGTCCAAAGGGGCTTGCAATGCGTTTTCTGGGGCTCGGATTTCAGTTTTCTCCCATGTCGGCTAGGGATATATTTAGGGTTGCTCAGAAAAAGCGAACCCGGAGGGTCCAGTTGCATGTGGGGCTGCGTAAAGGATCCCCTGGGGAGTTCACTTGTACCCAAAGCCTTCCTTTGGGGGCACTTTTGGATGGGCGAAAAGGGCTCGCAACGCATTTCCTGGGGCCTGATTTTTCAGTCGTCTTCGATGACGGCTAGGCCTACGTTTAGGTTTGCTCAGGAACAGCGAACCCGGAGGGTCCAGTTGCATGTGGGGCTGCGTAAAGGCTCCCCTGGGCAGTTCTCTTGTACCCAAAGCGTTCCTTTGGGGGCACTTTTGGATGGGCGAAAAGGGGCTTGGAACGCCTTTCCTGGGGCCTGATTTTTCTGTCGTCTTCGATGCCGGCTAGGGCTATGTTTAGGGATACTCGGAAACAGCGAACCCGGAGGTTCCAGTTGCATGTGGGGCTGCGTAAAGGCTCCCCTGGGGAGTTCACTTGTACCCAAAGCCTTCCTTTGGGGGCACATTTGCATGGTCCAAAGGGGCTTGCAACGCGTTTTCTGGGGCCCGGTTTTTCAGCCTTCTCCCATGTCGGCTAGGGATATATTTAGGGTTGCTCAGAAAAAGCGAACCCGGAGGGTCCAGTTGCATGTGGGGCTGCGTAAAGGCTCCCCTGGGGAGTTCACTTGTACCCAAAGCCTTCCTTTGGGGGCACTTTTGGATAGGCGAAAAGGGCTCGCAACGCATTTCCTGGGGCCTGATTTTTCACTCGTCTCCGATGCCGGCTAGTGTTATGTTTAGGGATGTTCGGAAACAGCGAACCCGGAGGGTCCAGTTGCATGTGGGGCTGCGTAAAGGCTCCCCTGGGGAGTTCACTTGTACCCAAAGCCTTCCTTTGGGGGCACTTTTGGATGGTCCAAAGGGGCTCGCAACGCGTTTTCTGGGGCCTGATTTTTCACTCGTCTCCTAAGACGGCTAGGGCTATGTTTAGATTTGCTCAGGAACAGCGAACCCGGAGGGTCCAGTTGCATGTGGGGCTGCGTAAAGGCTCCCCTGGGGAGTTCTCTTGTAACCAAAGCCTTTTTTTGGGGGCACTTTTGGATGGTCCAAAGGGGCTCGCAACGCATTTCCTGGGGCCTGATTTTTCAGTCGTCTCCGATGACGGCTAGGCCTACGTTTAGGATTGCTCAGGAAAAGCGAACCCGGAGGGTCCACTTGCATGTGGGGCTGCGTAAATGCTCCCCTGGGGAGTTCACTTGTACCCAAAGCCTTCCTTTGGGGGCACTTTTGGATGGTCCAAAGGGGCTTGCAATGCGTTTTCTGGGGCCCGGTTTTTCAGTCTTCTCCCATGCCGGCTAGGGATATATTTAGGGTTACTCGGAAAATTCGAACCCAGAGGGTCCAGTTGCATGTGGGGCTGCGTAAAGGCTCCCCTGGGGAGTTCACTTGTACCCAAAGCCTTCCTTTGGGGGCACTTTTGCATGGTCCAAAGGGGCTCGCAACGCATTTCCTGGAGCCTGATTTTTCACTCGTCTCCGATGACGGCTAGGGCTACGTTTAGGTTTGCTCAGGAACAGCGAACCCGGAGGGTCCAGTTGCATGTGGGGCTGCGTAAAGGCTCCCCTGGGGAGTTCTCTTGTACCCAAAGCCTTCCTTTGGGGGCACTTTTGATGGGCGAAAATGGCTTGGAACGCATTTCCTGGGGCCTGATTTTTCAGTCGTCTTCGATGCCGGCTAGGGCTATGTTTAGGGATACTCGGAAACAGCGAACCCGGAGGGTCCAGTTGCATGTGGGGCTGCGTAAAGGCTCGCCTGGGGAGTTCACTTGTACCCAAAGCCTTCCTTTGGGGGCACTTTTGCATGGTCAAATGGGCTTGCAACGCGTTTTCTGGGGCCCAGTTTTTCAGCCTTCTCCCATGTCGGCTAGGGATATATTTAGGGTTGCTCAGAAAAAGCGAACCCGGAGGGTCCAGTTGCATGTGGGGCTGCGTAAAGGCTCCCCTGGGGAGTTCACTTGTACCCAAAGCCTTCCTTTGGGGGCACTTTTGGATAGGCGAAAAGGGCTCGCAACGCATTTCCTGGGGCCTCATTTTTCACTCGTCTCCGATGACGGCTAGGGCTACGTTTAGATTTGCTCAGGAACAGCGAACCCGGAGGGTCCAGTTGCATGTGGAGCTGCGTAAAGGCTCCCCTGGGGAGCTCACTTGTACCCAAAGCCTTCCTTTGGGGGCACTTTTGGATGGTCCAAACGGGCTTGGAACGCATTTCCTGGGGCCTGATTTTTCAGTCGTTTCCGATGACGGCTAGGGCTACGTTTAGATTTGCTCAGGAAAAGCGAACCCGGAGGGTCCAGTTGCATGTGGGGCTGCGTAAAGGCTCCCCTGGGGAGTTCTCTTGTACCCAAAGCCTTCCTTTGGGGACACTTTTGGATGGGCGAAAAGGGCTCGCAACGCATTTCCTGGGGCCTGATTTTTCAGTCGTCTTCGATGCCGGCTAGGGCTATGTTTAGGGATGTTCGGAAACAGCGAACCCGGAGGGTCCAGTTGCATGTGGGGCTGCGTAAAGGCTCCCCTGGGGAGTTCACTTGTACCCAAAGCCTTCCTTTGGGGGCACTTTTGCATGGTCCAAAGGGGCTTGCAATGCGTTTTCTGGGGCCCGGTTTTCAGTCTTCTCCCATGCTGGCTAGGGATATGTTTAGGGATCCTAGGAAACAACGAACCCAGAGGGTCCAGTTGCATGTGGGGCTGCGTAAAGGCTCCCCTGGGGAGTTCACTTGTACCCAAAGCCTTCCTTTGGGGGCACTTTTGGATAGGCGAAAAGGGCTCGCAACGCATTTCCTGGGGCCTGATTTTTCACTCGTCTCCGATGCCGGCTAGTGTTATGTTTAGGGATGTTCGGAAACAGCGAACCCGGAGGGTCCAGTTGCATGTGGGGCTGCGTAAAGGCTCCCCTGGGGAGCTCACTTGTACCCAAAGCCTTCCTTTGGGGGCACTTTTGATGGGCGAAAAGGGCTTGGAACGCATTTCCTGGGGCCTCATTTTTCAGTCGTCTTCGATGCCGGCTAGGGCTATGTTTAGGGATACTCGGAAACAGCGAACCCGGAGGGTCCAGTTGCATGTGGGGCTGCGTAAAGGCTCCCCTGGGGAGTTCACTTGTACCCAAAGCCTTCCTTTGGGGGCACTTTTGCATGGTCCAAAAGGGCTTGGAACGCATTTCCTGGGGCCTCATTTTTCACTCGTCTCCGATGACGGCTAGGGCTACGTTTAGATTTGCTCAGGAACAGCGAACCCGGAGGGTCCAGTTGCATGTGGGGCTGCGTAAATGCTCCCCTGGGGAGTTCTCTTGTACCCAAAGCCTTCCTTTGGGGGCACTTTTGGATGGGCGAAAAGGGCTCGCAACGCATTTCCTGGGGCCTGATTTTTCAGTCGTCTTCGATGCCGGCTAGGGCTATGTTTAGGGATGTTCGGAAACAGCGAACCCGGAGGGTCCAGTTGCTTGTGGGGCTGCGTAAAGGCTCCCCTGGGGAGTTCACTTGTACCCAAAGCCTTCCTTTGGGGGCACTTTTGGATGGTCCAAAGGGGCTTGAAACGCGTTTTCTGGGGCCCGGTTTTTCAGTCTTCTCCCATGCCGGCTAGGGATATATATAGGGTTACTCGGAAAATTCGAACCCGGAGGGTCCAGTTGCATGTGGGGCTGCGTAAAGGCTCCCCTGGGGAGTTCTCTTGTACCCAAAGCCTTCCTTTGGGGGCACTTTTGGATGGTCCAAAGGGGCTCGCAACGCGTTTTCTGGGGCCCGGTTTTTCAGTCTTCTCTCATGACGGCTAGGGATATATTTAGGGATGCTCGGAAACAGCGAACCCGGAGGGTCCAGTTGCATGTGGGGCTGCGTAAAGGCTCCCCTGGGGAGTTCACTTGTACCCAAAGCCTTCCTTTGGGGGCACTTTTGGATAGGCGAAAAGGGCTCGCAACGCATTTCCTGGGGCCAGATTTTTCACTCGTCTCCGATGCCGGCTAGTGTTATGTTTAGGGATGTTCGGAAACAGCGAACCCGGAGGGTCCAGTTGCATGTGGAGCTGCGTAAATGCTCCCCTGGGGAGTTCACTTGTACCCAAAGCCTTCCTTTGGGGGCACTTTTGGATGGTCCAAAGGGGCTCGCAACGCGTTTTCTGGGGCCTGATTTTTCACTCGTCTCCGAAGACGGCTAGGGCTACGTTTAGATTTGCTCAGGAACAGCGAACCCGGAGGGTCCAGTTGCATGTGGGGCTACGTAAAGGCTCCCCTGGGGAGTTCTCTTGTACCCAAAGCCTTCCTTTGGGGGCACTTTTGGATGGTCCAAAGGGGCTCGCAACGCATTTCCTGGGGCCTGATTTTTCACTCGTCTTCGATGCCGGCTAGGGCTATGTTTAGGGATACTCGGAAACAGCGAACCCGGAGGGTCCAGTTGCATGTGGGGCTGCGTAAAGGCTCCCCTGGGGAGTTCACTTGTACCCAAAGCCTTCCTTTGGTGGCCCTTTTGCATGGTCAAAGGGGCTTGCAATGCGTTTTCTGGGGCCCAGTTTTTCAGCCTTCTCCCATGTCGGCTAGGGATATATTTAGGGTTGCTCAGAAAAAGCGAACCCGGAGGGTCCAGTTGCATGTGGGGCTGCGTAAAGGCTCCCCTGGGGAGCTCACTTGTACCCAAAGCCTTCCTTTGGGGGCACTTTTGGATGGTCCAAACGGGCTTGGAACGCATTTCCTGGGGCCTGATTTTTCAGTCGTTTCCGATGACGGCTAGGGCTACGTTTAGATTTGCTCAGGAAAAGCGAAGCCGGAGGGTCCAGTTGCATGTGGGGCTGCGTAAAGGCTCCCCTGGGGAGTTCTCTTGTACCCAAAGCCTTCCTTTGGGGACACTTTTGGATGGGCGAAAAGGGCTCGCAACGCATTTCCTGGGGCCTGATTTTTCAGTCGTCTTCGATGCCGGCTAGGGCTATGTTTAGGGATGTTCGGAAACAGCGAACCCGGAGGGTCCAGTTGCATGTGGGGCTGCGTAAAGGCTCCCCTGGGGAGTTCACTTGTACCCAAAGCCTTCCTTTGGGGGCACTTTTGGATAGGCGAAAAGGGCTCGCAACGCATTTCCTGGGGCCTGATTTTTCACTCGTCTCCGATGCCGGCTAGTGTTATGTTTAGCGATGTTCGGAAACAGCGAACCCGGAGGGTCCAGTTGCATGTGGGGCTACGTAAAGGCTCCCCTGGGGAGTTCCCTTGTACCCAAAGCCTTCCTTTGGGGGCACTTTTGGATGGTCCAAAGGGGCTCGCAACGCGTTTTCTGGGGCCTGGTTTTTCAGTCTTCTCTCATGACGGCTAGGGATATATTTAGGGATGCTCGGAAACAGCGAACCCGGAGGGTCCAGTTGCATGTGGGGCTGCGTAAAGGCTCCCCTGGGGAGTTCACTTGTACCCAAAGCCTTCCTTTGGTGGCACTTTTGCATGGTCAAAGGGGCTTGCAATGCGTTTTCTGGGGCCCAGTTTTTCAGCCTTCTCCCATGTCGGCTAGGGATATATTTAGGGTTGCTCAGAAAAAGCGAACCCGGAGGGTCCAGTTGCATGTGGGGCTGCGTAAAGGCTCCCCTGGGGAGCTCACTTGTACCCAAAGCCTTCCTTTGGGGGCACTTTTGGATGGTCCAAACGGGCTTGGAACGCATTTCCTGGGGCCTGATTTTTCAGTCGTTTCCGATGACGGCTAGGGCTACGTTTAGATTTGCTCAGGAAAAGCGAACCCGGAGGGTCCAGTTGCATGTGGGGCTGCGTAAAGGCTCCCCTGGGGAGTTCTCTTGTACCCAAAGCCTTCCTTTGGGGACACTTTTGGATGGGCGAAAAGGGCTCGCAACGCATTTCCTGGGGCCTGATTTTTCAGTCGTCTTCGATGCCGGCTAGGGCTATGTTTAGGGATGTTCGGAAACAGCGAACCCGGAGGGTCCAGTTGCATGTGGGGCTGCGTAAAGGCTCCCCTGGGGAGTTCACTTGTACCCAAAGCCTTCCTTTGGGGGCACTTTTGGATAGGCGAAAAGGGCTCGCAACGCATTTCCTGGGGCCTGATTTTTCACTCGTCTCCGATGCCGGCTAGTGTTATGTTTAGCGATGTTCGGAAACAGCGAACCCGGAGGGTCCAGTTGCATGTGGGGCTACGTAAAGGCTCCCCTGGGGAGTTCCCTTGTACCCAAAGCCTTCCTTTGGGGGCACTTTTGGATGGTCCAAAGGGGCTCGCAACGCGTTTTCTGGGGCCTGGTTTTTCAGTCTTCTCTCATGACGGCTAGGGATATATATAGGGATGCTCGGAAACAGCGAACCCGGAGGGTCCAGTTGCATGTGGGGCTGCGTAAAGGCTCCCCTGGGGAGTTCACTTGTACCCAAAGCCTTCCTTTGGGGGCACTTTTGCATGGTCCAAAGGGGCTTGCAATGCGTTTTCTGGGGCCCGGTTTTCAGTCTTCTCCCATGCTGGCTAGGGATATGTTTAGGGATCCTAGGAAACAACGAACCCAGAGGGTCCAGTTGCATGTGGGGCTGCGTAAAGGCTCCCCTGGGGAGTTCACTTGTACCCAAAGCCTTCCTTTGGGGGCACTTTTGGATAGGCGAAAAGGGCTCGCAACGCATTTCCTGGGGCCTGATTTTTCACTCGTCTCCGATGCCGGCTAGTGTTATGTTTAGGGATGTTCGGAAACAGCGAACCCGGAGGGTCCAGTTGCATGTGGGGCTGCGTAAAGGCTCCCCTGGGGAGCTCACTTGTACCCAAAGCCTTCCTTTGGGGGCACTTTTGATGGGCGAAAAGGGCTTGGAACGCATTTCCTGGGGCCTGATTTTTCAGTCGTCTTCGATGCCGGCTAGGGCTATGTTTAGGGATACTCGGAAACAGCGAACCCGGAGGGTCCAGTTGCATGTGGGGCTGCGTAAAGGCTCCCCTGGGGAGTTCACTTGTACCCAAAGCCTTCCTTTGGGGGCACTTTTGCATGGTCCAAAAGGGCTTGGAACGCATTTCCTGGGGCCTCATTTTTCACTCGTCTCCGATGACGGCTAGGGCTACGTTTAGATTTGCTCAGGAACAGCGAACCCGGAGGGTCCAGTTGCATGTGGGGCTGCGTAAAGGCTCCCCTGGGGAGTTCTCTTGTACCCAAAGCCTTCCTTTGGGGACACTTTTGGATGGGCGAAAAGGGCTCGCAACGCATTTCCTGGGGCCTGATTTTTCAGTCGTCTTCGATGCCGGCTAGGGCTATGTTTAGGGATGTTCGGAAACAGCGAACCCGGAGGGTCCAGTTGCTTGTGGGGCTGCGTAAAGGCTCCCCTGGGGAGTTCACTTGTACCCAAAGCCTTCCTTTGGGGGCACTTTTGGATGGTCCAAAGGGGCTTGAAACGCGTTTTCTGGGGCCCGGTTTTTCAGTCTTCTCCCATGCCGGCTAGGGATATATATAGGGTTACTCGGAAAATTCGAACCCGGAGGGTCCAGTTGCATGTGGGGCTGCGTAAAGGCTCCCCTGGGGAGTTCTCTTGTACCCAAAGCCTTCCTTTGGGGGCACTTTTGGATGGTCCAAAGGGGCTCGCAACGCGTTTTCTGGGGCCCGGTTTTTCAGTCTTCTCTCATGACGGCTAGAGCTATATTTAGGGATGCTCGGAAACAGCGAACCCGGAGGGTCCAGTTGCATGTGGGGCTGCGTAAAGGCTCCCCTGGGGAGTTCACTTGTACCCAAAGCCTTCCTTTGGGGGCACTTTTGGATAGGCGAAAAGGGCTCGCAACGCATTTCCTGGGGCCTGATTTTTCACTCGTCTCCGATGCCGGCTAGTGTTATGTTTAGTGATGTTCGGAAACAGCGAACCCGGAGGGTCCAGTTGCATGTGGGGCTGCGTAAAGGCTCCCCTGGGGAGTTCACTTGTACCCAAAGCCTTCCTTTGGGGGCAGTTTTGGATGGTCCAAAGGGGCTCGCAACGCGTTTTCTGGGGCCTGATTTTTCACTCGTCTCCGAAGACGGCTAGGGCTACGTTTAGATTTGCTCAGGAACAGCGAACCCGGAGGGTCCAGTTGCATGTGGGGCTGCGTAAAGGCTCCCCTGGGGAGTTCACTTGTACCCAAAGCCTTTTTTTGGGGGCACTTTTGGATGGTCCAAAGGGGCTCGCAACGCATTTCCTGGGGCCTGATTTTTCACTCGTCTCCGATGACGGCTAGGCCTACGTTTAGGATTGCTCAGGAAAAGCGAACCCAGAGGGTCCAGTTGCATGTGGGGCTGCGTAAAGGCTCCCCTGGGGAGTTCACTTGTACCCAAAGCCTTCCTTTGGGGGCACTTTTGGATAGGCGAAAAGGGCTCGCAACGCATTTCCTGGGGCCTGGTTTTTCACTCGTCTCCGATGCCGGCTAGTGTTATGTTTAGGGATGTTCGGAAACAGCGAACCCGGAGGGTCCAGTTGCATGTGGGGCTGCGTAAAGGCTCCCCTGGGGAGTTCTCTTGTACCCAAAGCCTTCCTTTGGGGGCACTTTTGGATGGTCCAAAGGGGCTCGCAACGCGTTTTCTTGGGTCCGGTTTTTCAGTCTTCTCTCATGACGGCTAGGGCTATATTTAGGGATGCTCGGAAACAGCGAACCCGGAGGGTCCAGTTGCATGTGGGGCTGCGTAAAGGCTCCCCTGGGGAGTTCACTTGTACCCAAAGCCTTCCTTTGGGGGCACTTTTGGATAGGCGAAAAGGGCTCGCAACGCATTTCCTGGGGCCTGATTTTTCACTCGTCTCCGATGACGGCTAGTGTTATGTTTAGGGATGTTCGGAAACAGCGAACCCGGAGGGTCCAGTTGCATGTGGAGCTGCGTAAAGGCTCCCCTGGGGAGTTCACTTGTACCCAAAGCCTTCCTTTGGGGGCACTTTTGGATGGTCCAAAGGGGCTCGCAACGCGTTTTCTGGGGCCTGATTTTTCACTCGTCTCCGATGCCGGCTAGTGTTATGTTTAGGGATGTTCGGAAACAGCGAACCCGGAGGGTCCAGTTGCATGTGGGGCTGCGTAAAGGCTCCCCTGGGGAGTTCTCTTGTACCCAAAGCCTTCCTTTGGGGGCACTTTTGGATGGTCCAAAGGGGCTCGCAACGCATTTCCTGGGGCCTGATTTTTCACTCGTCTTCGATGCCGGCTAGGGCTATGTTTAGGGATACTCGGAAACAGCGAACCCGGAGGGTCCAGTTGCATGTGGGGCTGCGTAAAGGCTCCCCTGGGGAGTTCACTTGTACCCAAAGCCTTCCTTTGGGGGCACTTTTGCATGGTCAAAGGGGCTTGCAATGCGTTTTCTGGGGCCCAGTTTTTCAGCCTTCTCCCATGTCGGCTAGGGATATATTTAGGGTTGCTCAGAAAAAGCGAACCCGGAGGGTCCAGTTGCATGTGGGGCTGCGTAAAGGCTCCCCTGGGGAGTTCACTTGTACCCAAAGCCTTCCTTTGGGGGCACTTTTGGATGGTCCAAAGGGGCTTGAAACGCGTTTTCTGGGGCCCGGTTTTTCAGTCTTCTCCCATGCCGGCTAGGGATATATATAGGGTTACTCGGAAAATTCGAACCCGGAGGGTCCAGTTGCATGTGGGGCTGCGTAAAGGCTCCCCTGGGGAGTTCTCTTGTACCCAAAGCCTTCCTTTGGGGGCACTTTTGGATGGTCCAAAGGGGCTCGCAACGCGTTTTCTGGGGCCCGGTTTTTCAGTCTTCTCTCATGACGGCTAGGGCTATATTTAGGGATGCTCGGAAACAGCGAACCCGGAGGATCCAGTTGCATGTGGGGCTGCGTAAAGGCTCCCCTGGGGAGTTCACTTGTACCCAAAGCCTTCCTTTGGGGGCACTTTTGGATAGGCGAAAAGGGCTCGCAACGCATTTCCTGGGGCCTGATTTTTCACTCGTCTCCGATGCCGGCTAGTGTTATGTTTAGTGATGTTCGGAAACAGCGAACCCGGAGGGTCCAGTTGCATGTGGGGCTGCGTAAAGGCTCCCCTGGGGAGTTCACTTGTACCCAAAGCCTTCCTTTGGGGGCACTTTTGGATGGTCCAAAGGGGCTCGCAACGCGTTTTCTGGGGCCTGATTTTTCACTCGTCTCCGAAGACGGCTAGGGCTACGTTTAGATTTGCTCAGGAACAGCGAACCCGGAGGGTCCAGTTGCATGTGGGGCTGCGTAAAGGCTCCCCTGGGGAGTTCACTTGTACCCAAAGCCTTCCTTTGGGGGCACTTTTGGATGGTCCAAAGGGGCTCGCAACGCATTTCCTGGGGCCTGACTTTTCACTCGTCTCCGATGACGGCTAGGCCTACGTTTAGGATTGCTCAGGAAAAGCGAACCCAGAGGGTCCAGTTGCATGTGGGGCTGCGTAAATGCTCCCCTGGGGAGTTCACTTGTACCCAAAGCCTTCCTTTGGGGGCACTTTTGGATGGGCGAAAAGGGCTCGCAACGCATTTCCTGGGGCCTGATTTTTCACTCGTCTTCGATGCCGGCTAGGGCTATGTTTAGGGATGTTCGGAAACAGCGAACCCGGAGGGTCCAGTTGCATGTGGGGCTGCGTAAAGGCTCCCCTGGGGAGTTCTCTTGTACCCAAAGCCTTCCTTTTGGTCCACTTTTGGATGGTCCAAAGGGGCTCGCAACGCCTTTCCTGGGGCCTGATTTTTCACTCGTCTCCGATGCCGGCTAGTGTTATGTTTAGGGATGTTCGGAAACAGCGAACCCGGAGGGTCCAGTTGCATGTGGAGCTGCGTAAAGGCTCCCCTGGGGAGCTCACTTGTACCCAAAGCCTTCCTTTGGGGGCACTTTTGGATGGTCCAAAGGAGCTTGGAACGCATTTCCTGGGGCCTGATTTTTCAGTCGTCTCCGATGACGGCTAGGGCTACGTTTAGATTTGCTCAGGAACAGCGAATCCGGAGGGTCTAGTTGCATGTGGGGCTGCGTAAAGGCTCCCCTGGGGAGTTCACTTGTACCCAAAGCCTTCCTTTGGGGGCACTTTTGGATGGTCCAAAAGGGCTTGGAACGCATTTCCTGGGGCCTCATTTTTCACTCGTCTCCGATGACGGCTAGGGCTACGTTTAGATTTGCTCAGGAACAGCGAACCCGGAGGGTCCAGTTGCATGTGGGGCTGCGTAAAGGCTTCCCTGGGGAGTTCTCTTGTACCCAAAGCCTTCCTTTGGGGACACTTTTGGATGGGCGAAAAGGGCTCGCAACGCATTTCCTGGGGCCTGATTTTTCAGTCGTCTTCGATGCCGGCTAGGGCTATGTTTAGGGATGTTCGGAAACAGCGAACCCGGAGGGTCCAGTTGCATGTGGGGCTGCGTAAAGGCTCCCCTGGGGAGTTCACTTGTACCCAAAGCCTTCCTTTGGGGGCACATTTGGATGGTCCAAAGGGGCTTGAAAAGCGTTTTCTGGGGCCCGGTTTTTCAGTCTTCTCCCATGCCGGCTAGGGATATATTTAGGGTTACTCGGAAAATTCGAACCCGGAGGGTCCAGTTGCATGTGGGGCTGCGTAAAGGCTCCCCTGGGGAGTTCACTTGTACCCAAAGCCTTCCTTTGGGGGCACTTTTGCATGGTCCAAAGGGGCTTGCAATGCGTTTTCTGGGGCCCAATTTTTCAGCCTTCTCCCATGTCGGCTAGGGATATATTTAGGGTTGCTCAGAAAAAGCGAACCCGGAGGGTCCAGTTGCATGTGGGGCTGCGTAAAGGCTCCCCTGGGGAGTTCTCTTGTACCCAAAGCCTTCCTTTGGGGGCACTTTTGGATAGGCGAAAAGGGCTCGCAACGCATATCCTGGGGCCTGATTTTTCACTCGTCTCCGATGCCGGCTAGTGTTATGTTTAGTGATGCTCGGAAAAAGCGAACCCAGAGGGTCCATTTGCATGTGGGGCTGCGTAAAGGCTCCCCTGGGGAGTTCACTTGTACCCAAAGCCTTCCTTTGGGGGCACTTTTGGATGGGCGAAAAGGGCTCGCAACGCATTTCCTGGGGCCTGATTTTTCAGTCGTCTTCGATGCCGGCTAAGGCTATGTTTAGGGATACTCGGAAACAGCAAACCCGGAGGGTCCAGTTGCATGTGGGGCTGCGTAAAGGCTCCCCTGGGGAGTTCACTTGTACCCAAAGCCTTCCTTTGGGGGCACTTTTGCATGGTCCAAAGGGGCTTGCAATGCGTTTTCTGGGGCCCGGATTTCAGCCTTCTCCCATGTCGGCTAGGGATATATTTAGGGTTGCTCAGAAAAAGCGAACCTGGAGGGTCCAGTTGCATGTGGGGCTGCGTACAGGCTCCCCTGGGGAGTTCTCTTGTACCGAAAGCCTTCCTTTTGGGGCACTTTTGGATGGTCCAAAGGGGCTCGGAACGCCTTTCCTGGGGCCTGATTTTTCACTCGTCTCCGATGCCGGCTAGTGTTATGTTTAGGGATGTTCGGAAACAGCGAACCCGGAGGGTCCAGTTGCATGTGGGGCTGCGTAAAGGCTCCCCTGGGGAGTTCACTTGTACCCAAAGCCTTCCTTTGGTGACACTTTTGGATTGTCCAAAGGGGCTCGCAACGCATTTCCTGGGGCCTGATTTTTCAGTCGTCTTCGATGACGGCTAGGACTACGTTTAGGTTTGCTCAGGAACAGCGAACCCGGAGGGTCCAGTTGCATGTGGGGCTGCGTAAAGGCTCCCCTGGGCAGTTCTCTTGTACCCAAAGCCTTCCTTTGGGGGCACTTTTGGATGGGCGAAAAGGGCTCGCAACGCATTTCCTGGGGCCTGATTTTTCAGTCGTCTTCGATGCCGGCTAGGGCTATGTTTAGGGATGTTCGGAAACAGCGAACCCGGAGGGTCCAGTTGCATGTGGGGCTGCGTAAAGGCTCCCCTGGGGAGTTCACTTGTACCCAAAGCCTTCCTTTGGGGGCACATTTGCATGGTCCAAAGGGGCTTGCAACGCGTTTTCTGGGGCCCGGTTTTTCAGCCTTCTCCCATGTCGGCTAGGGATATATTTAGGGTTGCTCAGAAAAAGCGAACCCGGAGGGTCCAGTTGCATGTGGGGCTGCGTAAAGGCTCCCCTGGGGAGTTCTCTTGTACCCAAAGCCTTCCTTTTGGGGCACTTTTGGATGGTCCAAAGGGGCTCGGAACGCCTTTCCTGGGGCCTGATTTTTCACTCGTCTCCGATGCCGGCTAGTGTTATGTTTAGGGATTTTCGGAAACAGCGAACCCGGAGGGTCTAGTTGCATGTGGGGCTGCGTAAAGGCTCCCCTGGGGAGCTCACTTGTACCCAAAGCCTTCCTTTGGGGGCACTTTTGCATGGTCCAAAGGAGCTTGGAACGCATTTCCTGGGTCCTGATTTTTCAGTCGTCTCCGATGACGGCTAGGGCTACGTTTAGATTTGCTCAGGAACAGCGAATCCGGAGGGTCTAGTTGCATGTGGGGCTGCGTAAAGGCTCCCCTGGGTAGTTCTCTTGTACCCAAAGCCTTCCTTTGGGGGCACTTTTGGATGGTCCAAAAGGGCTTGGAACGCATTTCCTGGGGCCTCATTTTTCACTCGTCTCCGATGACGGCTAGGGCTACGTTTAGATTTGCTCAGGAACAGCGAACCCGGAGGGTCCAGTTGCATGTGGGGCTGCGTAAAGGCTCCCCTGGGGAGTTCACTTGTACCCAAAGCCTTCCTTTGGGGGCACTTTTGGATGGTCCAAAGAGGCTCGCAACGCATTTCCTGGGGCCTGATTTTTCACTCGTCTCCGATGACGGCTAGGCCTACGTTTAGGATTGCTCAGGAAAAGCGAACCCAGAGGGTCCAGTTGCATGTGGGGCTGCGTAAAGGCTCCCCTGGGGAGTTCCCTTGTACCCAAAGCCTTCCTTTGGGGGCACTTTTGGATGGGCGAAAAGGGCTCGCAACGCATTTCCTGGGGCCTGATTTTTCAGTTGTCTTCGATGCCGGCTAGGGATATGTTTAGGGATACTCGGAAACAGCGAACCCGGAGGGTCCAGTTGCATGTGGGGCTGCGTAAAGGCTCCCCTGGGGAGTTCACTTGTACCCAAAGCCTTCCTTTGGGGGCACTTTTGCATGGTCCAAAGGGTCTTGCAATGCGTTTTCTGGGGCCCGGATTTCAGCCTTTTCCCATGTCGGCTAGGGATATATTTAGGGTTGCTCAGAAAAAGCGAACCCAGAGGGTCCAGTTGCATGTGGGGCTGCGTAAAGGCTCCCCTGGGCAGTTCTCTTGTACCCAAAGCCTTCCCTTGGGGGCACTTTTGGATGGTCCAAAGGGGCTCGCAACGCGTTTTCTGGGGCCCGGTTTTTCAGTCTTCTCTCGTGACGGCTAGAGCTATATTTAGGGATGCTCGGAAACAGCGAACCCGGAGGGTCCAGTTGCATGTGGGGCTGCGTAAAGGCTCCCCTGGGGAGTTCACTTGTACCCAAAGCCTTCCTTTGGGGGCACTTTTGGATAGGCGAAAAGGGCTCGCAACGCATTTCCTGGGGCCTGATTTTTCACTCGTCTCCGATGCCGGCTAGTGTTATGTTTAGTGATGTTCGGAAACAGCGAACCCGGAGGGTCCAGTTGCATGTGGGGCTGCGTAAAGGCTCCCCTGGGGAGTTCACTTGTACCCAAAGCCTTCCTTTGGGGGCACTTTTGGATGGTCCAAAGGGGCTCGCAACGCGTTTTCTGGGGCCTGATTTTTCACTCGTCTCCGAAGACGGCTAGGGCTACGTTTAGATTTGCTCAGGAACAGCGAACCCGGAGGGTCCAGTTGCATGTGGGGCTGCGTAAAGGCTCCCCTGGGGAGTTCACTTGTACCCAAAGCCTTTTTTTGGGGGCACTTTTGGATGGTCCAAAGGGGCTCGCAACGCATTTCCTGGGGCCTGATTTTTCACTCGTCTCCGATGACGGCTAGGCCTACGTTTAGGATTGCTCAGGAAAAGCGAACCCAGAGGGTCCAGTTGCATGTGGGGCTGCGTAAAGGCTCCCCTGGGGAGTTCACTTGTACCCAAAGCCTTCCTTTGGGGGCACTTTTGGATAGGCGAAAAGGGCTCGCAACGCATTTCCTGGGGCCTGATTTTTCACTCGTCTCCGATGCCGGCTAGTGTTATGTTTAGGGATGTTCGGAAACAGCGAACCCGGAGGGTCCAGTTGCATGTGGGGCTGCGTAAAGGCTCCCCTGGGGAGTTCTCTTGTACCCAAAGCCTTCCTTTGGGGGCACTTTTGGATGGTCCAAAGGGGCTCGCAACGCGTTTTCTTGGGCCCGGTTTTTCAGTCTTCTCTCATGACGGCTAGGGCTATATTTAGGGATGCTCGGAAACAGCGAACCCGGAGGGTCCAGTTGCATGTGGGGCTGCGTAAAGGCTCCCCTGGGGAGTTCACTTGTACCCAAAGCCTTCCTTTGGGGGCACTTTTGGATAGGCGAAAAGGGCTCGCAACGCATTTCCTGGGGCCTGATTTTTCACTCGTCTCCGATGCCGGCTAGTGTTATGTTTAGGGATGTTCGGAAACAGCGAACCCGGAGGGTCCAGTTGCATGTGGAGCTGCGTAAAGGCTCCCCTGGGGAGTTCACTTGTACCCAAAGCCTTCCTTTGGGGGCACTTTTGGATGGTCCAAAGGGGCTCGCAACGCGTTTTCTGGGGCCTGATTTTTCACTCGTCTCCGAAGACGGCTAGGGCTACGTTTAGATTTGCTCAGGAACAGCGAACCCGGAGGGTGCAGTTGCATGTGGGGCTACGTAAAGGCTCCCCTGGGGAGTTCTCTTGTACCCAAAGCCTTCCTTTGGGGGCACTTTTGGATGGTCCAAAGGGGCTCGCAACGCATTTCCTGGGGCCTGATTTTTCACTCGTCTTCGATGCCGGCTAGGGCTATGTTGAGGGATACTCGGAAAAAGCGAACCCGGAGGGTCCAGTTGCATGTGGGGCTGCGTAAAGGCTCCCCTGGGGAGTTCACTTGTACCCAAAGCCTTCCTTTGGGGGCACTTTTGCATGGTCAAAGGGGCTTGCAATGCGTTTTCTGGGGCCCAGTTTTTCAGCCTTCTCCCATGTCGGCTAGGGATATATTTAGGGTTGCTCAGAAAAAGCGAACCCGGAGGGTCCACTTGCATGTGGGGCTGCGTAAAGGCTCCCCTGGGGAGTTCACTTGTACCCAAAGCCTTCCTTTGGGGGCACTTTTGGATAGGCGAAAAGGGCTCGCAACGCATTTCCTGGGGCCTGATTTTTCACTCGTCTCCGATGCCGGCTAGTGTTATGTTTAGGGATGTTCGGAAACAGCAAACCCGGAGGGTCCAGTTGCATGTGGAGCTGCGTAAAGGCTCCCCTGGGGAGCTCACTTGTACCCAAAGCCTTCCTTTGGGGGCACTTTTGGATGGTCCAAACGGGCTTGGAACGCATTTCCTGGGGCCTGATTTTTCAGTCGTTTCCGATGACGGCTAGGGCTACGTTTAGATTTGCTCAGGAAAAGCGAACCCGGAGGGTCCAGTTGCATGTGGGGCTGCGTAAAGGCTCCCCTGGGGAGTTCTCTTGTACCCAAAGCCTTCCTTTGGGGACACTTTTGGATGGGCGAAAAGGGCTCGCAACGCATTTCCTGGGGCCTGATTTTTCAGTCGTCTTCGATGCCGGCTAGGGCTATGTTTAGGGATGTTCGGAAACAGCGAACCCGGAGGGTCCAGTTGCATGTGGGGCTGCGTAAAGGCTCCCCTGGGGAGTTCACTTGTACCCAAAGCCTTCCTTTGGGGGCACTTTTGGATAGGCGAAAAGGGCTCGCAACGCATTTCCTGGGGCCTGATTTTTCACTCGTCTCCGATGCCGGCTAGTGTTATGTTTAGCGATGTTCGGAAACAGCGAACCCGGAGGGTCCAGTTGCATGTGGGGCTACGTAAAGGCTCCCCTGGGGAGTTCACTTGTACCCAAAGCCTTCCTTTGGGGGCACTTTTGGATAGGCGAAAAGGGCTCGCAACGCATTTCCTGGGGCCTGATTTTTCACTCGTCTCCGATGCTGGCTAGTGTTATGTTTAGGGATGTTCGGAAACAGCGAACCCGGAGGGTCCAGTTGCATGTGGGGCTGCGTAAAGGCTCCCCTGGGGAGCTCACTTGTACCCAAAGCCTTCCTTTGGGGGCACTTTTGATGGGCGAAAAGGGCTTGGAACGCATTTCCTGGGGCCTGATTTTTCAGTCGTCTTCGATGCCGGCTAGGGCTATGTTTAGGGATACTCGGAAACAGCGAACCCGGAGGGTCCAGTTGCATGTGGGGCTGCGTAAAGGCTCCCCTGGGGAGTTCACTTGTACCCAAAGCCTTCCTTTGGGGGCACTTTTGCATGGTCCAAAGGGGCTCGCAACGCATTTCCTGGGGCCTCATTTTTCACTCGTCTCCGATGACGGCTAGGGCTACGTTTAGATTTGCTCAGGAACAGCGAACCCGGAGGGTCCAGTTGCATGTGGGGCTGCGTAAAGGCTCCCCTGGGGAGTTCTCTTGTACCCAAAGCCTTCCTTTGGGGACACTTTTGGATGGGCGAAAAGGGCTCGCAACGCATTTCCTGGGGCCTGATTTTTCACTCGTCTTCGATGCCGGCTAGGGCTATGTTTAGGGATGTTCGGAAACAGCGAACCCGGAGGGTCCAGTTGCTTGTGGGGCTGCGTAAAGGCTCCCCTGGGGAGTTCACTTGTACCCAAAGCCTTCCTTTGGGGGCACTTTTGGATGGTCCAAAGGGGCTTGAAACGCGTTTTCTGGGGCCCGGTTTTTCAGTCTTCTCCCATGCCGGCTAGGGATATATATAGGGTTACTCGGAAAATTCGAACCCGGAGGGTCCAGTTGCATGTGGGGCTGCGTAAAGGCTCCCCTGGGGAGTTCTCTTGTACCCAAAGCCTTCCTTTGGGGGCACTTTTGCATGGTCCAAAGGGGCTCGCAACGCGTTTTCTGGGGCCCGGTTTTTTAGTCTTCTCTCATGACGGCTAGGGCTATATTTAGGGATGCTCGGAAACAGCGAACCCGGAGGGTCCAGTTGCATGTGGGGCTGCGTAAAGGCTCCCCTGGGGAGTTCACTTGTACCCAAAGCCTTCCTTTGGGGGCACTTTTGGATAGGCGAAAAGGGCTCGCAACGCATTTCCTGGGGCCTGATTTTTCACTCGTCTCCGATGCCGGCTAGTGTTATGTTTAGGGATGTTCGGAAACAGCGAACCCGGAGGGTCCAGTTGCATGTGGGGCTGCGTAAAGGCTCCCCTGGGGAGTTCACTTGTACCCAAAGCCTTCCTTTGGGGACACTTTTGGATGGTCCAAAGGGGCTCGCAACGCGTTTTCTGGGGCCTGATTTTTCACTCGTCTCCGAAGACGGCTAGGGCTACGTTTAGATTTGCTCAGGAACAGCGAACCCGGAGGGTCCAGTTGCATGTGGGGCTGCGTAAAGGCTCCCCTGGGGAGTTCACTTGTACCCAAAGCCTTCCTTTGGGGGCACTTTTGGATGGTCCAAAGGGGCTCGCAACGCATTTCCTGGGGCCTGACTTTTCACTCGTCTCCGATGACGGCTAGGCCTACGTTTAGGATTGCTCAGGAAAAGCGAACCCAGAGGGTCCAGTTGCATGTGGGGCTGCGTAAATGCTCCCCTGGGGAGTTCACTTGTACCCAAAGCCTTCCTTTGGGGGCACTTTTGGATGGGCGAAAAGGGCTCGCAACGCATTTCCTGGGGCCTGATTTTTCACTCGTCTTCGATGCCGGCTAGGGCTATGTTTAGGGATGTTCGGAAACAGCGAACCCGGAGGGTCCAGTTGCATGTGGGGCTGCGTAAATGCTCCCCTGGGGAGTTCACTTGTACCCAAAGCCTTCCTTTGGGGGCACTTTTGGATGGTCCAAAGGGGCTCGCAACGCGTTTTCTGGGGCCTGATTTTTCACTCGTCTCCGATGACGGCTAGGGCTACGTTTAGATTTGCTCAGGAACAGCGAACCCGGAGGGTCCAGTTGCATGTGGGGCTGTGTAAAGGCTCCCCTGGGGAGTTCACTTGTACCCAAAGCCTTCCTTTGGGGGCACTTTTGGATGGTCCAAAGGGGCTCGCAACGCATTTCCTGGGGCCTGATTTTTCACTCGTCTCCGATGACGGCTAGGCCTACGTTTAGGATTGCTCAGGAAAAGCGAACCCAGAGGGTCCAGTTGCATGTGGGGCTGCGTAAATGCTCCCCTGGGGAGTTCACTTGTACCCAAAGCCTTCCTTTGGGGGCACTTTTGGATGGGCGAAAAGGGCTCGCAACGCCTTTCCTTGGGCCTGATTTTTCACTCGTCTCCGATGCCGGCTAGTGTTATGTTTAGCGATGTTCGGAAACAGCGAACCCGGAGGGTCCAGTTGCATGTGGGGCTGCGTAAAGGCTCCCCTGGGGAGTTCTCTTGTACCCAAAGCCTTCCTTAGGTGACACTTTTGGATTGTCCAAAGGGGATCGCAAAGCATTTCCTGGGGCCCGATTTTTCAGTCGTCTTCGATGACGGCTAGGGCTACGTTTAGGTTTGCTCAGGAACAGCGAACCCGGAGGGTCCAGTTGCATGTGGGGCTGCGTAAAGGCACCCCTGGGGAGTTCTCTTGTACCCAAAGCGTTCCTTTGGGGGCACTTTTGGATGGGCGAAAAGGGCTCGCAACGCATTTCCTGGGGCCTGATTTTTCAGTCGTCTTCGATGCCGGCAAGGGCTATGTTTAGGGATACTCGGAAACAGCGAACCCGGAGGGTCCAGTTGCATGTGGGGCTGCGTAAAGGCTCCCCTGGGGAGTTCACTTGTACCCAAAGCCTTCCTTTGGGGGCACTTTTGCATGGTCCAAAGGGGCTTGCAATGCGTTTTCAGGGGCCCGTTTTTTCAGTCTTCTCCCATGCTGGCTAGGGATATGTTTAGGGATCGTAGGAAACAACGAACCCAGAGGGTCCAGTTGCATGTGGGGCTGCGTAAAGGCTTCCCTGGGGAGTTCACTTGTACCCAAAGCCTTCCTTTGGGGGCACTTTTGGATGGGCGAAAAGGGCTCGCAACGCATTTCCTGGGGCCTGATTTTTCACTCGACTCCGATGCCGGCTAGTGTTATGTTTAGGGATGTTCGTAAACAGCGAACCCGGAGGGTCCAGTTGCATGTGGGGCTGCGTAAAGGCTCCCCTGGGGAGTTCACTTGTACCCAAAGCCTTCCTTTGGGCGCACTTTTGGATGGTCCAAAGGGGCTTGGAACGCATTTCCTGGGGCCTGATTTTTCACTCATCTCCGATGACGGCTAGGGCTACGTTTAGATTTGCTCAGGAACAGCGAACCCGGAGTGTCCAGTTGCATGTGGGGCTGCGTAAAGGCTCCCCTGGGGAGTTCTCTTGTACCCAAAGCCTTCCATTGGGGGCACTTTTGGATGGTCCAAAGGGGCTTGCAACGCATTTCCTGGGGCCTGATTTTTCACTCGTCTCCGATGACGGCTAGGCCTACGTTTAGGTTTGCTCAGGAACAGCGAACCCGGAGGGTCCAGTTGCATGTGGGGCTGCGTAAAGGCTCCCCTGGGGAGTTCTCTTGTACCCAAAGCCTTCCTTTGGGGGCACTTTTGGATGGGCGAAAAGGGCTCGCAACGCATTTCCTGGGGCCTGATTTTTCAGTCGTCTTCGATGCCGGCTAGGGCTATGTTTAGGGATTTTCGGAAACAGCGAACCCGGAGGGTCCAGTTGCATGTGGGGCTGCGTAAAGGCTCCCCTGGGGAGTTCACTTGTACCCAAAGCCTTCCCTTGGGGGCACTTTTGGATGGTCCAAAGGGGCTTGCAACGCTTTTTCTGGGGCCCGGTTTTTCAGTCTTCTCCCATGTCGGCTAGGGATATATTTAGGGTTGCTCAGAAAAAGCGAACCCGGAGGGTCCAGTTGCATGTGGGGCTGCGTAAAGGCTCCCCTGGGGAGTTCTCTTGTACCCAAAGCCTTCCTTTGGGGGCACTTTTGGATGGTCCAAAAGGGCTTGGAACGCATTTCCTGGGGCCTCATTTTTCACTCGTCTCCGATGACGGCTAGGGCTACGTTTAGATTTGCTCAGGAACAGCGAACCCGGAGGGTCCAGTTGCATGTGGGGCTGCGTAAAGGCTTCCCTGGGGAGTTCTCTTGTACCCAAAGCCTTCCTTTGGGGACACTTTTGGATGGGCGAAAAGGGCTCGCAACGCATTTCCTGGGGCCTGATTTTTCAGTCGTCTTCGATGCCGGCTAGGGCTATGTTTAGGGATGTTCGGAAACAGCGAACCCGGAGGGTCCAGTTGCATGTGGGGCTGCGTAAAGGCTCCCCTGGGGAGTTCACTTGTACCCAAAGCCTTCCTTTGGGGGCACTTTTGGATGGTCCAAAAGGGCTTGGAACGCATTTCCTGGGGCCTCATTTTTCACTCGTCTCCGATGACGGCTAGGGCTACGTTTAGATTTGATCAGGAACAGCGAACCCGGAGGGTCCAGTTGCATGTGGGGCTGCGTAAATGCTCCCCTGGGGAGTTCTCTTGTACCCAAAGCCTTCCTTTGGGGACACCTTTGGATGG
The DNA here is from genome assembly GCF_047663525.1 of Anas platyrhynchos. NCBI lineage: Eukaryota > Metazoa > Chordata > Aves > Anseriformes > Anatidae > Anas > Anas platyrhynchos. The sequence continues at coordinate 1,310,496 of NC_092617.1, read as the reverse complement.
GCGAAAAGGGCTCGCAACGCATTTCCTGGGGCCTGATTTTTCAGTCGTCTTCGATGCCGGCTAGGGCTATGTTTAGGGATGTTCGGAAACAGCGAACCCGGAGGGTCCAGTTGCATGTGGGGCTGCGTAAAGGCTCCCCTGGGGAGTTCACTTGTACCCAAAGCCTTCCTTTGGGGGCACATTTGGATGGTCCAAAGGGGCTTGAAAAGCGTTTTCTGGGGCCCGGTTTTTCAGTCTTCTCCCATGCCGGCTAGGGATATATTTAGGGTTACTCGGAAAATTCGAACCCGGAGGGTCCAGTTGCATGTGGGGCTGCGTAAAGGCTCCCCTGGGGAGTTCACTTGTACCCAAAGCCTTCCTTTGGGGGCACTTTTGCATGGTCCAAAGGGGCTTGCAATGCGTTTTCTGGGGCCCAATTTTTCAGCCTTCTCCCATGTCGGCTAGGGATATATTTAGGGTTGCTCAGAAAAAGCGAACCCGGAGGGTCCAGTTGCATGTGGGGCTGCGTAAAGGCTCCCCTGGGCAGTTCTCTTGTACCCAAAGCCTTCCTTTGGATGCACTTTTGGATAGGCGAAAAGGGCTCGCAACGCATTTCCTGGGGCCTGATTTTTCACTCGTCTCCGATGCCGGCTAGTGTTATGTTTAGTGATGCTCGGAAAAAGCGAACCCAGAGGGTCCATTTGCATGTGGGGCTGCGTAAAGGCTCCCCTGGGGAGTTCACTTGTACCCAAAGCCTTCCTTTGGGGGCACTTTTGGATGGGCGAAAAGGGCTCGCAACGCATTTCCTGGGGCCTGATTTTTCAGTCGTCTTCGATACCGGCTAGGGCTATGTTTAGGGATACTCGGAAACAGCAAACCCGGAGGGTCCAGTTGCATGTGGGGCTGCGTAAAGGCTCCCCTGGGGAGTTCACTTGTACCCAAAGCCTTCCATTGGGGGCACTTTTGCATGGTCCAAAGGGGCTTGCAATGCGTTTTCTGGGGCCCGGATTTCAGCCTTCTCCCATGTCGGCTAGGGATATATTTAGGGTTGCTCAGAAAAAGCGAACCCGGAGGGTCCAGTTGCATGTGGGGCTGCGTACAGGCTCCCCTGGGGAGTTCTCTTGTACCCAAAGCCTTCCTTTGGGGGCACTTTTGGATGGTCCAAAGGGGCTCGGAACGCCTTTCCTGGGGCCTGATTTTTCACTCGTCTCCGATGCCGGCTAGTGTTATGTTTAGGGATGTGCGGAAACAGCGAACCCGGAGGGTCCAGTTGCATGTGGGGCTGCGTAAAGGCTCCCCTGGGGAGTTCACTTGTACCCAAAGCCTTCCTTTGGTGACACTTTTGGATTGTCCAAAGGGGCTCGCAACGCATTTCCTGGGGCCTGATTTTTCAGTCGTCTTCGATGACGGCTAGGACTACGTTTAGGTTTGCTCAGGAACAGCGAACCCGGAGGGTCCAGTTGCATGTGGGGCTGCGTAAAGGCTCCCCTGTGCAGTTCTCTTGTACCCAAAGCCTTCCTTTGGGGGCACTTTTGGATGGGCGAAAAGGGCTCGCAACGCATTTCCTGGGGCCTGATTTTTCAGTCGTCTTCGATGCCGGCTAGGGCTATGTTTAGGGATGTTCGGAAACAGCGAACCCGGAGGGTCCAGTTGCATGTGGGGCTGCGTAAAGGCTCCCCTGGGGAGTTCACTTGTACCCAAAGCCTTCCTTTGGGGGCACATTTGCATGGTCCAAAGGGGCTTGCAACGCGTTTTCTGGGGCCCGGTTTTTCAGCCTTCTCCCATGTCGGCTAGGGATATATTTAGGGTTGCTCAGAAAAAGCGAACCCGGAGGGTCCAGTTGCATGTGGGGCTGCGTAAAGGCTCCCCTGGGGAGTTCTCTTGTACCCAAAGCCTTCCTTTTGGGGCACTTTTGGATGGTCCAAAGGGGCTCGGAACGCCTTTCCTGGGTCCTGATTTTTCACTCGTCTCCGATGCCGGCTAGTGTTATGTTTAGGGATTTTCGGAAACAGCGAACCCGGAGGGTCCAGTTGCATGTGGGGCTGCGTAAAGGCTCCCCTGGGGAGCTCACTTGTACCCAAAGCCTTCCTTTGGGGGCACTTTTGCATGGTCCAAAGGAGCTTGGAACGCATTTCCTGGGGCCTGATTTTTCAGTCGTCTCCGATGACGGCTAGGGCTACGTTTAGATTTGCTCAGGAACAGCGAATCCGGAGGGTCTAGTTGCATGTGGGGCTGCGTAAAGGCTCCCCTGGGTAGTTCTCTTGTACCCAAAGCCTTCCTTTGGGGGCACTTTTGGATGGTCCAAAAGGGCTTGGAACGCATTTCCTGGGGCCTCATTTTTCACTCGTCTCCGATGACGGCTAGGGCTACGTTTAGATTTGCTCAGGAACAGCGAACCCGGAGGGTCCAGTTGCATGTGGGGCTGCGTAAAGGCTCCCCTGGGGAGTTCTCTTGTACCCAAAGCCTTCCTTTGGGGGCACTTTTGGATGGTCCAAAGGGGCTCGCAACGCATTTCCTGGGGCCTGATTTTTCACTCGTCTCCGATGACGGCTAGGCCTACGTTTAGAATTGCTCAGGAAAAGCGAACCCAGAGGGTCCAGTTGCATATGGGGCTGCGTAAAGGCTCCCCTGGGGAGTTCCCTTTACCCAAAGCCTTCCTTTGGGGGCACTTTTGGATGGGCGAAAAGGGCTCGCAACGCATTTCCTGGGGCCTGATTTTTCAGTCGTCTTCGATGCCGGCTAGGGATATGTTTAGGGATACTCGGAAACAGCGAACCCGGAGGGTCCAGTTGCATGTGGGGCTGCGTAAAGGCTCCCCTGGGGAGTTCACTTGTACCCAAAGCCTTCCTTTGGGGGCACTTTTGCATGGTCCAAAGGGTCTTGCAATGCGTTTTCTGGGGCCCGGATTTCAGCCTTTTCCCATGTCGGCTAGGGATATATTTAGGGTTGCTCAGAAAAAGCGAACCCAGAGGGTCCAGTTGCATGTGGGGCTGCGTAAAGGCTCCCCTGGGCAGTTCTCTTGTACCCAAAGCCTTCCTTTGGGGGCACTTTTGGATGGTTCAAAGGGGCTCGGAACGCCTTTCCTGGGGCCTGATTTTTCAGTCGTCTTCGATGACGGCTAGGGCTACGTTTAGGTTTGCTCAGGAAAAGCGAACACGGAGGGTCCAGTTGCATGTGGGGCTGCGTAAAGGCTCCCCTGGGGAGTTCTCTTGTACCCAAAGCCTTCCTTTGGGGACACTTTTGGATGGGCGAAAAGGGCTCGCAACGCATTTCCTGGGGCCTGATTTTTCAGTCGTCTTCGATGCCGGCTAGGGCTATGTTTAGGGATGTTCGGAAACAGCGAACCCGGAGGGTCCAGTTGCATGTGGGGCTGCGTAAAGGCTCCCCTGGGGAGTTCTCTTGTACCCAAAGCTTTCCTTTGGGGGCACTTTTGGATGGTCCAAAGGGGCTCGCAACGCATTTCCTGGGGCCTGATTTTTCAGTCGTCTTCGATGCCGTCTAGGGCTATGTTTAGGGATACTCGGAAACAGCGAACCCGGAGGGTCCAGTTGCATGTGGGGCTGCGTAAAGGCTCCCCTGGGGAGTTCACTTGTACCCAAAGCCTTCCTTTGGGGGCACTTTTGCATGGTCCAAAGGGGCTTGCAATGCGTTTTCTGGGGCCCAGTTTTTCAGCCTACTCCCATGTCGGCTAGGGATATATTTAGGGTTGCTCAGAAAAAGCGAACCCGAAGGGTCCAGTTGCATGTGGGGCTGCGTAAAGGCTCCCCTGGGGAGTTCACTTGTACCCAAAGCCTTCCTTTGGGGGCACTTTTGGATGGTCCAAAGGGGCTCGCAACGCGTTTTCTGGGGCCCGGTTTTTCAGTCTTCTCTCATGACGGCTAGGGATATATTTAGGGATGCTCGGAAACAGCGAACCCGGAGGGTCCAGTTGCATGTGGGGCTGCGTAAAGGCTCCCCTGGGGAGTTCACTTGTACCCAAAGCCTTCCTTTGGGGGCACTTTTGGATAGACGAAAAGGGCTCGCAACGCATTTCCTGGGGCCTGATTTTTCACTCGTCTCCGATGACGGCTAGTGTTATGTTTAGGGATTTTCGGAAACAGCGAACCCGGAGGGTCCAGTTGCATGTGTTGTTGCGTAAATGCTCCCCTGGGGAGTTCACTTGTACCCAAAGCCTTCCTTTGGGGGCACTTTTGGATGGTCCAAAGGGGCTTGGAACGCATTTCCTGGGGCCTGATTTTTCACTCATCTCCAATGACGACTAGGGCTACGTTTAGATTTGCTCAGGAACAGGGAACCCGGAGGGTCCAGTTGCATGTGGGGCTGCGTAAAGGCTCCCCTGGGGAGTTCTCTTGTACCCAAAGCCTTCCTTTGGGGGCACTTTTGGATGGTCCAAAGGGGCTCGCAACGCGTTTTCTGGGGCCCGGTTTTTCAGTCTTCTCTCATGACGGCTAGGGATATATTTAGGGTTGCTCGGAAACAGCGAACCCGGAGGGTCCAGTTGCATGTGGGGCTGCGTAAAGGCTCCCCTGGACAGTTCTCTTGTACCCAAAGCCTTCCTTTGGGGGCACTTTTGGATGGGCGAAAAGGGCTCGCAACGCATTTCCTGGGGCCTGATTTTTCAGTCGTCTTCGATGCCGGCTAGGGCTATGTTTAGGGATACTCGGAAACAGCGAACCCGGAGGGTCCAGTTGCATGTGGGGCTGCGTAAAGGCTCCCCTGGGGAGTTCACTTGTACCCAAAGCCTTCCTTTGGGGGCACATTTGCATGGTCCAAAGGGGCTTGCAACGCGTATTCTGTGGCCCGGTTTTTCAGCCTTCTCCCATGTCGGCTAGGGATATATTTAGGGTTGCTCAGAAAAAGCGAACCCGGAGGGTCCAGTTGCATGTGGGGCTGCGTAAAGGCTCCCCTGGGGAGTTCACTTGTACCCAAAGCCTTCCTTTGGGGGCACTTTTGGATAGGCGAAAAGGGCTCGCAACGCATTTCCTGGGGCCTGATTTTTCACTCGTCTCCGATGCCGGCTAGTGTTATGTTTAGGGATGTTTGGAAACAGCGAACCCGGAGGGTCCAGTTGCATGTAGAGCTGCGTAAAGGCTCCCCTGGGGAGCTCACTTGTACCCAAAGCCTTCCTTTGGGGGCACTTTTGCATGGTCCAAAGGGGCTTGGAACGCATTTCCTGGGGCCTGATTTTTCACTCGTCTCCGATGACGGCTAGGGCTACGTTTAGATTTGCTCAGGAACAGCGAATCCGGAGGGTCTAGTTGCATGTGGGGCTGCGTAAAGGCTCCCCTGGGGAGCTCACTTGTACCCAAAGCCTTCCTTTGGGGGCACTTTTGCATGGTCCAAAGGGGCTTGGAACACATTTCCTGGGGCCTTATTTTTCACTCGTCTCCGATGACGGCTAGGGCTACGTTTAGGTTTGCTCAGGAACAGCGAACCCGGAGGGTCCAGTTGCATGTGGGGCTGCGTAAAGGCTCCCCTGGGGAGTTCACTTGTACCCAAAGCCTTCCTTTGGGGGCACTTTTGAATGGTCCAAAGGGGCTTGGAACGCATTTCCTGGGGCCTGATTTTTCACTCATCTCCAATGACGACTAGTGCTACGTTTAGATTTGCTCAGGAACAGGGAACCCGGAGGGTCCAGTTGCATGTGGGGCTGCGTAAAGGCTCCCCTGGGGAGTTCACTTGTACCCAAAGCCTTCCTTTGGGGGCACTTTTGGATGGTCCAAAGGGGCTCGCAACGCTTTTTCTGGGGCCCGGTTTTTCAGTCTTCTCTCATGACGGCTAGGGATATATTTAGGGTTGCTCGGAAACAGCGAACCCGGAGGGTCCAGTTGCATGTGGGGCTGCGTAAAGGCTCCCCTGGAGAGTTCTCTTGTACCCAAAGCGTTCCTTTGGGGGCACATTTGGATGGGCGAAAAGGGCTCGCAACGCATTTCCTGGGGCCTGATTTTTCAGTCGTCTTCGATGCCGGCTAGGGCTATGTTTAGGGATACTCGGAAACAGCGAACCCGGAGGGTCCAGTTGCATGTGGGGCTGCGTAAAGGCTCCCCTGGGGAGTTCACTTGTACCCAAAGCCTTCCTTTGGGGGCACTTTTGGATAGGCGAAAAGGGCTCGCAACGCATTTCCTGGGGCCTGATTTTTCACTCGTCTCCGATGCCGGCTAGTGTTATGTTTAGGGATGTTCGGAAACTGCGAACCCGGATGTTCCAGTTGCATGTAGAGCTGCGTAAAGGCTCCCCTGGGGAGCTCACTTGTACCCAAAGCCTTCCTTTGGGGGCACTTTTGGATGGTCCAAAGGGGCTTGGAACGCATTTCCTGGGGCCTGATTTTTCACTCGTCTCCGATGACGGCTAGGGCTACGTTTAGATTTGCTCAGGAACAGCGAACCCGGAGGGTCCAGTTGCATGTGGGGCTGCGTAAAGGCTCCCCTGGGGAGCTCACTTGTACCCAAAGCCTTCCTTTGGGGGCACTTTTGCATGGTCCAAAGGGGCTTGGAACACATTTCCTGGGGCCTGATTTTTCAGTCGTCTTCGATGCCGGCTAGGGCTATGTTTAGGGATACTCGGAAACAGCGAACCCGGAGGGTCCAGTTGCATGTGGGGCTGCGTAAAGGCTCCCCTGGGGAGTTCACTTGTACCCAAAGCCTTCCTTTGGGGGCACTTTTGGATAGGCGAAAAGGGCTCGCAACGCATTTCCTGGGGCCTGATTTTTCACTCGTCTCCGATGCCGGCTAGTGTTATGTTTAGGGATGTTCGGAAACTGCGAACCCGGATGTTCCAGTTGCATGTAGAGCTGCGTAAAGGCTCCCCTGGGGAGCTCACTTGTACCCAAAGCCTTCCTTTGGGGGCACTTTTGGATGGTCCAAAGGGGCTTGGAACGCATTTCCTGGGGCCTGATTTTTCACTCGTCTCCGATGACGGCTAGGGCTACGTTTAGATTTGCTCAGGAACAGCGAATCCGGAGGGTCTAGTTGCATGTGGGGCTGCGTAAAGGCTCCCCTGGGGAGCTCACTTGTACCCAAAGCCTTCCTTTGGGGGCACTTTTGCATGGTCCAAAGGGGCTTGGAACACATTTCCTGGGGCCTGATTTTTCAGTCGTCTCCGATGACGGCTAGGCCTACGTTTAGGATTGCTCAGGAAAAGCGAACCCGGAGGGTCCAGTTGCATGTGGGGCTGCGTAAAGGCTCCCCTGGGGAGTTCACTTGTACCCAAAGCCTTCCTTTGGGGGCACTTTTGGATAGGCGAAAAGGGCTCGCAACGCATTTCCTGGGGCCTCATTTTTCACTCGTCTCCGATGCCGGCTAGTGTTATGTTTAGGGATGTTCGGAAACTGCGAACCCGGATGTTCCAGTTGCATGTAGAGCTGCGTAAAGGCTCCCCTGGGGAGCTCACTTGTACCCAAAGCCTTCCTTTGGGGGCACTTTTGGATGGTCCAAAGGGGCTTGGAACGCATTTCCTGGGGCCTGATTTTTCACTCGTCTCCGATGACGGCTAGGGCTACGTTTAGATTTGCTCAGGAACAGCGAATCCGGAGGGTCTAGTTGCATGTGGGGCTGCGTAAAGGCTCCCCTGGGGAGCTCACTTGTACCCAAAGCCTTCCTTTGGGGGCACTTTTGGATAGGCGAAAAGGGCTCGCAACGCATTTCCTGGGGCCTGATTTTTCACTCGTCTCCGATGCCGGCTAGTGTTATGTTTAGGGATGTTCGGAAACTGCGAACCCGGAGGGTCCAGTTGCATGTGGGGCTGCGTAAAGGCTCCCCTGGGGAGTTCTCTTGTACCCAAAGCCTTCCTTTGGGGACACTTTTGGATGGGCGAAAAGGGCTCGCAACGCATTTCCTGGGGCCTGATTTTTCAGTCGTATTCGATGCCAGCGAGGGCTATGTTTAGGGATGTTCGGAAAGAGCGAACCCGGAGGGTCCAGTTGCATGTGGGGCTGCGTAAAGGCTCCCCTGGGGAGTTCACTTGTACCCAAAGCCTTCCTTTGGGGGCACTTTTGGATGGTCCAAAGGGGCTTGAAAAGCGTTTTCTGGGGCCCAGTTTTTCAGTCTTCTCCCATGCCGGCTAGGGATATATTTAGGGTTACTCGGAAAATTCGAACCCAGAGCGTCCAGTTGCATGTGGGGCTGCGTAAAGGCTCCCCTGGGGAGTTCTCTTGTACCCAAAGCCTTCCTTTGGGGGCCCTTTTGGATGGTCCAAAGGGGCTCGCAACGCATTTCCTGGGGCCTGATTTTTCACTCGTCTCCGATGACGGCTAGGGCTACGTTTAGGATTGCTCAGGAAAAGCGAACCCAGAGGGTCCAGTTGCATGTGGGGCTGCGTAAAGGCTCCCCTGGGGAGTTCACTTGTACCCAAAGCCTTCCTTTGGGGACACTTTTGGATGGTCCAAAGTGGCTCGCAACGCGTTTTCTGGGGCCCGGTTTTTCAGTCTTCTCTCATGACGGCTAGGGATATATTTAAGGATGCTCAGAAACAGCGAACCCGGAGGGTCCAGTTGCATGTGGGGCTGCGTAAAGGCTCCCCTGGGGAGTTCTCTTGTACCCAAAGCCTTCCTTTTGGGGCACTTTTGGATGGTCCAAAGGGGCTCGGAACGCCTTTCCTGGGGCCTTATTTTTCACTCGTCTCCGATGCCGGCTAGTGTTATGTTTAGGGATGTTCGGAAACAGCGAACCCGGAGGGTCCAGTTGCATGTGGGGCTGCGTAAAGGCTCCCCTGGGGAGCTCACTTGTACCCAAAGCCTTCCTTTGGGGGCACTTTTGCATGGTCCAAAGGGGCTTGCAATGCGTTTTCTGGGGCCCAGTTTTTCAGCCTTCTACCATGTCGGCTAGGGATATATATAGGGTTGCTCGGAAAAATCGAACCCGGAGGGTCCAGTTGCATGTGGGGCTGCGTAAAAGCTCCCCTGGGGAGTTCACTTGTACCCAAAGCCTTCCTTTGGGGGCACTTTTGGATAGACGAAAAGGGCTCGCAACGCATTTCCTGGGGCCTGATTTTTCACTCGTCTCCGATGCCGGCTAGTGTTATGTTTAGGGATGTTCGGAAACAGCGAACCCGGAGGGTCCAGTTGCATGTGGAGCTGCGTAAAGGCTCCCCTGGGGAGCTCACTTGTACCCAAAGCCTTCCTTTGGGGGCACTTTTGGATGGTCCAAAGGGGCTTGGAACGCATTTCCTGGGGCCTGATTTTTCAGTCGTCTCCGATGACGGCATGGGCTACGTTTAGATTTGCTCAGGAAAAGCGAACCCGGAGGGTCCAGTTGCATGTGGGGCTGCGTAAAGGCTCCCCTGGGGAGTTCACTTGTACCCAAAGCCTTCCTTTGGGGGCACTTTTGCATGGTCCAAAGGGGCTTGAAACGCGTTTTCTGGGGCCCGGTTTTTCAGTCTTCTCCCATGCCGGCTAGGGTTATATATAGGGTTACTCGGAAAATTCGAACCCGGAGGGTCCAGTTGCATGTGGGGCTGCGTAAAGGCTCCCCTGGGGAGTTCTCTTGTACCCTAAGCCTTCCTTTGGGGGCACTTTTGGATGGTCCAAAGGGGCTCGCAACGCGTTTTCTGGGGCCCGGTTTTTCAGTCTTCTCTCATGACGGCTAGGGATATATTTAGGGATGCTCGGAAACAGCGAACCCGGAGGGTCCAGTTGCATGTGGGGCTGCGTAAAGGCTCCCCTGGGGAGTTCACTTGTACCCAAAGCCTTCCTTTGGGGGCACTTTTGCATGGTCCAAAGGGGCTTGCAATGCGTTTTATGGGGCCCGGTTTTCAGTCTTCTCCCATGCTGGCTAGGGATATGTTTAGGGATCCTAGGAAACAACGAACCCAGAGGGTCCAGTTGCATGTGGGGCTGCGTAAAGGCTCCCCTGGGGAGTTCACTTGTACCCAAAGCCTTCCTTTGGGGGCACTTTTGGATAGGCGAAAAGGGCTCGCATCGCATTTCCTGGGGCCTGATTTTTCACTCGTCTCCGATGCCGGCTAGTGTTATGTTTAGGGATGTTCGGAAACAGCGAACCCGGAGGGTCCAGTTGCATGTGGGGCTGCGTAAAGGCTCCCCTGGGGAGTTCACTTGTACCCAAAGCCTTCCTTTGGTGGCACTTTTGATGGGCGAAAAGGGCTTGGAACGCATTTCCTGGGGCCTGATTTTTCAGTCGTCTTCGATGCCGGCTAGGGATATGTTTAGGGATACTCGGAAACAGCGAACCCGGAGGGTCCAGTTGCATGTGGGGCTGCGTAAAGGCTCCCCTGGGGAGTTCACTTGTACCCAAAGCCTTCCTTTGGGGGCACTTTTGCATGGTCCAAAGGGGCTTGCAATGCGTTTTCTGGGGCCCAGTTTTTCAGCCTTCTCCCATGTCGGCTAGGGATATATTTAGGGTTGCTCAGAAAAAGCGAACCCGGAGGGTCCAGTTGCATGTGGGGCTGCGTAAAGGCTCCCCTGGGGAGTTCACTTGTACCCAAAGCCTTCCTTTGGGGGCACTTTTGGATAGGCGAAAAGGGCTCGCAACGCATTTCCTGGGCCTGATTTTTCACTCGTCTCCGATGCCGGCTAGTGTTATGTTTAGGGATGCTCGGAAAAAGCGAACCCGGAGGGTCCAGTTGCATGTGGGGCTACGTAAAGGCTCCCCTGGGGAGTTCACTTGTACCCAAAGCCTTACTTTGGGGGCACTTTTGGATGGTCCAAAGTGGCTCGCAACGCGTTTTCTGGGGCCAGGTTTTTCAGTCTTCTCTCATGACGGCTAGGGATATATTTAAGGATGCTCGGAAACAGCGAACCCGGAGGGTCCAGTTGCATGTGGGGCTGCGTAAAGGCTCCCCTGGGGAGTTCACTTGTACCCAAAGCTTTCCTTTGGGGGCACATTTGCATGGTCCAAAGGGGCTTGCAACGCGTTTTCTGGGGCCCGGTTTTTCAGCCTTCTCCCATGTCGGCTAGGGATATATTTAGGGTTGCTCAGAAAAAGCGAACCCGGAGGGTCCAGTTGCATGTGGGGCTGCGTAAAGGCTCCCCTGGGGAGTTCACTTGTACCCAAAGCCTTCCTTTGGGGGCACTTTTGGATAGGCGAAAAGGGCTCGCAACGCATTTCCTGGGGCCTGATTTTTCACTCGTCTCCGATGCCGGCTAGTGTTATGTTTAGGGATGTTCGGAAACAGCGAACCCGGAGGGTCCAGTTGCATGTGGGGCTGCGTAAAGGCTCCCCTGGGGAGTTCACTTGTACCCAAAGCCTTCCTTTGGGGGCACTTTTGCATGGTCCAAAGGGGCTTGCAATGCGTTTTCTGGGGCCCGGTTTTCAGTCTTCTCCCATGCTGGCTAGGGATATGTTTAGGGATCCTAGGAAACAACGAACCCAGAGGGTCCAGTTGCATGTGGGGCTGCGTAAAGGCTCCCCTGGGGAGTTCACTTGTACCCAAAGCCTTCCTTTGGGGGCACTTTTGGATAGGCGAAAAGGGCTCGCAACGCATTTCCTGGGGCCTGATTTTTCACTCGTCTCCGATGCCGGCTAGTGTTATGTTTAGGGATGTTCGGAAACAGCGAACCCGGAGGGTCCAGTTGCATGTGGGGCTGCGTAAAGGCTCCCCTGGGGAGCTCACTTGTACCCAAAGCCTTCCTTTGGGGGCACTTTTGATGGGCGAAAAGGGCTTGGAACGCATTTCCTGGGGCCTCATTTTTCAGTCGTCTTCGATGCCGGCTAGGGCTATGTTTAGGGATACTCGGAAACAGCGAACCCGGAGGGTCCAGTTGCATGTGGGGCTGCGTAAAGGCTCCCCTGGGGAGTTCACTTGTACCCAAAGCCTTCCTTTGGGGGCACTTTTGCATGGTCCAAAAGGGCTTGGAACGCATTTCCTGGGGCCTCATTTTTCACTCGTCTCCGATGACGGCTAGGGCTACGTTTAGATTTGCTCAGGAACAGCGAACCCGGAGGGTCCAGTTGCATGTGGGGCTGCGTAAATGCTCCCCTGGGGAGTTCTCTTGTACCCAAAGCCTTCCTTTGGGGGCACTTTTGGATGGGCGAAAAGGGCTCGCAACGCATTTCCTGGGGCCTGATTTTTCAGTCGTCTTCGATGCCGGCTAGGGCTATGTTTAGGGATGTTCGGAAACAGCGAACCCGGAGGGTCCAGTTGCTTGTGGGGCTGCGTAAAGGCTCCCCTGGGGAGTTCACTTGTACCCAAAGCCTTCCTTTGGGGGCACTTTTGGATGGTCCAAAGGGGCTTGAAACGCGTTTTCTGGGGCCCGGTTTTTCAGTCTTCTCCCATGCCGGCTAGGGATATATATAGGGTTACTCGGAAAATTCGAACCCGGAGGGTCCAGTTGCATGTGGGGCTGCGTAAAGGCTCCCCTGGGGAGTTCTCTTGTACCCAAAGCCTTCCTTTGGGGGCACTTTTGGATGGTCCAAAGGGGCTCGCAACGCGTTTTCTGGGGCCCGGTTTTTCAGTCTTCTCTCATGACGGCTAGGGATATATTTAGGGATGCTCGGAAACAGCGAACCCGGAGGGTCCAGTTGCATGTGGGGCTGCGTAAAGGCTCCCCTGGGGAGTTCACTTGTACCCAAAGCCTTCCTTTGGGGGCACTTTTGGATAGGCGAAAAGGGCTCGCAACGCATTTCCTGGGGCCAGATTTTTCACTCGTCTCCGATGCCGGCTAGTGTTATGTTTAGGGATGTTCGGAAACAGCGAACCCGGAGGGTCCAGTTGCATGTGGAGCTGCGTAAAGGCTCCCCTGGGGAGTTCACTTGTACCCAAAGCCTTCCTTTGGGGGCACTTTTGGATGGTCCAAAGGGGCTCGCAACGCGTTTTCTGGGGCCTGATTTTTCACTCGTCTCCGAAGACGGCTAGGGCTACGTTTAGATTTGCTCAGGAACAGCGAACCCGGAGGGTCCAGTTGCATGTGGGGCTACGTAAAGGCTCCCCTGGGGAGTTCTCTTGTACCCAAAGCCTTCCTTTGGGGGCACTTTTGGATGGTCCAAAGGGGCTCGCAACGCATTTCCTGGGGCCTGATTTTTCACTCGTCTTCGATGCCGGCTAGGGCTATGTTTAGGGATACTCGGAAACAGCGAACCCGGAGGGTCCAGTTGCATGTGGGGCTGCGTAAAGGCTCCCCTGGGGAGTTCACTTGTACCCAAAGCCTTCCTTTGGTGGCCCTTTTGCATGGTCAAAGGGGCTTGCAATGCGTTTTCTGGGGCCCAGTTTTTCAGCCTTCTCCCATGTCGGCTAGGGATATATTTAGGGTTGCTCAGAAAAAGCGAACCCGGAGGGTCCAGTTGCATGTGGGGCTGCGTAAAGGCTCCCCTGGGGAGCTCACTTGTACCCAAAGCCTTCCTTTGGGGGCACTTTTGGATGGTCCAAACGGGCTTGGAACGCATTTCCTGGGGCCTGATTTTTCAGTCGTTTCCGATGACGGCTAGGGCTACGTTTAGATTTGCTCAGGAAAAGCGAAGCCGGAGGGTCCAGTTGCATGTGGGGCTGCGTAAAGGCTCCCCTGGGGAGTTCTCTTGTACCCAAAGCCTTCCTTTGGGGACACTTTTGGATGGGCGAAAAGGGCTCGCAACGCATTTCCTGGGGCCTGATTTTTCAGTCGTCTTCGATGCCGGCTAGGGCTATGTTTAGGGATGTTCGGAAACAGCGAACCCGGAGGGTCCAGTTGCATGTGGGGCTGCGTAAAGGCTCCCCTGGGGAGTTCACTTGTACCCAAAGCCTTCCTTTGGGGGCACTTTTGGATAGGCGAAAAGGGCTCGCAACGCATTTCCTGGGGCCTGATTTTTCACTCGTCTCCGATGCCGGCTAGTGTTATGTTTAGCGATGTTCGGAAACAGCGAACCCGGAGGGTCCAGTTGCATGTGGGGCTACGTAAAGGCTCCCCTGGGGAGTTCCCTTGTACCCAAAGCCTTCCTTTGGGGGCACTTTTGGATGGTCCAAAGGGGCTCGCAACGCGTTTTCTGGGGCCTGGTTTTTCAGTCTTCTCTCATGACGGCTAGGGATATATTTAGGGATGCTCGGAAACAGCGAACCCGGAGGGTCCAGTTGCATGTGGGGCTGCGTAAAGGCTCCCCTGGGGAGTTCACTTGTACCCAAAGCCTTCCTTTGGTGGCACTTTTGCATGGTCAAAGGGGCTTGCAATGCGTTTTCTGGGGCCCAGTTTTTCAGCCTTCTCCCATGTCGGCTAGGGATATATTTAGGGTTGCTCAGAAAAAGCGAACCCGGAGGGTCCAGTTGCATGTGGGGCTGCGTAAAGGCTCCCCTGGGGAGCTCACTTGTACCCAAAGCCTTCCTTTGGGGGCACTTTTGGATGGTCCAAACGGGCTTGGAACGCATTTCCTGGGGCCTGATTTTTCAGTCGTTTCCGATGACGGCTAGGGCTACGTTTAGATTTGCTCAGGAAAAGCGAACCCGGAGGGTCCAGTTGCATGTGGGGCTGCGTAAAGGCTCCCCTGGGGAGTTCTCTTGTACCCAAAGCCTTCCTTTGGGGACACTTTTGGATGGGCGAAAAGGGCTCGCAACGCATTTCCTGGGGCCTGATTTTTCAGTCGTCTTCGATGCCGGCTAGGGCTATGTTTAGGGATGTTCGGAAACAGCGAACCCGGAGGGTCCAGTTGCATGTGGGGCTGCGTAAAGGCTCCCCTGGGGAGTTCACTTGTACCCAAAGCCTTCCTTTGGGGGCACTTTTGGATAGGCGAAAAGGGCTCGCAACGCATTTCCTGGGGCCTGATTTTTCACTCGTCTCCGATGCCGGCTAGTGTTATGTTTAGCGATGTTCGGAAACAGCGAACCCGGAGGGTCCAGTTGCATGTGGGGCTACGTAAAGGCTCCCCTGGGGAGTTCCCTTGTACCCAAAGCCTTCCTTTGGGGGCACTTTTGGATGGTCCAAAGGGGCTCGCAACGCGTTTTCTGGGGCCTGGTTTTTCAGTCTTCTCTCATGACGGCTAGGGATATATATAGGGATGCTCGGAAACAGCGAACCCGGAGGGTCCAGTTGCATGTGGGGCTGCGTAAAGGCTCCCCTGGGGAGTTCACTTGTACCCAAAGCCTTCCTTTGGGGGCACTTTTGCATGGTCCAAAGGGGCTTGCAATGCGTTTTCTGGGGCCCGGTTTTCAGTCTTCTCCCATGCTGGCTAGGGATATGTTTAGGGATCCTAGGAAACAACGAACCCAGAGGGTCCAGTTGCATGTGGGGCTGCGTAAAGGCTCCCCTGGGGAGTTCACTTGTACCCAAAGCCTTCCTTTGGGGGCACTTTTGGATAGGCGAAAAGGGCTCGCAACGCATTTCCTGGGGCCTGATTTTTCACTCGTCTCCGATGCCGGCTAGTGTTATGTTTAGGGATGTTCGGAAACAGCGAACCCGGAGGGTCCAGTTGCATGTGGGGCTGCGTAAAGGCTCCCCTGGGGAGCTCACTTGTACCCAAAGCCTTCCTTTGGGGGCACTTTTGATGGGCGAAAAGGGCTTGGAACGCATTTCCTGGGGCCTGATTTTTCAGTCGTCTTCGATGCCGGCTAGGGCTATGTTTAGGGATACTCGGAAACAGCGAACCCGGAGGGTCCAGTTGCATGTGGGGCTGCGTAAAGGCTCCCCTGGGGAGTTCACTTGTACCCAAAGCCTTCCTTTGGGGGCACTTTTGCATGGTCCAAAAGGGCTTGGAACGCATTTCCTGGGGCCTCATTTTTCACTCGTCTCCGATGACGGCTAGGGCTACGTTTAGATTTGCTCAGGAACAGCGAACCCGGAGGGTCCAGTTGCATGTGGGGCTGCGTAAAGGCTCCCCTGGGGAGTTCTCTTGTACCCAAAGCCTTCCTTTGGGGACACTTTTGGATGGGCGAAAAGGGCTCGCAACGCATTTCCTGGGGCCTGATTTTTCAGTCGTCTTCGATGCCGGCTAGGGCTATGTTTAGGGATGTTCGGAAACAGCGAACCCGGAGGGTCCAGTTGCTTGTGGGGCTGCGTAAAGGCTCCCCTGGGGAGTTCACTTGTACCCAAAGCCTTCCTTTGGGGGCACTTTTGGATGGTCCAAAGGGGCTTGAAACGCGTTTTCTGGGGCCCGGTTTTTCAGTCTTCTCCCATGCCGGCTAGGGATATATATAGGGTTACTCGGAAAATTCGAACCCGGAGGGTCCAGTTGCATGTGGGGCTGCGTAAAGGCTCCCCTGGGGAGTTCTCTTGTACCCAAAGCCTTCCTTTGGGGGCACTTTTGGATGGTCCAAAGGGGCTCGCAACGCGTTTTCTGGGGCCCGGTTTTTCAGTCTTCTCTCATGACGGCTAGAGCTATATTTAGGGATGCTCGGAAACAGCGAACCCGGAGGGTCCAGTTGCATGTGGGGCTGCGTAAAGGCTCCCCTGGGGAGTTCACTTGTACCCAAAGCCTTCCTTTGGGGGCACTTTTGGATAGGCGAAAAGGGCTCGCAACGCATTTCCTGGGGCCTGATTTTTCACTCGTCTCCGATGCCGGCTAGTGTTATGTTTAGTGATGTTCGGAAACAGCGAACCCGGAGGGTCCAGTTGCATGTGGGGCTGCGTAAAGGCTCCCCTGGGGAGTTCACTTGTACCCAAAGCCTTCCTTTGGGGGCAGTTTTGGATGGTCCAAAGGGGCTCGCAACGCGTTTTCTGGGGCCTGATTTTTCACTCGTCTCCGAAGACGGCTAGGGCTACGTTTAGATTTGCTCAGGAACAGCGAACCCGGAGGGTCCAGTTGCATGTGGGGCTGCGTAAAGGCTCCCCTGGGGAGTTCACTTGTACCCAAAGCCTTTTTTTGGGGGCACTTTTGGATGGTCCAAAGGGGCTCGCAACGCATTTCCTGGGGCCTGATTTTTCACTCGTCTCCGATGACGGCTAGGCCTACGTTTAGGATTGCTCAGGAAAAGCGAACCCAGAGGGTCCAGTTGCATGTGGGGCTGCGTAAAGGCTCCCCTGGGGAGTTCACTTGTACCCAAAGCCTTCCTTTGGGGGCACTTTTGGATAGGCGAAAAGGGCTCGCAACGCATTTCCTGGGGCCTGGTTTTTCACTCGTCTCCGATGCCGGCTAGTGTTATGTTTAGGGATGTTCGGAAACAGCGAACCCGGAGGGTCCAGTTGCATGTGGGGCTGCGTAAAGGCTCCCCTGGGGAGTTCTCTTGTACCCAAAGCCTTCCTTTGGGGGCACTTTTGGATGGTCCAAAGGGGCTCGCAACGCGTTTTCTTGGGTCCGGTTTTTCAGTCTTCTCTCATGACGGCTAGGGCTATATTTAGGGATGCTCGGAAACAGCGAACCCGGAGGGTCCAGTTGCATGTGGGGCTGCGTAAAGGCTCCCCTGGGGAGTTCACTTGTACCCAAAGCCTTCCTTTGGGGGCACTTTTGGATAGGCGAAAAGGGCTCGCAACGCATTTCCTGGGGCCTGATTTTTCACTCGTCTCCGATGCCGGCTAGTGTTATGTTTAGGGATGTTCGGAAACAGCGAACCCGGAGGGTCCAGTTGCATGTGGAGCTGCGTAAAGGCTCCCCTGGGGAGTTCACTTGTACCCAAAGCCTTCCTTTGGGGGCACTTTTGGATGGTCCAAAGGGGCTCGCAACGCGTTTTCTGGGGCCTGATTTTTCACTCGTCTCCGATGCCGGCTAGTGTTATGTTTAGGGATGTTCGGAAACAGCGAACCCGGAGGGTCCAGTTGCATGTGGGGCTGCGTAAAGGCTCCCCTGGGGAGTTCTCTTGTACCCAAAGCCTTCCTTTGGGGGCACTTTTGGATGGTCCAAAGGGGCTCGCAACGCATTTCCTGGGGCCTGATTTTTCACTCGTCTTCGATGCCGGCTAGGGCTATGTTTAGGGATACTCGGAAACAGCGAACCCGGAGGGTCCAGTTGCATGTGGGGCTGCGTAAAGGCTCCCCTGGGGAGTTCACTTGTACCCAAAGCCTTCCTTTGGGGGCACTTTTGCATGGTCAAAGGGGCTTGCAATGCGTTTTCTGGGGCCCAGTTTTTCAGCCTTCTCCCATGTCGGCTAGGGATATATTTAGGGTTGCTCAGAAAAAGCGAACCCGGAGGGTCCAGTTGCATGTGGGGCTGCGTAAAGGCTCCCCTGGGGAGTTCACTTGTACCCAAAGCCTTCCTTTGGGGGCACTTTTGGATGGTCCAAAGGGGCTTGAAACGCGTTTTCTGGGGCCCGGTTTTTCAGTCTTCTCCCATGCCGGCTAGGGATATATATAGGGTTACTCGGAAAATTCGAACCCGGAGGGTCCAGTTGCATGTGGGGCTGCGTAAAGGCTCCCCTGGGGAGTTCTCTTGTACCCAAAGCCTTCCTTTGGGGGCACTTTTGGATGGTCCAAAGGGGCTCGCAACGCGTTTTCTGGGGCCCGGTTTTTCAGTCTTCTCTCATGACGGCTAGGGCTATATTTAGGGATGCTCGGAAACAGCGAACCCGGAGGATCCAGTTGCATGTGGGGCTGCGTAAAGGCTCCCCTGGGGAGTTCACTTGTACCCAAAGCCTTCCTTTGGGGGCACTTTTGGATAGGCGAAAAGGGCTCGCAACGCATTTCCTGGGGCCTGATTTTTCACTCGTCTCCGATGCCGGCTAGTGTTATGTTTAGTGATGTTCGGAAACAGCGAACCCGGAGGGTCCAGTTGCATGTGGGGCTGCGTAAAGGCTCCCCTGGGGAGTTCACTTGTACCCAAAGCCTTCCTTTGGGGGCACTTTTGGATGGTCCAAAGGGGCTCGCAACGCGTTTTCTGGGGCCTGATTTTTCACTCGTCTCCGAAGACGGCTAGGGCTACGTTTAGATTTGCTCAGGAACAGCGAACCCGGAGGGTCCAGTTGCATGTGGGGCTGCGTAAAGGCTCCCCTGGGGAGTTCACTTGTACCCAAAGCCTTCCTTTGGGGGCACTTTTGGATGGTCCAAAGGGGCTCGCAACGCATTTCCTGGGGCCTGACTTTTCACTCGTCTCCGATGACGGCTAGGCCTACGTTTAGGATTGCTCAGGAAAAGCGAACCCAGAGGGTCCAGTTGCATGTGGGGCTGCGTAAATGCTCCCCTGGGGAGTTCACTTGTACCCAAAGCCTTCCTTTGGGGGCACTTTTGGATGGGCG
Organism: Anas platyrhynchos; assembly: GCF_047663525.1. Taxonomy (NCBI): domain Eukaryota; kingdom Metazoa; phylum Chordata; class Aves; order Anseriformes; family Anatidae; genus Anas; species Anas platyrhynchos. The sequence goes on along the minus strand of NC_092617.1, from coordinate 1,291,506 downwards.
AAAAGGGCTCGCAACGCATTTCCTGGGGCCTGATTTTTCACTCGTCTTCGATGCCGGCTAGGGCTATGTTTAGGGATGTTCGGAAACAGCGAACCCGGAGGGTCCAGTTGCATGTGGGGCTGCGTAAAGGCTCCCCTGGGGAGTTCACTTGTACCCAAAGCCTTCCTTTGGGGGCACTTTTGGATGGTCCAAAGGGGCTCGCAACGCGTTTTCTGGGGCCTGATTTTTCACTCGTCTCCGATGACGGCTAGGGCTACGTTTAGATTTGCTCAGGAACAGCGAACCCGGAGGGTCCAGTTGCATGTGGGGCTGTGTAAAGGCTCCCCTGGGGAGTTCACTTGTACCCAAAGCCTTCCTTTGGGGGCACTTTTGGATGGGCGAAAAGGGCTCGCAACGCCTTTCCTTGGGCCTGATTTTTCACTCGTCTCCGATGCCGGCTAGTGTTATGTTTAGGGATGTTCGGAAACAGCGAACCCGGAGGGTCCAGTTGCATGTGGGGCTGCGTAAAGGCTCCCCTGGGGAGTTCACTTGTACCCAAAGCCTTCCTTTGGTGACACTTTTGGATTGTCCAAAGGGGATCGCAAAGCATTTCCTGGGGCCTCATTTTTCAGTCGTCTTCTATGACGGCTAGGGCTACGTTTAGGTTTGCTCAGGAACAGCGAACCCGGAGGGTCCAGATGCATGTGGGGCTGCGTAAAGGCTCCCCTGGGGAGTTCTCTTGTACCCAAAGCCTTCCTTTGGGGGCACTTTTGGATGGGCGAAAAGGGCTCGCAACGCATTTCCTGGGGCCTGATTTTTCAGTCGTCTTCGATGCCGGCAAGGGCTATGTTTAGGGATGTTCGGAAACAGCGAACCCGGAGGGTCCAGTTGCATGTGGGGCTGCGTAAAGGCTCCCCTGGGGAGTTCACTTGTACCCAAAGCCTTCCTTTGGGGGCACTTTTGCATGGTCCAAAGGGGCTTGCAATGCGTTTTCAGGGGCCCGTTTTTTCAGTCTTCTCCCATGCTGGCTAGGGATATGTTTAGGGATCCTAGGAAACAACGAACCCAGAGGGTCCAGTTGCATGTGGGGCTGCGTAAAGGCTTCCCTGGGGAGTTCACTTGTACCCAAAGCCTTCCTTTGGGGACACTTTTGGATAGACGAAAAGGGCTCGCAACGCATTTCCTGGGGCCTGATTTTTCACTCGACTCCGATGCCGGCTAGTGTTATGTTTAGGGATGTTCGTAAACAGCGAACCCGGAGGGTCCAGTTGCATGTGGGGCTGCGTAAAGGCTCCCCTGGGGAGTTCACTTGTACCCAAAGCCTTCCTTTGGGCGCACTTTTGGATGGTCCAAACGGGCTTGGAACGCATTTCCTGGGGCCTGATTTTTCACTCATCTCCGATGACGGCTAGGGCTACGTTTAGATTTGCTCAGGAACAGCGAACCCGGAGTGTCCAGTTGCATGTGGGGCTGCGTAAAGGCTCCCCTGGGGAGTTCTCTTGTACCCAAAGCCTTCCTTTGGGGGCACTTTTGGATGGTCCAAAGGGGCTCGCAACGCATTTCCTGGGGCCTGATTTTTCACTCGTCTCCGATGACGGCTAGGCCTACGTTTAGGTTTGCTCAGGAACAGCGAACCCGGAGGGTCCAGTTGCATGTGGGGCTGCGTAAAGGCTCCCCTGGGGAGTTCTCTTGTACCCAAAGCCTTCCTTTGGGGGCACTTTTGGATGGGCGAAAAGGGCTCGCAACGCATTTCCTGGGGCCTGATTTTTCAGTCGTCTTCGATGCCGGCTAGGGCTATGTTTAGGGATTTTCGGAAACAGCGAACCCGGAGGGTCCAGTTGCATGTGGGGCTGCGTAAAGGCTCCCCTGGGGAGTTCACTTGTACCCAAAGCCTTCCCTTGGGGGCACTTTTGGATGGTCCAAAGGGGCTTGCAACGCTTTTTCTGGGGCCCGGTTTTTCAGTCTTCTCCCATGTCGGCTAGGGATATATTTAGGGTTGCTCAGAAAAAGCGAACCCGGAGGGTCCAGTTGCATGTGGGGCTGCGTAAAGGCTCCCCTGGGGAGTTCTCTTGTACCCAAAGCCTTCCTTTTGGTCCACTTTTGGATGGTCCAAAGGGGCTCGCAACGCCTTTCCTGGGGCCTGATTTTTCACTCGTCTCCGATGCCGGCTAGTGTTATGTTTAGGGATGTTCGGAAACAGCGAACCCGGAGGGTCCAGTTGCATGTGGAGCTGCGTAAAGGCTCCCCTGGGGAGCTCACTTGTACCCAAAGCCTTCCTTTGGGGGCACTTTTGGATGGTCCAAAGGAGCTTGGAACGCATTTCCTGGGGCCTGATTTTTCAGTCGTCTCCGATGACGGCTAGGGCTACGTTTAGATTTGCTCAGGAACAGCGAATCCGGAGGGTCTAGTTGCATGTGGGGCTGCGTAAAGGCTCCCCTGGGGAGTTCACTTGTACCCAAAGCCTTCCTTTGGGGGCACTTTTGGATGGTCCAAAAGGGCTTGGAACGCATTTCCTGGGGCCTCATTTTTCACTCGTCTCCGATGACGGCTAGGGCTACGTTTAGATTTGCTCAGGAACAGCGAACCCGGAGGGTCCAGTTGCATGTGGGGCTGCGTAAAGGCTTCCCTGGGGAGTTCTCTTGTACCCAAAGCCTTCCTTTGGGGACACTTTTGGATGGGCGAAAAGGGCTCGCAACGCATTTCCTGGGGCCTGATTTTTCAGTCGTCTTCGATGCCGGCTAGGGCTATGTTTAGGGATGTTCGGAAACAGCGAACCCGGAGGGTCCAGTTGCATGTGGGGCTGCGTAAAGGCTCCCCTGGGGAGTTCACTTGTACCCAAAGCCTTCCTTTGGGGGCACATTTGGATGGTCCAAAGGGGCTTGAAAAGCGTTTTCTGGGGCCCGGTTTTTCAGTCTTCTCCCATGCCGGCTAGGGATATATTTAGGGTTACTCGGAAAATTCGAACCCGGAGGGTCCAGTTGCATGTGGGGCTGCGTAAAGGCTCCCCTGGGGAGTTCACTTGTACCCAAAGCCTTCCTTTGGGGGCACTTTTGCATGGTCCAAAGGGGCTTGCAATGCGTTTTCTGGGGCCCAATTTTTCAGCCTTCTCCCATGTCGGCTAGGGATATATTTAGGGTTGCTCAGAAAAAGCGAACCCGGAGGGTCCAGTTGCATGTGGGGCTGCGTAAAGGCTCCCCTGGGGAGTTCTCTTGTACCCAAAGCCTTCCTTTGGGGGCACTTTTGGATAGGCGAAAAGGGCTCGCAACGCATATCCTGGGGCCTGATTTTTCACTCGTCTCCGATGCCGGCTAGTGTTATGTTTAGTGATGCTCGGAAAAAGCGAACCCAGAGGGTCCATTTGCATGTGGGGCTGCGTAAAGGCTCCCCTGGGGAGTTCACTTGTACCCAAAGCCTTCCTTTGGGGGCACTTTTGGATGGGCGAAAAGGGCTCGCAACGCATTTCCTGGGGCCTGATTTTTCAGTCGTCGTCGATGCCGGCTAAGGCTATGTTTAGGGATACTCGGAAACAGCAAACCCGGAGGGTCCAGTTGCATGTGGGGCTGCGTAAAGGCTCCCCTGGGGAGTTCACTTGTACCCAAAGCCTTCCTTTGGGGGCACTTTTGCATGGTCCAAAGGGGCTTGCAATGCGTTTTCTGGGGCCCGGATTTCAGCCTTCTCCCATGTCGGCTAGGGATATATTTAGGGTTGCTCAGAAAAAGCGAACCTGGAGGGTCCAGTTGCATGTGGGGCTGCGTACAGGCTCCCCTGGGGAGTTCTCTTGTACCGAAAGCCTTCCTTTTGGGGCACTTTTGGATGGTCCAAAGGGGCTCGGAACGCCTTTCCTGGGGCCTGATTTTTCACTCGTCTCCGATGCCGGCTAGTGTTATGTTTAGGGATGTTCGGAAACAGCGAACCCGGAGGGTCCAGTTGCATGTGGGGCTGCGTAAAGGCTCCCCTGGGGAGTTCACTTGTACCCAAAGCCTTCCTTTGGTGACACTTTTGGATTGTCCAAAGGGGCTCGCAACGC